>NC_080465.1:14858192-15158192 GCF_028018845.1 Melospiza georgiana
TACTTCTAATGCATGCTGCTGGATTTTTGTATGTGACATAGCTCTGCCCAGGCAGTCAGCATGACACACAGAGAACATTTACACTCAGCTCCAGGTCAAAAATCAGGTAGTGTTTAAGTAGGACACAGACATTATCCAAGCCCTAGGAAAAGGATTTTTGAATTGACCTGCAATTGGGAATTTAACCTAGGAAAAAATCTTGGGTAGTGAGCTATTACACCCATAAACCATAATATAGTCAAGATAACACATAGAAAAGTAGAAGCTTGAAATTTCACTATCAGATGAAGATTTTTCAGTATGTCTTTCTAATAAATCATGGTCTGATTTCTGGCTTCCCTCTCTTGACAAACACACACAAAAGCATCTTTTGTTACTCTTTTAGGAAGGATGTTACTCTTTTAGGAAGGATGGTTAATTTCTTTTTCTCTCTGTTTCAACTTTTCCTAAAAATCAATACTTTTGGAAGCTCCTATAAGGCCACATATTTTCCAGAGTTTACAGCTGGGGAGTGCCAGGAGGTGTAATCTGCCACAAAACAGGCATCACAAGCAAAGAAACTAAGCCAAACCAAACCAATCAAACCAAACCCAAGCAAAAAAACACCAATCAAAACAAAAAATAATCAAGTCTCCTACAGATAAAAAAATTATTTCCTTAATATTAAAGCACTGGAAATATCTGGCCTATGGCTTATTCTGCTCCTCTGGCATCATGAAGCCCAGGGAAGCAGAAACCTGATAATTACTTCTTCTTAATGGGATCTTTCTCTTTTAATGGGTCCAAAAGGTCCAGCCCTGAACATTTGCCATCTGAATGCCTGCAGGTACGCACTGCTAAGGTGAGTGGCATCTTAGTCTCTGCTGAAATAGCTCTGCTGACATAATTGTGTGCTATGGAAATCATTCCCTTGCCAGTCTGGATTTTATTGGAACAGGCTGCAACACTTTCCTGACCTGTATCCCACTGTACACTATATCCCACTGAAACTGTGAGAGCTCATCACAGAAGATCAATCCATTTCTAGGGATTAGCCACATAAACAACTCCTTATTCTCTTACATTTTGTTATACAGAAGATTGGCTTTGACCCAATAAACATGAAAAGTCTCAAATTTTTTAATTAGTTAATCAGAATTTAAGAGAAGGCTGGATGAAAGATAGCTGAGGATAGCTACAGCAATACTCACTTCAGTTAAAATAATTCCTAATGTGTTTCTTCCTTTTGGTGGTTGTTACACCAGTGAGGGCTCTCTCTCCATGCTGAAATGAAAAAGCAAGTCAGCTGTAATGCCTTCTGCTCTGCTGGACAAAAACACTTCAGTTTTCCCATGTCTGTGAAGTCATCAAGTTGCAAGAGAAGTGAAACCCAAGTATGTGTTTTACTGACAAATAACCACAAACATTTACTGCTGAGGTACCCCAGCTGACCTGATAATTTGCTCTAGGTGATCCCAAGGTCTCTGTTTTCCCCTTTCTACTCCATGTCTCCTCTGTTGTGATTGATAGATGTTTCATGCAAAACTGGTATTGCTGAAGAACACTGAAGAATATGTCCAAATTGGCCTAAAACTTCAACTATGCATGTGCATTTTTTTCCTTAGAAAAACTCAATACTTACTACTGTGCATACCTAACTAGTGATAGGTTTGGAAATTCTTTTTCTGCAAAGTCCTCCTAAAAGTACTGAAAACGCAGGTGGTTAGTTGTTTTCTATCTTCATCCTGGGAATCCTCCCACTGTTCTGTGAAATAAGGTATTTTCTGTGGATTCTCTCTCTTGCTAAAGTGTCTCTTCAACACAGATAATAAATATCAAGAAGGACTCTGGCTTAGCATGAAAGTCACCTTGCATTTCCAGAATAAGGCATGTTTTGAAGTCCGCAAAAAGATAGAGAAAATCTTCCTATGAGCATGGAAAAATTTCCATTAGTTTTCTAATCAACCTTTAAAAAACATAAGATTGACTTTAAAAAATCCTGAGCTAACCCTTTTGGATTGGTAAATTGATACCAAGAACAGCAGAAAGGCTGAAGTTTAGCAACAGGTAAGTACATCTTTGCATGAAATAGACAGTGTAAAACATACTTTACAGTCCTTCAAACAAGCTATTTTGACTTTGAGATTATAACCAACGAGCACAAACTGTCCACAAAGCCCAGACATCACAACTGTGGAGATAAAAAAAATAACCAGTAGTCTGCACTCAAAAGTTAGAAAAGAGAGTAGGATCCAATGGAAAATGAGTGGATTTTTTCAAGAAAGAGTAAAAAAGCTGTTCCAGGACCCCACATGACGACTTTTTACTCTCATATCTTGGAGAAAAAGTGTGCAGAGAATGCTTATCTGAGGATTCTTCACTCTGTAGGAGAGAAAAATATTAAAAGAAATACTGAAGCTGAAGATAGAATTCCATTGCAGAAACACAGCTAGGGAGGCATTAAAAACATTGGACCCTATTTAATATAAAACCATGTCATTATTTGCATTTTGCATCAATCATTCTCCAAACCATGAGTATGACTGGACTTCGTTAATATTCAAGTACAGTGAGAAATAATATTCAAGTACAGTGAGAAATTAAACTAACAAATATCTGAGAAAAAAACCACAGTAGTTCTGCTGCCAGTCACTGTGCAAATGAGTTTTGGTGCTTAGTACATCTTCCATGATTCATAAGAGATCAGGTATTAGTAATATTTGCATGTAAAAGTAAATAAAGCATTATATTCCTACTTGAATTGTCTCTGATCTGAGTTTCCAGAAATCAGTTTCACAAGATCAACAAAATTCCTGCCCACCTTCCCTTTTACTTACTTATTTTGTTTAGAATTTATTTTTACAAACAAAATCACTCTTTTTCTTCCAGCCTCTTCCACTCAGACCTCCCAGTTTCACTCTCTCCAGGCTGTCCTCTTTCCCTGTGTTCTTTCAGTCACAACTAGCCCCTGCCCTTATAACTTTTCCCAAGTGCAGTGTTGAATGCTCTGTTTTTAGTAATTTTAATAATGTTAATAATTTGGAACAATGTTGACAATTTTCACATTGCTAGTACCAGACATGAGAAGTAGCTGGTATTTTAATGTCTGCGAATTGACGGGAACCGAGCGTAAGACCCACAGGATCTCTGAGCCCATGGATCCCTCTTCTTCTTGTCCCTAATTGAGCAAAGAGTTTTACAAGATACTTTATTTTGAAAACGCCTGAAACTCAGCGGGACCACTTGCATGTGAAAACTGAAGTATGTATTCTAAAGTGGATCACTGCCAGATTCCGTCTGAAAAACGTGTTTTCTTTGGACGTATATACTTGGCTCGATTGTAACATTTTTAGGTGTGAGTGGAGTAGAGTGAAAATGAAGAATTATATAATGGCTTGAAAAGCATTTAAGCAAATAGAGCATTCAAAACAAATCAATGCAAACTAAAAAAAGCTGGGAAGGCTCTTGAGCCATCCAGGCACGGATTTCATCCTGATCTTAAAGATGGATAAAGGTTTCCTCTGGTTCCAAATTTTTCTGAAGTGTTTTATGATGGACCCAACTAAAAAAATCTGTGGCCTGTAGGTTAAACAATAGAAGATCAGACTTAGTTGAAGAATTTTTCTTTAGCTTGGTCCTGCCTTGGTTTTCAAATTAAATAGTATGAAGGTATGACCACCATGTGCAATGTCAACAGGAGCGAGTCATATTCAGAACTCATCAGAAACGCTTAGTTATTCTCACAGTAAAAAAAAAAAAAATAGACACACACATTAAAAAAAAAAAAAAAAAAAAAAAGAAAGGTGCAAGGACCCTGATTTGCCAGTGTTTACATCCCTTGTGCTCAGGGGGCAGCACTCCTCTGAGCTGCACACACAGCTCCCCACAAGGCACGACTGGCAGCAGCCCCCAGGCTCAAGCTATACTTTTCTGCCTTTCCCCTTTCATCTGCTTTCCAAAGTAGGCAGACAATGCAATTGCAAAGTTCTTATTTCCTTTGGAAGCAAAGATAAAAATGACTGACCTCTGCGCAGAGTGGCTTCTAGGTACATAACCACAACGGGAAACAAGCAAGCCAGCATCTGGGACAAACTTACTAGCACTTGACAGAGATGAAACTAGTAGAATTCTAGAGATGTTAGCCATTTGCAAACATTTTCAGGTCATATTATTACATGGTGTAAATAGCCATTAATTTTAATGCAGCTGTTAATTTATGCTAATTTTAATGTAGCTGTTCTATTTACAATAACAGCTGGTCCAAGTATTAGAGTTTAGCAACAACCCTTTTCACTTATTTTTAAAATTTTCTGTGAGAAGTTATTGGCCAGAGCAAGTTTTCTAGTACATTTTTAAAGGCCTTAAAAAAGGGTTAAATTTTCCAGACAAATTCTAAAGCTTTTCCATATGGAGGCCTAGCTGTTAAAGATCAAATCATAAAACAGTGTCAGCTTGCTTTTCAGAGATTTTTCCTCTCAAAGTGAAAGTATGAAGCCAAGTCACAGACCAATAGATTTTTCATTGTTTAAATTGTACTTTGGTTTCTATACCAAATAAACTAATTAGTAAAATGTGCCCAAGGAAATTATTTTTTTTTCTCCCTTTCTTTACCTTCACATTGCAGAAGAATTGAAACAAATGATCTTAATAGAAATTCTGAAGCAAACCATCATTTCAATCCTTTCTCAATTTTCCTATTTGTTATGTTTTATTACTTAAGCTGTACCATGTGTCTTTTATATACCCCATATTTCAACAACATTTAATTAAGGACAACTGTATTTTTAACTGAAAATGGGGGGCTTGTTTAGTTTGCATTTAAAAATAATTAGATAAATTTTATAAAAGAATTGTCAAAAACTATTGCTAACTAACTTTTGCTGTTGAAATACACAATTTTTGAAGCCTTAAACAGCTTTTAGACCTCTCATGTAAAAACAAAATTAAAGAAAAAAATTGTTCTCAAAATCTGACTAAAAGGGCTGGTTTGACATCACTTGGATTGAACAGCTATTTGGCTTGCATGTAAGTTTTCTACTGTGTCCTTAAGACATACAGTATTTTAAATTCCACAGTTGGGGATTTAGGCAGGAGAAGGAAAGGTAAAACCTTGAAAAACAATAAGAGAACTAAGTTTCTATGTTACTAATCTCTGAATCACTAATTTTTTTTCTCCAGTGAGAAAGCAGCTGCAAATGTATATTTCTATAAAAGTAAACTAAATGCTATATGAGCATATAATATCAGGCATAAACAAGGGCATCAGTGATAAATTCCTCCAATGCCTTCTTCTGTCACAGAAAAATGTGTGTGTAAAACCCAGTCTTCAGTTAGATTCGTTATTAAAGCTTAGCATGTTCCCTGAACACCTGAAAAAGTGGACAATCTTCCCTTTTATGCATGAAAGCAAAGTGTGTATGTATGTGTGCCTTCTGTTTCCCAAGCTCAAGCTGGAAAACACAACCCATCTGCAATTTGGTGGTTCAAAATAGAAATAAATCCACTCAGGATGAACTACTGTTGTTATAAGCTTTGAGATCTGAGGCGGGGCCTGAAACCTGCTTGGGCTGGCCAAACTACAAAAAATGTAACTGATAAATGAGGTAACCAAGGTTTAACAACTCCTAATTAAAAAAAAAAAAAAAAAAAAAAGAACTTTGTTTACTTGTTTACTGCCTCCCTCCTACTTGAGATGCCCATTAAATGGGCTTCCCTTCATTTACTATGTAAATATACTTTCCCACATTCTTTTTTTTTTTTTTAATTTCCCACTACACTGAATCATGGGTTATTAAATTTCTAATATTTCTAATGTTTTCTCACACTTCACCATGCGCTTCACCATGCACATAAGTACAGCTTTTGCACAGTAGTATAAAATTTATACATTTCCCAGCTCATCAGCACATACTGGCTAGTAAGAACAGGATACACTATTCAATGTAAAAACCACTGGTCACAAAGCAAACTTTTCCCTTTACAAATTAATTTTCTTTTTTTCTTGCTAGCAACAGTTAGCCTAATCATGCACTAATATCAGTTCCCACAAAATCCCTTTCATCTCACCTTCTATGGAGCTCACTCCATTCAGAAAACCCTGTGAAAGTTTCAGCAATCTCTGGACTCTCAGAGAGATGGGTGAAGCTATTCTTGGGCACTACCTGGCCAACCCCAGCCAACAGACTTTGCCAGCCACTCCCCATGCCCACTGCACAGGGATGCAAGTTGGGCAGATGGAACCTCAGATACAACTGTAAGCAGCTTGTGCCTGTCTTTCCAGAGATCTCCAGGCCCCAAAACTCCATCAGCACCATCAGCCCCAAGTCTGCTCCTGCCATTCCGCACAGAAGTTTCTCTGAGCAGCCTGTGGTCAGTAGGTTACATTTGTTTAGCTTCTTATTTTCTATGTTTTCTTTGAAAAGAGGAACTCCTTGTCTTCTTTCCCAACTTCCAAAGCTCTCCACCAAATACTGAAGTTTCTACATATCTGCAGCCTTGAAGGTAAGTGAAATATATCACTGGGATGCCTTTTTTGCTCACCTCCCTCTACAACTACCAGCTTTTTGAAGTTGTTGCAGCTCTCCCTTTCCTCCTTGATACAGCTCTCCCTATCCCCTCTAAGCATTTAATTAAAATTATTAAGGGATTGGCCATGGGGTTGTGCTTTTGGGGCATCTACAAAAGTAGGTGTTAATATGGTGGTGCTAGTGGGAATCTAAAAGAAGAAGGCAATTTCCATCACACTTCATTTCACTGATGAAACATGCATGATTTAAGAGGACTCTTCAGAGTGACAGCACACAAGCCCAGTAACAATGGTGTGCTTCATAGAATAGACAGGGTACATTTCCTG
Source organism: Melospiza georgiana (assembly GCF_028018845.1). NCBI lineage: Eukaryota > Metazoa > Chordata > Aves > Passeriformes > Passerellidae > Melospiza > Melospiza georgiana. Next base: position 14,865,025 of record NC_080465.1, read on the forward strand.
TTGCCTCCTGAAAGATGCCCAGAGCTGCCATTTTCAAAAGAAATAATCCCCCCCAACCTTAAAGCAAACAAAAATCCTTTAATAATCTACCATCTGTGGGTGTCATGCTCACTCTTTAATGAGGAAGATTTGTCTGACAGTTACTTTCCCTTCCTGATTGGGCAGCCATGAGCATGATTAGATATAATTTTCTAAGACCTGCCATTCCCCCCCAAGCTCTGATATGAAACAAGTAATGCCCTTCTGCTTTACATCTGACCTTGACAAGGGTAGTTCTCATTTCCTCTCCACTTTTCCCCTCTAATCCTTCCTAAAAACTGTGCCTGCTGCATAAATTGGATCCAGTGTTTTTAATTGGCATCTTCCTGGTGTTTTTGCCTGTGGTTGAATTTTACAAGAGTAAGGTCTCTTTTAAGGGATAGGGAAGGTGACTTCCCCTTTGACAACAAACCAGCCGTGATCTTTTGATCTTTGCTCCTGTCACCCGTCACCATCTCTGTGTATGCCTCGAGTGTGGGTGCTCTGCCTGCTGGGATGATGTGGTTTGACGAATGCCATGCTTTAAAGACATGTCAGCAAATCAACCTTCTGCAGCGAGGTGCTTAAAAGTAGAGGCAATCAGCCTGTTCAAGCACGAATTCAGCAAAGCCTTTTTTCCCCTCTCTTGCGGTAGGTCATCTTGGCCTGAAAGTGAGATATGAATGATCATTTATTTGTGGATGTCTTTCACTTATGATTTAGGTAAATGAGAAAAGGAAATGAGCACAGTCACTAGGAAAATTTAAATCATTTCAACAATCAGCAAACCAGATTTGGGCCTGAAATAATAGACTTGCAGTCTCCAGTATGCTGCATTAGATTTGAACTTGAAAACATAAATATGTTCCAGGACCTGTAGGCTACTGCTTAAAAGTAAAGGTAACATTGCCCCCTGACAACTATCCCTTTTATTAATCAAATTACTTTTACACAATGAGTCAAAATGGTTGATAGAATTTTTTTCTATCATGAGACTAATCCTAAATTTCAGAATTGCAGTGGTTTCCAATAAAAGATGAAGTATTTTTAGATTCCTTTTCCCTTTATGTGCATCACTGCCACAAACAAACTAGTACTGAAGCCACAGGAATTACTTTTGTCTGCCTACTTTGTAGGTAGACAAAAAGTACCACAAAATAGAAGTGTACTAATTTTTAAAATTACAACTATGTTCACTTCCTGATTCTTATTATACTGTTGTCTTTATCAGAAATGCTCCAATAAAATGTCACTTGCAAGAAATGTGCACTGTTAAATGTCAAATTAGCATCCCTTGACCTTCTTGTATTTTCAGGATGTGACTGAATGCCTGCTATTACAGGCTGCTTGCAGTGGCACGAGTAAAAGACCATTTTGAAGACAATGAAGGCATTAAATGGTCCACAGAATTTCATTTTTGGTTTGGGAAGAAAAAGGATGAGGATGATTGTAGCTCAGATACAGTAGAGAGCTCCTTTCCACAAATGCACACTCCAGCAACAAGACCCTCATTGCCAACTGGGAAAGCCAAGTCCTGCAAGACCAACAGAGAGGAAGAAAACATCATCTGTCAAAAGATCAGGGAGGCATTCAAGTTATCACTCTCACTTAAAATATTTCCTTCAAAATGCTTTGATCAGTCTTGTTTTCCTTTGTAAAAGATTTGTTCCAGAGAGTTTTGAACCACAGCAGGGTGTTAATGATCAGGCCCTTCTATCAATAGAATTTGCCTGAAAAACACTACAGGGAAAACAAGCATCAAAATGCTTCGACTTTTATTTACCTCAGCTGTATTAAGAGTGGAAAGAACCAAAACCAGATCCATCCCATCCCTTAATCAGAAAACCCTATGACATTACAAAAGGATAAAAAAGGCTGACAGAATTTAACAGGCTAATTTAATAAATGGTTGTTAGATGGAATTCTGCACACTGGCTTAAGAGCTGGTTTCCTAACACTGTAGAAATTCCTTTCTGCTGCAGTAATTTCCATACTTAGAAGAATATTCTTATGCTGTCTTATCAATTTCACTGTTTTCTCATTCTTTATTGAAAGGACACTAAATGAAAAGAACACAGCAAAACTGCTCAGGGAAAACAGCCGGTTTTAATCATTCCTGCTCCTCGTACTTCACCATATCACACAGAGAGAAAAGTAGCTTTCAGACAAATATGCCACATTAAAGAGCCAGTATTAAGACTCAGAGGCTAGGTTTTCAGGGATTTGGAACTGCTGTGGTGTGGGCCAAGCAGGGAAGGGACAGATTGTCTTCCCTTAAATTTGGCATAATCACATGGAAAAGGTGACACTGGACCAAAATTTCAGGGAATCCAAAAATTTCCTGCTGACTCCCCAGATCCTGATAATGCTGAATGTGAAAAACTGAATTTCACATTGGCTAGGTAATACAGAAACCCAAAAGTTTGGGGATGCAATCTCTCTGTCCCTTAAATATCAAATATTCATGTTCAGTATGGGCTAATCAGGACAGGGGCCAGCTGCCACAGAGCTCCCACCTCAGTCAGCATTTCAGGAATGTACTTCTGTGTGCTGTTAGCAACCTGGCTTCCAGGAAAGGTGAACATCCAACATACTTCCACCTCGTACACCTGATGAAATCAGGCCTGCACTTCAGCAGGGCTCCCAGAATATCTGCTTTCAGGACAACAACTCTGAACGGTGCCTGCTGGCTCTCCAATGCACCACAAAAAGACTCAAGGGTTTGCCCACTGAACTGACAGAGTCACCCCAAAGATTGTACATCCAGAAACATTTGATCAGAGTCATCCACCTACTAAAAAGAGAAAAGTAAAAAAAAAAAGTAAAATAAAATTAAGAACATGAATCAGATGTCTGGAAGAAGTTACTCTGTGAATAGAGGTTTCCATCATGCTTGCATTTTGCTCCCAAGTAATTTTTATTCTACTGCCATGAGCCAATAACAACAAAAATGTGAAGACCATTACAATTAGATTCAGGTCTCTCTCTCTGTCCATTCTCAAGTTTTTAGAGTAAAGCCAGAATGAAAGAGCTACAGCACTTCTCAGACTAGGAAGCTCTGACTATAAGAATGTATTCTCTTCCATTTAGAAATACACTATCTCAACTATATCTTAGTAACAGATATGTAGATTTAATTCAGTAAAGACCCTGTACTAAACTTTCATGTTGCAAAAGTTTGTGTTCAGAAGTAATCACCATGCACTGTGTGAAAAACAGGCTATAGACTCCTATTTTAGCATAGTAAGAAATGGTCTATAAAATGTAATAATCAAAAGCAAGCAGGGGAATATTCATCCCTAGGAAGACAATGAGCTTAAAACAAATCAATTTGCCACAGATAAGTAGCATCCATAATGATAATTCTAACACTGACCCCAGATATCTTAGTGCTTCAGAGTTTGGATGCTAAATCTGAAAGCTAGAAAAGCAAGCCCATTTTCTGGCTACCATGGAAAAGAAAAAAACAAATCCATACTATAGTACTTTGATATATGACCATTTACCTTCAGTTCTGAGGAAGCTACAGGTCTGTCACTGATGAGAAGAGGGAGGTAATTATGGGTCATCTCCAGGAATCTGTGAAATAAATTACCAGACTACCATGCTTTGTATTGGGAAATAGAAAGAAAAATAATTTCACAAAGGTAATACAGCAGACACAAGCCACCTCCTGCCTGCATATATATCATAAATACCTCAATTTATGAGGTATTTATAAGATCTTGAAGGAAGAGACAGTGTGGACATCAGACATAGGATGCCCACCATGTCACACATGCCCACCATGGGGGTGACTCCCTGCACAGATACGGCTAAGTTATTAAACATTATTTTACATATAGTCAGGTTTTATTTTAACTGCATATATTTATTCTTCATTATCAAAGTGCCTTTGCCAGGGATTTACCTGACACAGTAAGCCTTTAATAAGAAGGGGAAAAAAAACAAAGTTGGATTTTTAGGCCCTGCAGCTACACAAGCTTTAGGGAGCGAAGCCCTGTGCGCAGTGCCTGTGCAGCACACTGACTGGTGTGCTCCAAATGAAATCACCATTCTCCTCCTGGAAGGGAGGCTGCGGGTGAGGTGAGCCAGAGGGCGGACAGATGTGAGTCTGGGGAGGGGGGAGAGATGAAATAGACAAATGTGGAACATGCACAGAGCACTTTAAAACTGCACATTATGCTCTTCAAGACCTGCTCTTTCTCCCCCAGCATCCCAGTACCTTCAGACTGGAAGGGCATCACAATGCTGGCAAATAAAGTTCTTTTTAAAGAAAAGCTGACCAGCTGGAAGTCTTAAACATCAAGAGAGAGGGAGGGGGGGGAAAAAAAGGGAAAAAAAAAAAAGCAAATCCAAAATCTCTGGATTTCAACACAGAAATGAATGTGATATTCATAAGGAATAAATGCTATGCTGTCACAACCAGTGAGTCAAACCTGCCATGACTGACTTCAGTGGTGAACAGAGTCTGAATCCAAAGCTTCAGGACAGAGTAAGGGGCTGAATGTGGGTGAGATTCTGCTCCCTGAAAAGAGAGATGTGGCTGCAGGAATTTATCCCTCAGATCCTCAGCGGGCTCAGAAAGCAGAGCTGGCCACAGACCAAATCACTTCTCCAGCTCTCACACACAATATCAAGGGCCTACAAGACTGGACAAGAATTAAAATCAGGCACTTTGGGGAATGAGAAAACCAAGCCCAGGGCTATCAGTTTCCTTCTCAGAACAGTATCACTTTGGTCTGGGACATTGCACAGGCTCTACCAAACACTGCCAAGCCACATAGCTCTTGACATGCTTTGAGATACCTGGCTTCCACTGGCGATTTTCTTAACCTTTCTTAGGTTAAGGAACTACTAAGAGCCAGGTATCTCAAAGGAATTTGCACTCTCAAACATGAAGAATGCTGTCATGGAAATTTTATCCCATTTTGCAATGATGATGGATGCTTCCTTTTTCATGGTAATATCAGACTCTTTTCAAATCTGCAATGCTTGTTTTCACAGCAATGCTTGCAGCAGCAAGATTCAAAGGCTAACTTCATGGTACCATTTCATACTTTCAGCTTATGTAATTTCATGCTTTTTCCACCCCTCAATTTAACTGACCCCAACATTACGTATCATTTAAAGAGGACACCAGAATGACCTACTTTGCCCTGCACATTTTTATTCATCCTCTATTACAACCCCTTTTCCCCCCCTCTGACCTAAGAAGTTCATTCCTTTTTATCTTTTCATAAGAAACAGGTTGTTATCTTCAAAAATAAACCATTGACTGTCAATATAAGGAGATGGAGATGCATGGTAAGAGCATACTGAATGATATAATTATAATTACTTTCACTTCTATTTTCTGCCTTGTTCTCTATGTCTTTTAACTATAATGCTTCAATAAGATGCACTGAGCAGACCTTTTAGTCCCAGCTCTGCCTTTCTGATAATGTGGAAAATGTTATGGTTTTGTTTGCTCAAATGCAGTATAAATATTGCATGGCTTTTGAGTGTGAAAATCTTGTCTTAAAACACCAGAAGGTAGGAAAAGCTATATTGTAGGGTAGAAATGTTTGCTGGTGTGTTAGAGCGACCATCTGTGCAAATCCTCTATTTCATGCACCCACCAAGAGCTGTGCCTCACAGAGATGAAAGCAGAACACTCACCATCTTCCAGGAAACTTCTGGAGAAGTCTCCTCAGCAAAATAATCACCCTCTGGCATAATGCCATTTCAAGGCAACCTATAAGCCTGCAAATCCAGAGGCTAGCAGATTACGCCACCTAAGCTGAAAAGATTTCCTCGAGTAGGTGGCTGAGGTGCGGCCTAGCATGCTGATAAATCCTTCAGACTCAATGTCACTGGCAACCTCAGACTTGACAAACCCTCTCACACTGTCACCCAGAGTCTTTTCTCATTTCCCATCTTTTCTCACTTGAAGTAATCTCTGCATGCCTGTGTTGCTCATAGTAAAGGACTCAGGGCTTAGCAAAGTGGTCCCAGAAAAGCAGGGTGTGACTTTCGGCAAAAACCAAATAAACCATGGTGAACCCCCGTGTTCCTGAAGACAGCTGGCAGAGCACACAGCCACACGAGGCATGGTTGTGGCTGAACCCACAGTGGACTGGCATTCACACACTGCCTGCCACCACTCTGCATGGCCCCAGTGACTGATGGCACAAGGGAACGAAAAAATCCCAGGCCTTGGACACCACAAAAAAAGAAAGAAACAAACTTCATCACAATCCACCTGTAATCCCAGTGGAACTTTATGAGTTGTTGGAAATTTAATGGGCCTACTAGCATGTTGGTCACTACAAATAATTTTCTTAATGCAAATGTCACAGCAGTTTCATTGACAATAAATGATCATTCTGAATTTGCACTACAGAGAACAAGGACAGAATTTGTGAATTTTTCAAGCTTTAGTTAAAACTCTGCCTGCAGCTTACAAAATGATCTATGCTGAGATGTAAAATACCATGTCAAAATGGTTTGTTCCTTTTTGCTCCATGCCAGCACTTACCATTTTTATTTGTAGCTTCTTTTTTATTTTTAAGGCTTTCTTTCCCCTGCAAACACCTGATGTAACGCAGCCCACAACACAGGAAATAAATGTAGCCATTATGGACATAGCACGCTAAACACTGATCACTTGCTCTTGTGCCATAAAGAAAACACAGTTACATTCATTCACAGAGAATGACCATATTCATGGCACTTGCAATGCTACTATTTTTACTTCAATCCTATAGTTAGATTCTATATTTTCAATAGTAGGAAGGGGAGAAACTTTCTCACTGGAATCTGTTTCCTAGTCCCTGGGACCACATAAAATGAAGGACATTGTCTAGCAATGATTTGAGAGCAATAAAGAAATCTCAGGGTTAGAAATACAGCTTGGGTTTTATAGAAGGCTATTTGCTGCACTGGAGATGGACTATTTATACAGCTAATTCTTTTATAAAATTTTTTTGTTTCCTACAAATAGACAACTCCATTTATGAGATTAATGCATGTTAGTAAATACAGAGTCAATGAACTAGTGGTTACTACACTGGGCTCCTTGCCTTTTGAAATCAGATGAGTCATGAGGTACCAGGGCAGCCCTGTCCTGTTTCACAGACTTTCATCTTCACAAAGACAGACCTGAATTAAAAGTGCAGGTCTCATAAAGCTAAAGAAAAGAAGCTACACAGTCCTGCTTCAATGTTTTGTTTCTGCAGTGGCTTTAGAAGGAACTAGGCTCACAACTCGGGGTTCTGGTGTGATGTCATCGTGTTATGTATTTGTTAACTTATAGCAAGCAGTGACCGTGCAAGGAATGAATGAAAAAATATCAAAAGCTCCAAACTTGCTCTCAGGTTATACTCAAATTAAATTTATTTGTATAACATTTTTTCAATCTCAAGGCAATGTTAGCAAAACCTCAATCTGCTCCTTCACAGGATGGCAAAATGCTAGGCCTTCAATTTTTGGATGAGAGTGTGGTGCGGTTCATGATATTTGCAGTACAATAGCCAGTTTTGGCACACGTGCTTCTATAGAAATACACAGGACTTTTAGAAAATACCTACTTATATTTCAACATGAGGTGCAGAAATTAAGGAATCTCAAATGTCTGTTACAAATTAATCCATTAAACTGACTCCCGAAAAACAGTGACAATTTCTTCTCTGATGACCTTGAAATTGTTTTCAGACATTTGGCAAGAACAAAACAATTTAAAAAGCAGAGTACTGTTTTGACAGTATATATTATGCAAAGTAGCATACTGTAGTAATGTATTTCTTAAAGACATTTCAACATTTTACAGAAAGATAACTGCCCTTTAGAGAAGCTAATTAGAGATGGCAAAAGTAAAATTTGAAAAATTGTGAAAAAGACTATTAATATTTGTTCAAATATATGTGTTTTCAAATTGGACAACATTTATTTTTCACACTTTTTTTCCCCTAATATTTATTCTAAATATGCTGTATCTTTATATGCATAGTGAGGAATCAGGTAGAACATGTGTTTGTAAAGAGAATATTTTTTTGACTTTATAAAGTACCTGGAGAAGTAGCAAGAGTGGATGAGGAAATTGAAATAAACTTTTAGAAAAGAACATGGAAAACACCTCAGGTGCATGATGTTTGCTAGCTATGGGTTTAGATCTCGGCAGTCGGCTGTGTACTATCTGGCCTAGTAGTAAAATAAAAGCTTCTGTTCTTGTACTCTTACAGATTTAGGAAGTCTAGTAAGTCAAACAAAGAGTCCACTTTTAATAGTCACAAAACCACAACTATTTCCTTAGTTTTATTCACCCCTTACAAATTAAAACTCTGGTTTCACTGAAATTATAGAGCAGCTAAGATTTCATCCAGTATCCACACTGATCTGCAAGTTTAGAGGACTAGGAAGTTCCAGATCCCCTGGGTTTTCAGTCTCTGAACACAGAAACATAAAAAAGCTTTAGCACCAAACTTGCTGTGCGCTTCCCAGACAGTCTGTGACCCCAGCAGTCTCCTGGCACCCGCTCTCCCTGACTCCCCAGCTGCTTTCATGCTTGGACACTTCCATGGAGGAGCGGACACTTCTCCTACACGGAAAAGCTGGCACGGCAGCACCGGCTTGTTCGGATGCACCCAGTGAGAGAAGCTGCAAGGCGCAAATCAACAGGCGCGAACCCGCTGGCTGCGGCCGCCCTGCTCCCACCCTCCCTGCCCCTGCCTCTCCACGCAAGAGGTCCCAAAAGTTATGAAAACACCGAGTCCTGGCGCTCTTTGTTTTTAATCGGGGGGAGAGGAGGAGAGGGGGAAGGGGAGTTTTGGCAGCCAGCAGAACACGTTGCCATGCTCTGACGGGAAGGACTTGTCCAGCAAGCAAGGACAATAGCTCACTTGTGCTGGGCCCCACCACATCAGTGTCACATAGGAAGCGTGTGCAAAGGCCACAAGGAGCAGACCACTGCCCAACTATATTTTCACAGGAGGAGATGTAAACCTGATGGATTGAAGGAACATTACACACCGAACCTTGCTGGCAGGCTGCTCATATATAATAACAAATTTGCAGTTAAAGAGCACAGGGGTTTAATGAGCTTCCCTTACTTCAAAGAAATTCTTTCCCCTCCAGCCAAATTTGGGCTTTTTCTTTGCTAGTCAGTGCTAGAATACTACAACACCTCAGTTATAATCCTAATTCAGCACCACAACCAGCATGAGGAATTTATTTCGTTGGACAATTATTGGATTATCCAATTATTTGGATTTCAAAGCAGGGTGAACAAAAACTTGCCATTCCAGCATACAGAATAATCTGAATTCATGTTCACTTACTATTTTATACATCTCTGGTCAATAGTTCTATAGAATTGATACATTTGTAAGGTAGTTTCTCCCACAAGACTCTCGTGGCAGCATCAGCCATTTTCAAATGCACAACCTTGTGGGTTGTGCACACCTTCTCAAACTCCCGGTTTTCATTGGAATGACTTGCAGGAGTTAAGAGGAAAGAATGCAACTTTTCTCTCAAGTTCCACAAGAATTTTAGAACATGTCTTAGGAGTAGTTTTCTATTGATAGATATAGCCAGCAGTATAGAAATTCAAGTGTGTAAAGACTTGCCTTCTTGGATAAGTTTCATTTCATGCAACCAAGAAGGAACCGTGAGCTAGACATTCCTTCTGGAAAGAGAATTTGCCAATATTTCCTTCATACTAAAAAGTCATAAATTACATTCTCCCAAAATAAATAAAAGAAGGTAATTCAGAACCAACAGCCTCAAATCACTTAGTCATATCAGAGGAGGACTGGAGCAAGATCAAAACCCTGGGACCCTCCAAGAACCCAGGGTTTAGGTAAGCATCTGAGAAAGTGATCTGCAAGCCACACTACAAGGGAAGGAAATTTTTCCTCCCCCCGTACATCTGAAACAACTGTTCCTGCTGGTTTTGACCTTGGGAATATATTTTTTTATTAACCCTGACAAACTGAGTAAGCACAAGGTGCCTGAGAAACTTAGTATTTGCAGAAGCAGTAAATCTCAGAGAGCACCCAAGCCCCGGCAGACATCCATGCATATGGAAGTGGCAATGCCTCTGCCAGACTTCTGATCCAGCGTGCACTGTGTGTAACTGCAGCACACACCAGTAGATGGCCTGTGGATGACAAACAGCTGTAGCCCTCTCTTGCAATTTCTGCCCCCAGCCATTCATGTAATCAGTATTTTCCGTCCCAAAAAGGCAAAACTGAATAAGCTGACACAATGGACAAATACGTGCCTCTACAAAATCACTGGCACATGAGCAAAATCACCAGTACGCGTGCAAAATAGAATAGATGGTATATTCCATTACAATTTTTTGGGAATACAAGTGTGAAAACTCATGCCAGTCCCCAGGAGGGGAAACAAACCCAGAATTTTGTCTGCTAGCTCTTGTTCCATGTCTTCCAGTGAAGCTGTAGGCAGCAGAGGTGTCCTTTTGTCCTGAAGAATAGATCATTGCCAAGCTTCTGTTGTGCATGTAGAAATCAGAGTTTGGCTATGTCTGGCTGGTGACAGATGTTACATCTTAGTTTGGTTCCCAGTATCAGATCAACCCTCCAAGTGATGAGCCCAGGCCCAACAGGGATTTTGGAAGAAGGCTTCTTTCTTCTGTAGGCTGGCTGAATATCTCATATGGTAAGCACTTTTGCCTTTCTCCTCCTTGTTAACTAATTCCAACATACACCCAGAGACGAGAAAAAGGAAGCTCCTCTTTTCATGCAACACTGTTCTCCTGGAATTTGACTAGTCTCAAAAGGGCTCTCACTAGGCTTAGCCAAGAAGGCACAGAAAGGGGGCCTGGATCTAGTCTTGCTTTCTTGGGACAGGTCAGTAATACACACCTGAGCCTATTTACATCTCTTTCACACAGACCCTTACATTGGATGCAGAAAGAGGTTGTCCCACGGTTCCAGGGCACCACGGGATTGTCTTTATCCTGCAATAGCCATCCCACAGCTGTATGGAAATTCCAGTAGTAGACAGAATATGTCTCTCATAAGCAACAGGCTGCTAAACTGATTTAATCAAACATTAAATGAAGCTCTGAACATGTCTACAGTTCTTCAGGCTCTTATTTATGTCTCCTCCTACTTGTTTTTGTGGAGGAATTAATATTATTAAGGAGTGTTTATTTTTTCATACTCTTGTATGAAAAAGGTTTAGCTTACTCTTGTAAGCTAAACTTGATGCACTATTTCAAGTGATTATCACTTCAAGCTTCTAAATCTACATACCAGCATGTAAAAACAAATTAATATTCATATTCATTGGTGTTTCAGACACCTAGAACTCAGTCTGTCTCTCTGCTCTTTTTTATTCCCCTTCCCACAGGTTTATACTAAGTATTATAAGTACAGGAAAATTTTGGTAACAAACATGAGAAAAATAGAGGGAGGCTGATAATGGAAAACACAACCATCTGGCTTACAACAGTCCTCTAAAAATCTACTGAAAAGAACCAAAAATAAAATCTCTGTATTCTTGGTTCTTTATCCTCTGTATTTATTTCATACACAGTCAATAACATTCCATTATGGAATGAGGATTGACCTCTAGTTTTGAGTTTATATCAAATCTCAGTGGTATGTATGAGTTATTAAGAGTAGAGACCAATCCAAAAAGACAATCATTATTATCGCATCAAAAGCACCTCTATAAAGGACTAGAGGAGAGGGGACAAAAGGATGGGTCATGGAACAAAGGAGAAAGTTAGGCTGAACTTGGAAAGCCAGTGCTATGCTCAGCATCAACCACCACAAGAAATAATTTCATTATTAATAGCTTTTGTCTTAAACTATACATGAGAAAGTTAAACACATGAAAGCCTGAACAATGATTTCTGAAGGTATATAAATTTCTTAAAGCATTCTTAATACCCTACATGCCCTGAAATGACTTTGTTTTGTTTTGTGTTGTTGTTGTTGTTTTGTTTATTTATTTGGTTGGTTTGGGTTGTTGGTTTTTTGTTTGTTTTTTTTTTTTTTTGTAGGGTGCTTGGTGGTTTGGGTTTTTTTGTTTATTTGTTTGTTTGTTTGTTTTCTGACTCTTTACACTTGTGGTCTTATTTGTTTGCATATTTGAACCTGTAGTACCTCTGTAGAGCTGCCTGAAAACCCTTCTTTCTGAAGTATATTCAGATGAAAAGACATAAAAGTTATCTGCACAGAGAGAGAACTGTATTTTTTTAGTGAAGAAATTAAACAAGGAGCAAAAGCATGTGCCATTACATCAGAAGAGCCATAGAGTTAACTCCATGTAGTTTTACAAAGGGAGAATGTCTCTGAACAAGAACCTGCTCAAAAGCCTTCCCTTAAATGTATTTCTCTTTTTTTGAAGAAAATAAAGGTAAGACCTATTTCCATTAAGTTTTCAAGGAATTATTTTTCTATTTTTTTTTTTGTAGGAATTCAGAGTTAAAGAAAATTTCATGGAAGCTTTCCCAGATAAAAAACATAGTGGATGAGGAAATAATAGTAGTGGTTTGACATAATTGACTTTCTGGAAGGTTTTGCATTACAGAGGAGAAAATCTTTTCTAAACTTTTCGTGAACTTTGGCAGTATATTTGAAAATTTTTAGATAAAAATTAAAGAAAACTGGAAGAGCACAATTATCAAGTCTCAGTACAAGAATGCAACATTTGGAAGAAAGAAATTCTAGTATTTAAGTTTATTAATTATCAATGTGACTGTGTAACACAGCAAAAATAATCCTTGCTTATTCTGTAACTGTACTGCATGGTTTTCTTAAACTTCCTCTCGAGCAACTACAAGTGCCAAGGACAGGATATGAGATGGGATGGCCCACTGGTCTGAATAATTTCTTTGAACCCATGCCAATCTCATGCTTTAATCCCAGACAGCAATTACCGCACAGCCACTCAATCACTAGCCTTCTGTTGGAATGGGGGAGAGAATCAAAACAGTAAAAGCAGGAAAAGTTGTGGTTTGAGGTAAGTACAGCTTAAGCAACAACAACAGTAATAGAAAGGAAAATAACAAAAAGACAAGAGACATAAAATCCATTAAAAACAAGCCATGCAAATAAAGGGAAGAACAAAACCCACCTTGTTTGTCAGCATTAGGAGATCTACTAGTCAGGCTGCCCTTTTCCAATCAAAGCTTTTATGTACTGTATAAGGGGATGCACTGAACATAAAAATATGCTGGGGAAAGCAGTCTGCATTATCCCTGTCTCAGGCCAAGGCAGGCCCACCTGTGATATTGCTTTTGCTCAAGAACCTGAGTGACAGGGGTTTCCTATCTGAGCTTGCTGTGCCAAAAGTGCAACTCACTCCATGTCGCATCAGCCGCATGGTGCGTAGAGGAGACCCTTCCTTTGGCAATCAGGGTCACTTGAGAAGCTGTGCTTCAGTGCCCATCACTTCCAGAGCAGCTTGAAACCCTTTGTAAGCTTCCAGTATCTCCTTTTCAGCTGGACTATAATGGGCTTCAGATCTTCTGTATGCTTAGCTCCAAAGCCCTAAGGGTTGACCTTGAGTTTTCCCTGCTACTTTCTGTCAGAGGCTCCAGGAAATACCATCCCCAGCTGCAGTGGAGAACACACTGTTTACAACCTATAAATATTGAATGATCACTCACTGAAGTGGCTGAGTTTATTCAAATTTGAATAAACTGAGTTTATTCAGATTCTTGCTGTTGCTCAGAGTTCCATGTGAAAACTGATTTTCTTTCCAGTTTCTTGACAAAGAGGGCCACACTCAGACTGTAATTTAGGGCTTGCACTCTCCAAAACCTCCCACAATGCCTAAGAAAGCTTGTTTCCTGTTTTCTAGTTGGTGGAAACACTGCTGTTATCTACTATATCTCATCCACTGGAACATGACTTCCATCCTTGTTGTAGTGTGTTTGTTGGTATGTTCTGTTTTTCCCCTATTCTGTTATGATGGTTCTGCCCTCCCACTTTTCCCCGCCTCAGTTTCTGTCTATTATTTAGTTGCTATGGTTTTCCCTATGTTATGTAATTTCCCCTCCCTACATTTCCAAATATGTATAGTTTTCTCTCATCCCTGGGCCCAGTCAATCACTCCCCACCCCTCCCAATTTTCCAGAAAGTTCCCCATAGTGGGAGACGTGATTGGCTGTGGTCCCGGGGCCCCTCCTGTTCAATGTATCCATTGGTTTTCCCCTCAAGTCTGTCATGTTCAGTTCATCCCCCAACCTCTCCTGATTGGTTTTCTGTAAACCCCTCCCTTGGTTCCCACCTCCCTTTATAACCTCGTGCTCAACCCCTTTTCTTTGTCGATCCCTGCTGGTCGCCCCGCTGGGACATTAAAGCCGTTTGGATCCCAGGAAGTGTCCGATTCTCTTTTTTTCGTCCTGAATCGCAGCTCTCCCCCGAGACCTCGTCCCGCAGGCACAGCCCGAGGCCTTCGCCGCCGAGGGGTGCCTGAAGCTGCCAGCCCTGGGGCCCTGCCACCGGGACTGACACCCCCCGCTGCAGTGGGGCTGTTGGCCGCCCTCATCGCTAGCCGGGCCAAAGGTCTCAGGCCATGGTCATCGCTGCACATCCTGCCATCTTACTCCTAAAAACTAGATTTACTGTGTAGGTCACTTGATGTCGCTTTTGTTTACAGCAAAGTCAGACCATTTTCTTCCCCATTTTTCTTTTCAAAAACCTCACCTGTAGTATTTCTCCAAACAAAGATATCATCAATGTATTCCAGGTGTGCTGTTTTACCCTGTTCTAGGGCAGTCTGGATCAGTCCATGGCAGATGGGGCTGTTTCCACCCCTGGCACAGTCAGTTCCAGGTCTAGTGGACATCCCTCCAAGTGAAAACAAACTGAGGCCTGCTCTCTGCTGCCAGAGGGATTGAGAAATCACGTCAGCAATGTCGGTGGTGGCACCACTTGGCTGCCTTTGACTGGCGTTCGCATTGGAGCTCCAAATGTTGGTGTGGCAGCACTCAGAGGTGGCATTCACTCAGGCCACGATAATCTACCTTAATATCCCTCCCCATTAGACTTTCACACTTGCCATATGGGGCTGCTAAGGGGTAAGCAGGTCCTGCTGATCACTCCTTGGCTCTCCAGCCAGCAAAACACTTCACGGGTAGGAATTGCAGAGTCTCTATTGGAGCCTTATTACCTCCCATGCACCATTGTGTGGTGGCTGGCACCTGCTGTTCTTCAGCACCCCCACAACAGGAGAGTCCTCTCAGAGACCAGGCAAGGTAGACAGATGCCTAATTTCTTCAGCCTCCAAGGCACAAGATAGTCTATGACAAGGATACCTCTGGTCCAGTGACAATGGATTGCTTTTGCCACTCATTCCCAATCAAGCTGACTGCAGTCTCCCATAAAGTCAGCTGTTTGGATCCCCTTGTCACAAGAGGGCTCGCTCTGCCTCTGCATAGTCTGATGGTATTAGGGTACACTTTGCACTGCACCAGTATCTACTGAAGTCTTGTATTCCCGTGGGGCTGCTGTGACAGGCCATCAAATCCACACAGTCCAGTACACCTGGCTGTCCCTTTTCTCCACCTGGCTGAAGGCAAGGCCCATCTAAATCCTGGTCAGTATTCATTATTGGCTTCTTGTAAATACAAATCAGAAGTCTCTTTTTATTAAGATCAGAAATAAGACCTGCCCTTCCTGTCTGTTTGGGAACTGCACAATGGAAACCAGAGCAGCAATTTTCCTTGGAGAAGACTGTTTTGTAATTGATTTTCCCTGCAACTCATGTATCCATGCCTCCAGGGTCAAAGAAGATGGTCCATAACCCTTCATCATTTTCTCTCCGTGGTCATGTAGGCAAAACCATAGAGTGGCCCATGGTGTGTACCCACTGTATCCTCTCTCTAGAGCAGAGGAATGCTTATTCCTAATACATAAGATAATGATCCCTACACATAGGGAGTACATCCTCTTCAAAATGTGGGAACATCTGGAACAGTTTCTCCATTGGCAGCACATGCCTGGAGGGAGGAAGAGAGACTTTCTCTACACTGACAGAGCTATCCAGCCAATCCAATCCACCTTTTGTCCCTCCGTGTCTTTCCAAATCATTGCTGCCAATAAGTTTGTATAGCACATGGCTTATTTACAGGGACCTGGCATCAGAAGGAGAATCACAAAATATCCAGAGTTTCACTTCTTTCAATTCATGCTCAGCTGAATTACGCAGACTTTGCAGGTATCCACTGCTTGAGACATAGGGAATGGAGCATGTTAGTGTTTTGTGGTTAAATATTTGGTGATCCATGTAGACCATAGTTAATATTTCAAGTCTAAACCAAACCACTAAAGCAATTCGCTGCTCATCAGACGACAGAATTCCAGGTCAAATTACCTGAATGTGGTTAACTTTGAAGGTATGAAGGTAAGAGGGACAGCAACTGTAAGTTAGCTGGGAACAATGTAATTCAGAAATACAGTGCTGGTGAAGCCAACAACATCTTTAAAACCAGATTTTATTGCCTGAAGACATCCTTATTCCTTAAAAAAAAAAAATTCTTCATATAGCTGTGAAACTTCCATTTTATCAGACCTATGATTTTCAGTTGCAACACAGAAGTTTTAAGCATCATAATCCCTGATAACTAAGCACAGACTTAAGCACATTTCTGGTCCAGAGACTAGATGAGATTTCAGACTTTAGTTCAGTTCTTTTCTTGTGCAGCATTACACATCAATACTAATGGTATACATTAGTTTGATATGAATCTAGAGAAAATTTGGTTTCTGAAGAATCATCTATCCAAGAAGAAAATCCCATTCACAACCTATTTATATTACTTAATATTTAAAAGCCCTCTATGAAGACTGGTTTAATAAATATTGGAATTAGCTCCAAATGGAAAACACATCCACAAGAACTAAGCATATTCTTTTCTTTTACTAAGGTTGATTGTCAGTTTTTGGGAAGAATCCAAAAAGTGGACACATAACAAAGTAGAGGAGTGTACATTTTTGGATGGAAGACACTGAGCTGGTATCCTGAGACCAGGAGCAGCCAGATGTCATGCAATCCTCTGCTAATCTGAGCATTCAGCTTATAAGATCTTGCTCAGAGTAAACCTCTTGAGGGAGAAATAGGCCTAAAACCAGAGAACCTCTGCCTGTTCCCACATTTCCCTGTGAGGAAAAAAAGAAAGTACAAAAGCAAGGAAAATGTTTACTAATGGGCCTATAACTGTAATGAGCAGTTCCCCATCCCTTCTCTATGCTTGTTAAAATAAATAATAGTGAGCTACATCCTGCTGTCTTTTCTAGAATAAGTCATTATTTTTACATATCACAAAATTAGTCTTCTGACTACTTAGTCTTAAATCTGACTTTAAATTAGAGCTTCTTAAGTGTATTTCATTACCGTTGACATTGAAACTGGACATCTATGAGTAATGCACCTTTCTCTCTGAGCAGATGATTTGGGATACAATGACTAACAGGTTCCTGAGGACTTCTTGGAAGCTGAGTTAATGGAAAGCATGTTTATTTATAGGCTATTAGAAAATGAATTCTCAGAGAACAGGAAGTATAGTTCTGGAGTGGTCTGCCCTTGTAAGGATGGTATTGCACTCTCTGATGTTCAAAGGCTCCGTATCTCATCCAGCCTTTGTAGAGACTCACTTTTAATTAAAGAAAAGAAAATGAAATATAATAAAAGACATGCCATCATGTCTTGAAGAGTCAGGCACAACTCGCTCTACCTGTGGTGACAGTACCCACTGTCCCTATGACAAAGGTAAAGAGATCAGGCAATTCCTAATAAACTTTTACCTTCTCCATGTCTTCTAGACTTCCTAAAACACACAGCAGTGCCAGGTTCATGGCCATGCAGTGCTGTAAGTGTTTGCATGGGGCCACCAAGAGAGATGTAGGCAAACAGCAGGGCATTGAGATCTAGTTTCCAGCATTCCTGGAAACATACACTGGCTGCATTTTGTGTAGCCTAGTGGAGCCCAGCCAGCCTTGTCCAGACTCTCTGTTTTCCAAGAAGTTGCATTTAGATGTTAAATTGTTTAAACACCTTTTTGACTGACTCCACTTGGCATGTAGAGACCGAAATATCTCTTCTGACTGTTTCAAAGGCAAATGGATAGGACTTTATGCTATTATTTCACATAGTAACTCCACTTTGCGGTTTTGCCAATTTCAGTTTACTTATAAGTTTGTAGGTTCAGGTGGTGTCACCAAACACATGCACAATGCATCCAAGATGAGAGTAATGGCATGAAATGCTGGGAAATAGAAAATTAGAAACATATTTTGATTCAGTAGGGAAACAACTCCGTGAAACTCTGAAGTTGTTAAATTAACCTTTTAAAGCACCCTTTAATGATACTTTTTAAAAAAACTGCTGACTTGAAATAAGTAAGCAGAACTTTCTTTCAAATGTTCAGGTGATTTTAAAAATATTTATGTCTGCAGACTAAAGTGTGGATGGTAATTCTCAAACTATTAGCCTAGAGAAGAAGTTTTGGAACTTTTGCCATTTAGGAACCCTCTCCCCTCAGGATGAAGAGCAGATTTGAACAGGTGTTATAATGAAAATGTTGAAATTGAGACATGAATTTTCTTGTGAGCCATGATGTCTGCTAGGCTACCTGTAAGGGACTTGATGATAGACAAATCTAATTCTTATGATTAAGATTTGGTGCAACTTTCTCCTTCCCTGACTTCTTAATTAGTAGTCATAGGAATATATTAAAATCAGAAGTGGTGCATGGAAATGGTGCCTCTGATATGACGATGCAGTCAATGTAAAGGGAGATGGAGCAGAGCCCTGACACAGATTGCAGTCATACCGCTTCAGCAACAGCTTTCACTTCAAGAAATGAAGTGCTGGTTTTGGCTGTGATAGAGTTAATTTTCTTCACAGTAGCTGGTATGGGACTATGTTTTGGATTTGTGCTGAAAACAGTGTTGATAGTACAGGAATGTTTTTGTTATTGCTGAGCAGCGCTTATACAGAGCCAAGGCCTTTGCTGCCTCTTTTATCTCCCTCCCAGCAAGCAGGCTGGGGGCACACAAGAAGTTGGGAGGCAACCAGCTGGGACTGCAGACCCCAACAGACCCAAGGGATATCCCGTACTCTATGGTATCAGGGGCAGAAGAAGGACTGTGAGGATGTTTGGAGCGATGGTGTTTGTCTGCCCATGTAACCGCTTGCATGATGAGGTCCTGCTCTCCTGGAGACAGCTGAACATCCATCTACTCATGGGAATCAGTGAACTAACTCTTTTTTTTTTTTGCTTTGCTTGTGTGCAGCTTCTGCTTTCAAAATTAAACCATGATTTATCTCAACCCAAACGTTTTCTCACTTTTTTTATACCACCACCATCCTGCTGGTGCTGGAGTGAGCAAGTGGCTGTGTGGTACTTAGTTTCTGGCTGGGGTTAAACCATGACATCCCCAATACAGAACTATTTTAAAAAAATAGAGTTATCAATTTGTACACATGGATGGGGCCTGAAATCTGACAGCTCATCCCTGCCCAAGGGACTGCGACTGCACGGGGACATTTGCTTACATGTTTTTTGTGGCCATTCTGCAGGGATATCCTTGTCCATGGCCAGCCTGCAGGAATATCCAAGTAGACCACCCTTTGTTAAGTGGATGCCAGCATTTACTTGCCTCAATAGATGAGGCTCATGGAGGAAGATGTTTGACATGCAAGTGTTTCAGGACCTGCATCTATGTGCCTTTGATGGGGTGCAAGTCACATATTTTGTCCTTGACAACATTTGCATGTCTGTGTGTTGCAGCTCTGAAAGTCCTACAAGGAGCTGTTTCTTGCAGTCTGAAGGGTTGCTCATGCATTAATCTCCTCGTGGGTGGCCCAGCACACACACAGGGAGTCTGCTGGGTATTTCGTGGCTCCACCCATGCAGCCGCCACCGCATTATTCAGCCTTAGGCTGGAGGGCAGATCATGGTGTCTGGTGTCAGTGTAAAGGGAGTCAAAATTGGGAACAAATCTTTAAAGAGTTTACAGAACATTTCATATGCAATGTAAAATAGAGGCTAAGGAATAGAGAAAATCATCTCATTTCAGGTATTTGGAACTTCTTAGCATGAAAGGAAAATAACTGAGTTACAAAAAACCAAAGCATTTCTCATTATGTGATTTTTGGGAATTTCTCTAAACCACAGTTTTGCTGAAGAATAGCCCCTCTTGCCTTTGAGAAATCTGTTTTTCCTCAGAAGGCCTCTGACACCAAGACCCAGTGCTTATAGAGAGGGTTTATGTATGCACAGAAAGATTTATAGCATTTCCCTATGTTAAAATTCTTGCTTGCCTATGCAGCTAAGAGCTAGAGTTTTCAATTATTTTTTTATGACTCGATAACATTTGCTCAAATTCATATAACACATGCCATCTGCCATGGTCTCTAACAAGTTTAATAGCTTGGTCACATTACAAAAAAAAAAATCACATTTAAAAGAGTGAAGATGTTTTGCTCTGACAGGTTAGAGGGGAATTTCTATGCTCACCTACTAAAGTGTTTTCTCAAATACTGGAATTTTCTTTCTTGCCCCCCAAAAGCAGATCATGTAAAGCCTATAATTTATTTTTTTCAAGTACAAATTTAGTTATTTTTAGTAATACAGGTCAAAGGTCTTCCAATTTCATGTGTCATCGAAGCCAAAATGAGTGGTTGAAGGGAAGTAGCCTGCTCTCTGATACAAGGTAAGGAAGTAATGAGAACAAAGAAAAGCAGCATAGACAAGGCTTCAGCTCACACCCTGACTGATTTGCCTTTTGAATGCATCCTGTAACCACAAAGAAGGTTATAAGAGAGCAACCTGAAGTTGTTTTATGTGCTATACAGTAGTGGTCAGTGTACTTCCATGTAGATGGATGGATGAAAGGGACCAGAGAGTAAGAAAAAGTCTCAGAAGAGACAACTTATATTTCTTGCTTATCAAAACTGATAAATGAATCATAGAATAACAGAATATGCTGAGTTGGAAGGGACCCATCAGGATCATTGAGTCCAACTCTGGCTCTTTGCAGGGCACCCTAGGAGTCACACACTTACTAAATTCTATGAGGCTGGTGCTGTGACCACTTGCCTCAGGAGCCTGTCCCAGAACCCAACCACCCTCTGGGTGAAGAACTTTTACCTGATACCCAACTTAAACCTCCCCTGACACAGCTTCAGGCCATTCCCTCAGGTCCCACAGAGAATAGATCAGTGCCTGCTCCTATTCCTCCCCTCCCAAGGAAATTGTAACTGCAATGAGATCTCCCTTTCTTCTCCAGGCTGAACAGACCAAGCAGCCTCAGCTACTTCTCCTAGGGCTTCCACTCCACACCTTTTATCATCCTTGAAGTCTGGATGTATGCAGCTGTTTGCTGATTGCTTCAGTAAGTTTTCACATGCAAAGTATTGAATATTTTTACCAGCTGTTTAGGAGCCACTAATCACTGCAAATACAACAAATGAGATGTTAATTATTGCAGCTGAAAGATAGACTAAATCCATTAAGCTATATCAAATGGCCAGAGCTCATCCTACCAGTACATTTCCAGATGTGTCTCCACTACAGTTATAAATGACCAGACAATGGCATTATGTCTGTTCAAGTCACTCCAGAATATGCAGACATAACACCAACAGACACATAGATGCTGTGGCAGCACAATACTAAGCATGCTGACAAGTTGGAAGAAAACTATCATCAAAAAAGTGTCATCCTTAGTGAGGTTAGGGCCCTTCTCAGGACATGGATGAGCTGTAGGAAAGAGCTGTTGCTTTGGCCACTGTACAGTATGGCAAGAAACATTCTTGCCTAATTTCTACTTCATTAGTGCAGATAGCAATGAGAGTGATTAGGAATCAAGAGAACTCACACCCAGCAGAGTATTTCACTTCCTGATTTTTCATCACTAGAATGACTGTATTATCTGCACAGTGCACAGCTTGGCCAACCTGCACTACAGCCTTGTGTCCAAGGTTTGTGACCTTAGGACACAAACTTCAAGCTGAAAAAAGAGCTGAAAGGGAAGCTTAGTTGGAAGTTACCTTGTGTGGTGTGTAAACAGAGCTGGATGGGTCAAGATACAGCTAATCCTTTTGTTTCTGAGAAAGTAACAACCCATTAGTCAAAAGTTTAAGGGAATGCCATTGTCCAGATTTTGTTAATCGTGTTTGGACACAGCAAAATTTCTCTTTCAGTTTCTTCTTCAGTCTGTCTAAGATGAGGACAATGGCAACATTGGTTTTGTCAGTAGAAACAACTGCAACTTCAACAGGACCACATTCTCACATAGACTAAAAATTATTCAACAGCTTCAAGATGTTCCTACTGTGCAGCAGATGTACCTTGTGTGCACTTCAGGTTGTGTTCTGGAAGTTTACTCTGCAAATCCTCACCTGCAAAAGGTAAATTGTGCTACTATTCTTTCCCAGACACAGTGTGATTGTCATCTTACCAGCAACAGGGAAGTGTGGAAAGACAGTAGAAAATTCAGAATTTAGGTGATTTTATCTACATCTAGATGGACAGGTTGCCACCAGAGAAGGTTAAATCCCCAAGAAGGTGCCTAATTCAGTCTGAAGGTAGCAACTAGAAAAAAGACAGCCATCCATGTGGTTGGAATTAGTCTCAAAGGAGTATTCAAAACTTGCGCTATCTTCAAAAATGAAGACAAAGTAAAAGGATTGTTTCCTTCCTTTGCAGTTCCACCATGGACTGTCCACTGAGGGGTGTATGCTGAAAAATTACCCGATGTACATGGTTTATCCATGCAGCTGAAGATCCATTAATTTTACACTTACAAACATTTCCATTCATGAACTTTCTAGAGCACTCTCCCCACTTTTTTCCTAATTTTTTTCCTTCACAGTGGAATTCATAGCTGATTGAGCTGTATCATAGGATAGACTCAAGCTATAGGTTTTTTTAATCCAGACACTTTGGAGCATGCTGTTTAGAAAGGGTATTTGTCTTTATTTAATTTAATTTAATTTTATTTCTTTCCAACTCTTCATTCCTAATATAACTTTGAACTTGGGGGAGTTGGCGAGGAAGAGAAGAAAGGGGAGTGTTTTTGTCAATTCAATTAAGGTGCTCCTTGTAACCAGGACCCAGAACAGTGCTGCTCTGCATTACACCACACAGATTTCATTTGAAATTAAACACAGGACCAGAGCTTCTCATGTAATTTGAAAATGAAAACCATGTGTTTCCAAGTCAGAAGTGCCATGCAAACACTGTATCCTATTTTTTCTAGAAAGGTTGAAAAGCTACAAACATCAAAAGAAAATTATCTTGCTAATCAGTCTTTGAAACAAAGAAAATAGAAAAACAAGAATCCTGGTTTTTATTCTTCATAAATCAGGGTTTGGGAGTAATCTCTGTCTGCTTAAAAAATGGACATACTTACTACTTAGTATCATCCTCTTCTGGGAAGTTTGTCTTAAATCTGATTTCAAGAAATAAATGGTTATAAATTTCTTTAGGCCTAACAGTTTTTCAAGATGTTGCTCTGTACAAATACGACATATACTGGATGCCTATGCAACTGAGAGTCTGGTAAGCAAAATTCCCGTATCCAGTAGGAAGAACACCGTCACTCTCTGAATAATATGAAAATCTGACTTACATCACTAGGTATCAGGCCTCTTTAACAAGGTCTGGGAAATAGTTAAATAGCCACAGCTCTTGGATGAAACTAAGAACATGCATGTGGAACATGAAGACTGAATTCTGAAAATAAATTGTGTTCTTAAGAATAATCAGTGTCTTCCAAATATTGCAGTATGACAAGAACAAAATTGCTGTCTCCTTGATGTTAAAGGGATATTTCTAGGGGCAAATACACTCCTGAATGGCAATAAACACTGGTTAATCAAGAGCACATTATGAAAGCAGTAAGATTAAATAACAAAGGAAAACAGAGTTTAATGTCTTTAATAGACATTCTTTTGTGATCAAATTACTTGGTGGATCAGACTTCCATGACATTCTATACAGTGCTGATGTTTCAGTGTCCCAGATGACATACTTTGTCTGATACACTAGAAAGTGTAATCTTGGATCCTCAAAATTCATCTAAAAAATCAAGAGCAACAGAATATTTAACTACAGCTGCATGGATGTAAGTCCTTGAACGTGAAACAGAAGAACAGGAAATGCTAAACAGAAGTTTCACCTGAGGACTTCCAGTCCCACAGGTTAGTGGTTACATTGTCCTCTGAGTATCCGTATTTTGGGGTGGTGTTTTTCTTCTGCTTTTGCAATTTGAAGTTGGCATTCAGTAAGTCAAAGAGCTTTCCTTCATGGCAGTCTTATACAGAATTAAACAATTTTAAAGGCCAGATTGGACCTCATCTAATGGGTAGCATCTCTTTCCATGGCCATAGGGCTGAAACTAGATGATCTTTAAGGCCCTTGCCAACACAAAGCATTCTATGATTGTGTGCTTAAAGGAAGTGGGATGAATCTGATTAGCAAGGGCACGTTATCTTCAGCACTCAGTCAGGTACCCTTACTTTTCACCGATGTGATTTATTCAAATTATTCTCTTCCATTGAAGGACTGCAGCCACAGCTATGGAAATACTGAAGATTATCCTCCACATCCTAGTCACCTTTATTCAAAATTGAATGAGAAACTGGCTTAATGGCTGAGGGACATTTACTTATTTATTTATGAATGTGACATCATTCATCAAATAGCCATTTTAAATTAAGACAAAAGGGGTCCCTTGAAAGGAGAAAAAGAATGATGTTTTGAACCAAGCAGAAGGGTGCCCTCAGTGTGATGAGAACTGCTAGTCAGTACATTCTTATGCAATGCTACCAGGAATTAATTTCTCCATGAACCTTCAGAGTAACTCTGATTCACTTAGGAAGTTGCTACATGACTTTCTAGAAACATTTTATTGTACAGAGACCTGGAAGATAAGGTAACAAGCCTATTTTTCTGAATAAGCAGGACACATTTTCAGAAAAATAAAGTCATTATTCCTCCCAATCTGAAGTAATATTTTAATATCAGGGAACAAAGGCATACAAATATTGCCTCATTTTATCAAATTACTTGCCCTTGCCTACACTAAATCTGGTAATTTTAAGGTCAGACTAGTATTTTCTACACTGAAGGAAAACAAGCACTCTTCATAATTAATAATGTTTGCTACCACTGAAGAGCACAAAAAACACCGCACTGATAAAACACTCCTAAAGGAGAAAAAATATATGCATTTTCCCTTTTCTCTTGGAAGAGGTTGCTGTTGAATGCTATTCAGCATCTGCTTTACCCAGTCATTAATATAAGCATAAAGAACTCCGGAGTTTTCTAGTATTAATTTCGTTGTGTAATTACATTCTGTAATTCTCCTCAGTAGCATGATGAAAAAACAACAGGAAAGCAAATAAATGTTGTGACTGATCCTGCCTCAAGCAAAAAGGTAAAGACAGTACACATTTATCCCTGCATTGTTCCCTGTTCTTCCCCAATTTCATTTCTCTCTTCCCTCTTCTTTGACTAGGTCCAGACTCCTCTCAAATAAATTTAGATTCAGTCCTTTCTAAAAATTCTGCTTTGGTTCACAACTAATTTGTAAGCAAACATGTTGGGTATTTCTCTAAAGCTGTCCAAGAATATTCCGTAGCTATATCCATGAAGAGAAACATAAGAAGAATGTGAATTCTGCAAAAATGAAATTAATAACAAATACATTATTTTTGTAACACCCCTCCAGGTTGGCTTCTGGATGAGTTAGCAGAATATTGATTATGAGGTTAAGTGAAAGTATTTTCAATCTTTCTCAGTACTAACAATAGGTTGAATTAATTATTTACCTTGAGTAAATGTGGGTGATATGACTCCCAGTCTAGATCCTAAATGCATTATCACTTAAGCCATATGGCACTTTTTGAGTCACATTTGAAATATTTTATTTCAGTGGATTGAAGCCCTGCTTAAACCATCTTGGTTCTTTGTTGTGGTGGGCTGTTCAGACACATTTCCAAAAGAGCCCAGACATGTCTGCTTCCTTTAACAACTGTGATTTATTTGGAAAATTCTCTCTGTTTCTGTGCATCTCTGTGAGTTTCTAACCTACAACATCTAACTGCTTTAACAGGAAAACACCTCTGCCTCTAGCAGCAGGGATTAGATCACACTAACCACCTGTATCTCCCTTTTGCAACCATAGTACTGCCTTAAGTCTATTTCTGTTGTTGAAAAATGTTATTTGTCTTTGTGCATCAAGGACCAAGCATCAGCCTATAACTATTTACTGCAGGTACCAACAATTACTCTTCATGTCACAGGATAAATGCCTAGCTTTTACAAGCAGTCTAATGACTAAAAACTCTGCAAGAAAGCCAAACAATAGTTTTTTTATTTGATCTTTAATACAGTCAGTTCTACTGGAGGGGAGACAGAGCTGTCATTTATACCAGTAATCTTAAATTTCAAAGGTACCTTTGCCTATCATGTAAAAAACATAATACATGTTGGGACTAAACACACACACAGAAAGTCAAATATTCATCTAGAGTAAACCATGGTAGCAGTACTAACTTCAGTAGAATGTTTTACTTTCATGAGCTTCTGAACTGGTCCAACAGTGGTAGTTCTAAACATAGGCACAGCAGGGTTCAGGTTAAATTCAAAGGGATCATGGCTCTACTCTATGATATGCTGATTTGTCAGAGACCTGAGATCTGGGTGAATTTTGCATTCTAGCACCTCTTGCTGCCCCTAAAACCTGTAAAAGTGGTAAGCATTACCCTTCAGACACCTGCCCTGCTTCCTGTTTATGTCCCGACTTTTCCTTTTATTTTCTCCCTGAGGTAAAAAATAATCCTGTTTCTCATCTCCAAACTAGCAAAGGTTTGTTCCTCACACTGAAAAGCTGTCAGCTGGATCTGATAAAGAATGACTCTATGAGGTAATAAGACAAGCTTTCTCACTTGTATAAACTCTCAGAATATGCTTGCTGAGTAAAAATTTGGTATCACCCTAAGTCAGTGAGAGTTTTCTCTGTTTTATTAGGACCAAAATACAGAAGTAAGTATCTGTTCTCCATATTTATCCCATGATTGAAAACTAATTTTCTGTAAGCAGCAAAATTGATGCTTCTTTCCACAGAAGAGAAATAATCCATCCTATTTAAAATTGCATAATATCTCGTTGTTTGGACAACAAGGACAGTACTGTTTGCTGATATTTTCAAGCATGTGTGCTCAAAGAGGATCTTTGTCTGAGTGGTAAGGAAAAGTTCAATATGAAAGTCATGGTATTCCATTAGCCAGAGCAGATTCGGAAAACTCACTTTGTAATTGGGTTATACTTCCTTAACAGTCAGTACAATATTAAACTAGCAGTCTCTGAGAGCTCTAAAAAGATCTGTTCAAAGATTTGTAAGCCAAAATTTTCAAAAAGTATGAAAATGTTTACACCAGAGAGGATATTCTAAATTCGAATAATAGATATGTAGAGATGAAGTAAAATGCAGAGAAATTTACATCTTTGCAGTTTCTGGAAAAAGGACAATCTGTAACTAAAACAGTCAGGAAGAACTTAATGCAAAGGTGGTAATTCCATTTAAAAAATTTTATTTGATATTTATTTTCATACTAAGCAGTTTTGAAAATTATTTACTACATTATATTAACCACAGTATATGTTTTACTATTCTACAGTCAATCAGTAGAAAATTTGCCATTGGCCTCAAGAAATGAGAAATTCTGTCATTCAGTGCCATATCAAAAAAAAGTGAGAGGTATTTTAAAAAGCAATTAAATTACTTTTAGCAAAATAATTAAATTACTTTTAGCAAAATAATATAATGGAATAAAATGGAATATAGTACAGAAGAACAGAATAGTTACAGCTGGAAGAGACATAATAAAATCATCCAGTCTGACTGCCTGACCCTTTCTGGGGTGACGAAAAGCTTAAGAAGGTGTTGCCCCAATGTCTCAAACACTGGCATACCTGGGGCATTGAGCACCTCTCCAGGAAGCCCCTTCCAGTATTTCACCCTGCTCTCAGTGAAGAAATACATCCTGCTATCAAGTCTAAACCTCATCTGGTGAAGCTTTGAACCATTTCTATGTATTCTGTCACTGGGTATCAGGTAAAAGAGCTCTGCACCTCCCTCTCTCCTTCCTCTCCTCAGGAAGCTGAAGAGAGCAATGAGGTCACCCATTAACTCTCTTTTTTCCAAACTGGGCAAAGCCAAAGCCTTTAGCTGCTCATTACAGGCCAAAAAATATTAATTCACGTTTAGAGTAA
Source organism: Melospiza georgiana (assembly GCF_028018845.1). Taxonomy (NCBI): domain Eukaryota; kingdom Metazoa; phylum Chordata; class Aves; order Passeriformes; family Passerellidae; genus Melospiza; species Melospiza georgiana. The sequence goes on from NC_080465.1 coordinate 14,893,295, forward strand.
GTTAGCTTACAATGAAGTTATTTTCCTAGGAAATCATACACACATTTTATAGAGTAAAATTCACTATTAGTTCAGATTAGTCACTTGATACAAACTCCTCACTTCTGTAAACAGTGAGTTTCCATTGAAGCCTCTTATGATGAAGAAATTTTTCAAGTAATTTGACTTCAGCCTTATAAACCAGAAAGTGTCCAGTGAGTCACATTTCAAATTCATGAGAAATAGCTTGCTATGGAATCAAGTGACAAGTGAGCTTTTAATTTTAGAACTATGTGGATACAAATTATAAAGTCTTTTCTATAAACTTCCTCAGCTCTGTTAATGTGGCTCAAACATACTAATGCCTACAGCATGGAAAATACACCACATCTTTAAGGTGAAGAGTCCTCTGCTGGCCAGACAGCATGCAAGCATTCACATGCTGTGTTTTTGGTTCCGGCAGCCCCACTCATTGGCACTCAGTCGACATCAGTATCAGCAAAGACAGGTTTACAGACAGGAGAAAAGCTGGAATACTTTGCTCTGCAAATTCAACAGGAAGTGCTCTATTTTCTCTTATACACTTGTAATAGCATTTTATCCTGCTTTATCCTTTTCAAGAACACTAATACAAGAGAGATGACAGCAGCATTTTCTGCAGCCTAACAGCACCCTATTGCCTAACAGCTGTGCTTGCCAGAAACCAAGATCCTGCAGGTTAAACTTTTACCACATAACTTCTGGCAGCACAGGATCATTCTAACCACCCTATCTACAGAAACATCTGCAGGTTTTTTACATCAGTTGTGACTGGAGGCTCCAACAGGGTCTATGTGAGCCATCAGTACATTTGATAAGGCATTTGAAGAGACAATGACCTCATCCCTTCTCTGATAGCACTCACAGGCCCAAAGTGTGAAGTCTCCCTCTCCACTGTTTAAATCTTTAAAGGCAGGATGGCACAGGTCTGTCTGCCTCAAGCAGAGAAACAGCTACACAGGTACTGGGTACATGGACTGCTTACATGGGGTACTCCTCATGTGCAACTCTTCATGACAGTTCCACACATGAGAATGAATGGGAGAAGGAAAGAGAGTGCTGTTCTTCACTTGTCACCCAAAAATGTGGACTTTCAGGAAAATGAGAAATGTAACTTTGCTTTTCTAGTGATGCTTCCAGCTTATTATGCTCTAAGGGAGAAAAATAATGTTAAGCATAAGAATCTGAGAAAATCTTCAGAAACTTAAAATCAAGCAATTTTTCAGCAGAATAATGGCTTCAAGGATTGGTGTAAAAACAGACTCAGCCTAAGTTACTGCGAGTTTCTTGCTACCTTTGATATTTAAAATCAAAATTGCATGCTGTTTTATGTCCATTTACAAGTCTGCCTAGCTTTTCCTCTCTTGGAATATGATTTGTATCACAAAGAGTATTTCTTCCCAGCCTCACTGCACATCAGTGCAAGAAAGAAAAACTATAAAGACAACAGAACAGTGGAAAAATGCCTTTTTCACCTTGTACTCTGTCATTTCCCCGTTGAGATAGGAGAAACCCAACATTGTCATATGGATGTGTGTTAGAAATGATATGGCTTTGCCTCTAATGTTCAGAAAGCAGAAGGGCTAGAAGCAGGTGAGAAAATCACAAAGGTCAAGAAATGAGATCTAAAAATAACTTGCTATGGGGACAGTCATCCACAGGGGACTCCATCATACATTTAGTAATGGATATAATGCACAGGATAAAGGAAAATCAATTGACAGGCTGTGTGGCAGCAGAATAAGTATTCAGACTTATCAGTTAAGTTTTAATAAAGTCGAACATGGTAATTCTCTAGATCTCACCTCACAGGCTTTAATTGTTTATTCTTTCAAAGTTATCTTGCATGGTGTCTGTTGGAAGTATTTCTCCCAGTAGATAAAAGCACAGGTGTCAAGCACTACTGCATGGTATTTGACCCTCAATCAACAAAACCTATCACACAGAATGATTTCTGCTTAATAAGTCTATGTTTGAATCTACAGTTTCTGCAACCCATGCCACTTTAGGCCATCAGAAGCATGAAAATTCTTTACACTTTGTTCTCAATATTTTATTTTCCCTAAAATCTTATAATTGCCTGAGATATAAAGTGCTAGCAGTTTATGCAAAACAGGATGCATATGTCCCATACAATAAGATGAGGCTTTGTGGCTGGAAGTCTTTGTGGTTGGAAGTCTTTGTGGCTCTAAGACAAACTGAAGACAGGCCTGTGGGTTGCAAATATAATGTACTATTTCATCCATCCAAGACTTCTTCCACAGGTTTATGAGTGTCTTAAGGAAAGAGGGGCTCAAACAAGCAATTTCTCATCTAGTAAAGATATCCTGGAGATGTCATCTACCAAACCCAGGTTATCATGAGGAACCTTGTGAGAAGAACAGATGTGGAGAAAGTCAAGAGGGAGAGAGCATGACTGGAACTCTTACATATTTTTATTTCTCACAAGATTTTGTCTTCCAACACTCTCAGAAATGAAAAGTGTTAGATGCCTTATCATGCATAATTCTCTTAAATGCAATTTGCACAACATATTGTACCGTCTCTCCTTGAGTCTTCAATTTCATTTTCACCTATTAAGAATTATCTTTTCTTCTTCAATCAGTTCCAATTTTTTTTCCTGCCAAGTCAAAATCATCCACCCTTCAAATCTCTTTATTCCTCGTCAGGTTACAAAGATATTTTTTATGTGAAGCTGGATCTCTGGCCCTACTATTACACTCCAAAACTCAGAAAATTAATTTTGCCTTTCTCCTGATATTATTTTCCAACAGCCTCTTTCACTTTGGACAAACAGATGTTTAGCTGCTATAGCCTTGGTATCTTTCTTCTCTTAACAACCAGGTCTCAATAGCAAAGTCAGAGCCAGAAGAAACTTTCTCTATCTTCTACAGGTCCAGTTGCAGTTTTTGGAGTCTGTTGAGGACAAAAGGATTAGTTTTGGCTGAAGGAATAGTATTAGGGCTTGGGTAAGTCCACTAGATTTCCTGTGACAAGGTTTCCCTTAGTTCTAAAGCCTTCATTCTGTAAAGGTTAACTTCCTTCGCAAGGTCATAGCCGTGGTATAATGTTGGAATTTATAAAGTTAGAGGGGTTTTGGGAAATGGTTAAAATGGTTAAAAAAATTATGTAGGCTTTAGGCTGAAATTCTTTTATAGTAGAAAAGATTCTCAAGTAAGCAGAAACGTTTCTTAAGCAGTACACGTGACGAATAACAATAGGCTTCTGTAGAATTGGCTTAAAGATGGCAATAAGGTTTTTTAATGTATATCTTTAGAAGATTAGCATGCATAGAACTCTGTTCTTTGTTTCTTATGAACTTATGAACGGAGATCACCCCACAGATGAGACTAAGTAAGGCTCTGTACGTTTTTAATTTTCTAAACATTTCAAGTACAGAACCAGATCCACCAATCTTTAGGCACTTTTCAAATAACACACAGGCAAAACTGAAAGAACGTCCTCCTGTTCTAGTTAGAAACCCTGACTTTAGACAGATAGAAAGTCCGTTCCAATTAATAACGTGGGGCAAAGGGTATGCTTCTGTCTCCACAGGTGCTAAAATTAAGTGGGCTCCTGCAAAAAACGTCAAACCATATCGCACTTCAGAACCTGTTGTCGAGCCCAGAACCGAGGAAGCGAGTACGCAGACATGAACCGAATCGAAGGATCCCGGGTCTCGCCTGACGCCTCTTGTGCCTGACGTTCTTTGTGCATCGGTAGAACCCATGAACTCTGATTTTGTGCCAATGTTATTTATGAGTATGCTAATTGAATGCTGAATGTTTGTTTAACAAAGCTAATTTTTGGTAAAAACTTAAGTTATTGTTTTTGTGTAGAAAGAATTCTGCCAAAACTTAGTTCCTGAAAGAGATGAGGCAAATTCAAATGGTATACTTGTTTGGCTTGATTTTAATTGTTTTTTGTCGTGCAAATTTGCCTGTAGATCAACTGAAAACGAATGTTTGAGTGACCTTAGCCAAGGCTGCCAGATCAGATACTATATGTCTGTCTAATTCAGAACCAGAAAAGCCTTTTTCAACCTGTTTGGTTGGTGTGCCAGTAAAAGAGTTGCCTTTAGTCAAAAAACAATCCAATAGTAAACCAAGTAGAATTGACAATGGAAACACTCCTTCCTTCAATTAGAACATTTGGTCCAAAAAACTTCTCAGGGCAGAATCTGAACCTCAAGAATTGAAAATCCTTAGTTCTGTGACCATAGATTTTTGTTTTACTTTCATGACTCATGCCTGGCGAAAAGGTGATCCCCAAAGTTCAGTGTTACGCCTCATTATTTTGCATATAAAAATTTGAGTTTTTAGTGTAATGTTTCAAACAGTTGGGATGTATTTCCAGAGACAGATCAATATCCACGGCAATTGCTGAAAAAGTATTAGTTCATTTGCGGAGACAGAGCTTAGCAAAGCATTCCAGCTCACCTTGAAGGTGGCCCTTGTAGCATTGGTATGCTCACCATAATTGCCTCCACTGCCAAAGCAGTGATGAAAAAGAAACAAAGGAGAGCAGGAGCTATTCCTCATTATGATGAGAACTGTCAGAGTGATTTTATGCCTTAGAATGCCGCCAGAAATGAAATGAAAACTTCTGAGTCAAACAGAGAGGGGGAAATGTTGGAATCCATAAAGTTAGAGGGTTTTTGGGAAAGGGTTAAAATGGTTAAAAAAAAGTATGTAGGCCTCAGGCTGAAGTTCTGTTACAGCAGAAAAGTTTGCCAAGCAAGCAGAAAAGTTTCCCAAGCAGTAGACGTGACAAATAACAATAGGCTTCTGTAGAATTGGCTTTAGGATGGCAACAAGGTTATTTAATGTATATCTTTAGAAGGTTAGCATGAATAGAACTCTGTTCTTTGTCTCCTATGAACTAGTCTTTGTTTTAACTATCATTGCATGTGCTTTGTGGGATTGGATGGAATGCTTGTCAATATGTGGTTTTCTGTGTGTGATTGGCTGAGATCTGGACTGAGATGATTTTATGTCTTTCTGTATTATCCCACCCTCGGCAGACATTTTGTGTAGATCCGTGAGCTGTTAACATCATGTCTTGATTGTTTTGAGACTGATGTTCTGGAAATAAAAGCAAAAATCTCTTCACTGGTCTGGTTCCAATGCTGTCCACATCTGGACGTTTTGCCGCAGCATATTGAGTTCCTTTTTTAAGACATGAGTTCCTGACACAATTAGACTTATATCTACCCTTCCCCCGCAATAGTATACCAAGACAAATTTCTGGTTTTTAACATGGATATTCTTTTTTTGCAATTTCTTCTTTAATCCTTTTTTCAAGCTATGGCCTGTGCTAAGACTTTTTTCAAGCTATGGCCTGTGCTAAAGCCAAAGAAACTTCCCTTTGGGAACAAGTCCAGTTCTCTTTTCTCAGTACCCTGAACTGGGCCTCCTAACACCTCCTTGTTCCCAAGCAAAGTTTAAACTTGAAGTTTATCTCAGAGCATTGGACCAAGCTGTCAATCAAAACTGGCTCCCAAAACTGTAGTCCACCAGGAAAGAACACAAACAAAACTTCACCAATTTTTAAGTCATCTGAATTATGCCATGAGTAGAAGGACTGAACAATTTTCTTTTTGAATGTATTGGCCCTAATATACTGTAGGTTATGAATACTTTTCAGTCTCTTCATTCTCTGAAAATGCAGAGATTACTGAAAAATAGGTAATGAGGCAATCCAAGAGCTTTCCCATATGTTCTCCCAATGAAGTCCTGCTGCTCTTTGACCTTTAGGTGCCAGAAAGCAAATTAACTGCAAGTTTCTCTCTAAGTCTGAATTTCTTCCTTTTTATCATTTGAACCAAACTTCAAGGTATATTTTTGAAATACTAGGAAAACAGGAAATTGTACAGTATAAATTGAAGGGAAGAGATGAAAAAAAATTAAAATTATTATAACTATGAGACATTTCCAGAGCCCATGGATTACCAACAGATAACCCATACTGGCTATATTGGCTGTGACAATGGAAGTAGACATTTTCAAAAAATGAAGCAGCCTAAAGAACAAATAGTTTTTAGCTAGGACAGCTTTGATTTTACAATCACAACAGCTTGTGAGTTTTATGAAATAAAAGGAAAATCCTTTTAAAACACTCACATCTGAAAAAGCAAGCAGATCAGTTTTGATTTTAATTTTTAATTTTGGGATTAATAAAAATTAAAAAACAGACAGCAATACGCAAAACAGTTGTGCTGCTGAATAATCAGGGACTCAAAGGATCAGAGCTGCTTTTTAACACAGATTCACACTTACAACAAATACCAGGGACAGAGGTCAGAGAAGAGAGACTCTCCATTAGGGACCTTATCCAACAGAGAAGTTTAACATAACAGTAGAACACAGTTGCCATACACGATAATAAAAAGAACAGCCTATTCTTTCTTTCAGGTGACACGCTTTCTTTACTTTCGTAAAGCAAATTAACAAATAAAATGCTACCAAAAACTGAATTATCTGATCTTCGCCCTAACCAGAATGAACGTGTCTTCTAGATAAAAGAAGTTTGGGTCCTCAGTAGCTACAATATTTAAAGGGTCTATATTTGCTTACTTTTCACCAGAATTGTTACTTAATTTGTTCCCACTGCCATGTTACCAGCATGCAACATGATAAACATGTAACACCTTTATCATGTTACCAGCATGTTTACCAGCATGGAAAAAGAACACTGAATTTCTGTTAGTACAGGAATAGCCTCTGTTTGCCATTTATGTTGCTGCTATCTTCTTGCCTAATGGTCACAGGTTTGCTATTTCAAATGTTGGGTTGCTCTTTGGTCATAAAGCAAAGACTAACATTTGCATAATCTCCAAAGGACTTTTAGCACGGTTATGACTTGTGCAAATATACTTTTGGGCTGCTATTCTTCCACTTATGCAAGAGGGAAATAAAGTTGTAATCTTCATTTCCTGTCTCCGTGATCTAGTTCTGAAACCATGATTTTGAATCTGGACAACAATCTCTGCAGCGAAATTAAAGAGATTCATTAGTTTCTGTGGTCAGGAGATAAGGCTCTTAAAGCTGGTCTTTGGGTCTTTGCTGAGCCAGTATTACTCTCTGGTTCTCAATGTCACCCATAAGTTCAATTTTAAATGTTTTCTGGATACATTCCAGCACAAGCCCATGACCGGGGAATTAGGGATCACTATCCTGTAACAACTTGACACTGCTGCCTCTTGCTTGGCAGTCCTCTGAGAGAAGCTGAAAATGAACCCAGATAGTCCCTTCCTTGTCCCGCACAGCATGGGGAAGCAGCTGCTGGATGAGTTATCTGTCATGCCTCTGACTTAACATCCCAGCCCATGCCATGGCAGTGACATGCCAGAGCAGGAAGCAGGTGGCACATTTCTGCAGGAAGCACTGGTGCCTTGGCAAGTGCACTGCAGACAGAAAGTCTGATCATCTCAAGCATGTGGCCACAATTCCAGGCCCCCCGACCATCACTTAAAGAGGCTGTGCTATTCCTGCAGGTGCTCCTGGGCAACAGCTTGGGAAGCAAGTGTTCTGCCATATGGGGCTCTGGGCAGGGAGCCATTGCTGAAGATACGTTAGGCACGTAGGCCTGCTCTTTGGGAAGAGAATAATGAGAGGTGAGGAAGAGGAGACATCCACATGGAGTCTCCTCCTGGAAATATCTTCTGGACACACTCAAGAGCCGTCTGGATGCAATTTTGTGCAGTGTGGTATAGGGAGACCTTGCTTGAGCAGGGAGGTTGGATGAGATGACCCACTGTGGTCTCTTTCCAACATGACCCATTCTGTGAGTCTGTGATTCTGTGACAGGCCAGTAGGATCAGATTTGCAGGCAAGTCCTGAGAATCAAATCTGATTTCCAGGATGAGGGGTGCAAAAGACTGCTACAACATCAAAAACTGAATTATCATGAATGTAAGTTCGACAGGACATTACGCTTGAGAGGTGGCTGAAAAAGAGTAAAATTATTCAGTTCACACACTCTAAAGTCCGTGTTTCACCATCCCTGAAGGAATACACATGAACGTGGTTTCTGTCCTTTCAGCTGTGTGCAAGAAGCAACCAGTGGAGACTCGACAGGAAATATCTGTGACACAACCATGACCGCAGACACAGGTTTATGAGTGTCTTAAGGAAAGAGCAGCTCAAACAAGCAATTACTCATCTAGTAAAGATATCCTGAAGATGTCATCTACCAAATGGATTGAAAAATAGATTTTAGAGGGACATGGAAATAATAAAATATATTAAACAATAACCAGTTTAACCATAAATTAAAAAAGAAAATGCAATTATTTCTTCATAAATACCTTTACAGTAACAGTAAAGAAGTAGTATTCCTAGACATGCTTGAGTTACACTCTGCATTCATGTCTCTGCCCTGCTGTACTGTGCACTGATTTCCTTCTAAATATAAACATTTTCTTCCATAGTGGCACTATTTAGTCCACAATGGGAACTGACTTCTTAAATTTTATCCAGAAATAGGATTTTAACTACATTCTAAATAGCAAACAGTTACAGTCGAATGAGCTAAAATTTCTACAGAGGAATAAGATTGCAAATATTTGTGAAATAGAGGAATTAAGCAGAAGAGAAGAATAAATCAATGATTTGCACTTCAAAACAGAAAAGCTGTGGTTGTAAACCAAAATTCTCTTGAAAATGGAAGCTCCATACTGTTAAATTGTACTGTATGATCCCCCAAAAGGAAACCAAACTTTACTATTAACACCATATTTTATGGTGTTCTAAGATATACATACTAAACTTTACTGCATACTTACTAAACTGCCCTGAAGAAAAGATTGGCAACCTGGGGTTTTGGCAAGAAACAGAAATTAGAAGTTACATCTTGATTATTTTGAACTTTTAAATATTAATAAACAAGCTTCTCACATTCCTGGAGTCACTGAATACATTAGTTACAGCTTGCTGCCTATAAACAAAAAAACTGCCATTGACCCCTTAAATTTGCTGTACCAAATTAAACTAATTCCTAACTGCAAATGGAGGTATACAGTTTCTGTAGGACTTCCTTAATTACCTAGCTTAATAACTGTTTTCATCAAAACTTCAGTATGCTCAACCTCAGCAACATAGGCAGACAAGAATTCAGTGGAACAGCATCCAGAAGAATGAGATGTAGACCAGCTGTGAGACACAGAGCTATCTCATTAAATTCACTCCTCTGGTTAACAAAGTAGTAGATCTCTTTCCTGGAAAGACTGATAGCATTTAAAAAAAAAAATAACAATGAATACAGACATTGCAATCTTTAAATATCATTCTCAAGCCAAAGAGATGCTACCAACTTCATCTCAGAGGAACTTCATTTGTGGTACTATTTTACAGTCACTCTGCCATGTGTTTTAAAAAAAATCTGTAAGACTGTAAATGATGTAGTACAAGCACTGAATCAGTACAAACTCTGGTAGATGAAGAAAAAACAAACAGTAGGCGACAGCAAGCAATATAAGTCTGTCTCTCAAGTATCTCATAGCAGCCTGGGTGCAGCCAATCAGGTAGTTTGGTTTGGAAACTGACTGCTGAGTTGGCAGGAGACCAGCATGGCCATCCTGCTCTACCAGGCTGCAGGAATGCCCACTGCTGGCTGGATCACTCTTGAGGGTATATGGAAAGGGAAAGCAGTGCCTGAGGCATCAGCAGTCCTTTGGGATCCTAGTTAATAAGAAGACACCAAAGAAACAGTGGGATTAAAAAATTAAAAATTACTCCAGATGTTCAAGCAAAGTGAACGTAAGGAGTCTCCCTGCTCAGTATTACACATCTTTTTCAGATGCAAGGGACAAACCACTATTTGGAAGAACTTGTATCATTGCTAAGGGCAACGAGCAACAATTCAAATATGAGAGAAATGCAAAGAAATCATACTGACATATTAAGACAATACTGGCATCCAGTGGATTTTAAAAGCTGCCATGCTTGGGGGCTTTTTGTGATATTTTTGTTTATTTATTTGATTGGTTTGGTTTGCTCTATTCTTTTCTGAAAAGAAGTGTTCCCTTTTGAAACAGATGTTTGGCGCATCTCCCACATTTTGTCAACTAGGACCACAGTAAAGACTGTGATTTATTTCTAAAGAAAATTGAGAAAGTATTGTTTCCACTCTTCCTAATTCAGTTTTTGCACTCAATAAAGTAATTTGTTGCAGCAAGAAATAAGAAGATACAGGAGCATTTCAGTCCAGTAGAGTGTATGCACTCCCAAGAGCTAGGCAGCAGAGGCCTTCAAATCCTGCTGGCTCTGTCCAAGTCCCCATATCAGGGTTTATCATCAGGGTTTCTGCAGTAGACTCCTTCACGCTACAAGAAGCAGTACAAAGCCTACCTCTCCTCAAGTAAAGGAACAGTCACAAGAATAAGAAGATTACACTGTATGAGGGAACTAAGAGGAATGTGGGAGAAAGAGACAGGAACAGTCTATGAATGTCCTTGTCTATGAAGGACTTAAAAGCAAACAACTACAACTGTCAGCAGGGAACACAGCTGGGCAAACTGCATGGCATTTGAGAGGAAATCCAGGAGTCAGTAGAATAGTTTATGGACAAGAAAACACTCTTGGAGAAACTCGCTAGCAAAAGTAACTCTGAAAAAGAGTTTTCCTTTCATCCACATCAAATGTAGATTGAGCAGTCTTGGGCATACACATACACACTCCACAGAAGACTAAACTTCCTCTGCTGTCTCTGCTTCCACTGTGGCCTGGGACTGGGGGAAAGCAGCTCATTCAAGGTTTGCCCTCTCTGGTATTGTGGGCAGCTGAAGTGGCATTGGGTTTCATGATAGTGACTTTTCCATCCAACCACAGCATCATCTTTTGGTTGCTACAGACCCAAGCAAGGCTTCACCAATTAACAGTGTCATTGTGCAAGCTTCTGCAGACCATTACCAGCATAATGGGTTTCTGCTGTAAATTTCTTTTGGTTTATTTTTAACGATTTTGCCCCCCAAATTCTGGCTTTTTAGATATCTATCTTAAAGTAAACCTCCCAGCCATGCATTGGCGTGAAATTGCCATCCCTCAATATATTTAAGTCTGTTCACAAGTGTAAACATATATTTCACTCAACTGGGATTTTCACTGAAATGCAATTAAATTTGCAAAACTCACTAAAAAGAAACACTGTACATTTCACTGAGGTTCCTGTCTTAACAACAGTTATCAAATTCTAAAATAACTGTGGTGTCTTACAGTAAACCAGTATTTCTTTACACATTTCACCCGTTTTCAGGATTACAAACTCTGCTATAGTCAATACCATTCAGGCGTGAGACCAGATGTCTTCCTGTTTAAAATACATACACATTTTTTTGGCGCAGCTTGCCAGTACACAGTCAGTCATGGAAAATCTGATAAGGAATCCTTTCGTGCCTGGTGTCTTTGTCAGCTCAGGCCATTTGAAACCTCATAGTTTTAAAATAGGTACCCAATGGTCCATTCTGCTCACTATATCCTAATAGACAGTCTAACTCACATGCTAATTTAGCTTCTATCTCTCACTCCTTTTATAGGATCAAAAAATCGATCAAGAAAAGATCTTTGAGATCACTGAGTTCAGTTCTTAATCTAACACTGCCATCTACTCCACTAAATCCCCAAACGCCACATCAACCTGTCTATTACATACTTCCAGGGATGGTGACTGAACCAATTCCCTATTCCAAGCCTGTTCCAGTATTTGACTACCCTTTCAGTGAAGCAACTTTCCCTAATATTCAATCTAAACCTCCCCTGATAAAGCCTGAGGCCATTTCCTGTTGCCATGTCACTTGTTGCCTGGGAGAAGAGCCTGACCCCCACCTCACTACAGTCTCCTTTCAGGCAGCTGTAGAGGGCTGTAAGGTTTCCCTTGAACCTTTTTTCTCCCTCTCTCCATGACCAGCTCCCTCAGCTGATCCTCATCAGACTGTGCTCCACAGCTTTCACCAGCTCCATTGTGTTGATCTGGACTCATTCAAGCACTTTCTCATAGTGAGGGGCCCCGAACAGGACACAGAACTCAAGGTGTGGCCTCACCAGTGCTGAATATAGGAGGACTGCCCTGGTCCTGCTGGCCGCGCTATTGCTGGTACAGGCCAGGGCACCACTGGCTGCCTTGGCACACTGCTGGCTCATGTTCAGCCACTGTTGACCAACACTCCCAGGTGCTTCACCTCTGGGCTGATTTCCAGCCCCTCCCTCCCCAGCCTGCGGCTCTGCAGGAGTTGTTGTGACCCAGGTGTAGGACCTCATACAGTTGACCTTGGCCAAACAATCCAGGCTGTCCAGATCCCTCCCGCAGATCAGCTTGGTGTCATCTGCAAACTTACTGACAGTGCACTCAATCCCCTCATCCTCATCACTGATAGAGATGTTAAACAGGACTGGACCTGATACTGATCCCCAGGGAACACTACGAGTGACTGTTCTCCAACAGGATTTAACTGCATTCACCACAATGAAGTTGTGGTGGGCTGGGCTACCCAGCCAGTTTTTTAACCAGGGCAGACTACACCTGTCCTAATCATGATCAGACAGTTTCTCCAGAAGAATGCTCTGGGAGACAGTGTCAAAGGCTTTACTAAACAAAAAAACATCCACAGCCTTTCTCTCATCCACAAAACAGGTCACTCTATCATAGAAGGACATCAGATTGGTTGAGCAGGACTTGCCTTTCCTAAACCCGTGCTGGCTGGTCCTGATGGCCTGGTAGTCCGGCAGAGGCCATATGATGGCACTTAGGTTGATCTACTTCATGACCTTCCCCAGCACTGAGGTCAGGTTGACAAGACTGTAGTTTTTGAGATCCTCTTTCCAACCCTTCTAACAATTTGCATCACACTGGACAACCTCTGGTTGTCTGGGATCTCCTTTGTTAGCCAGGACTGCTGGAAAATGATTGAAAGAGGCTTGGTGAATTCTTGTGCCAACTCCAACAGGAGAACCTAATTGTGTTAGTTTAAGCAGGTCCTTAATAAAATGGTTTAATTGCTATGTTGCCTTCACTTTTACAGGGAGACAAGGCTGATAGCAGCAGTAAAGAACAACAATATCTTCACTTGGGCAGGGGAAGAGCACCGCCAGAAACTTCCCAAAATCAGACTGACTGCAATTCTGGATGACAGGTGAGTTTGACACTAAAGCCTGACCTTCACTAAATTCTACATTTCAGTCCTTCAGAGGTGAGAAGGAGCCACAGCTCATGCTCAGCATGGGCTTTAATAAGGCTTCTACTGACTGGAATCCTGGAGAGAGACCTCGAGGACCATTATCTCATTGCCTGATTGAGCAGGCATCTGCTGTTTTCACACCTTCTTATACAGCTATGTATAGCTTCATTATCCTTCCTTACTTCCTCCAAATGAGTTTTGCAGTGAATTCAAAATGTCATAACACTGATAGGCAAAGAAAAATCCCTGAGCTTAGAGGGAAAAGAAACATGAATGGGGCTGGGAAACTAGATTTTAACATGACGGGCTTAGTGCCTTAAGTGGATATGGTAATTATTAATGTAGAAGTTTGTTTCTTAGATCCAAACATTTAAATACAGTTTTGTTTTATATCCTTGTGTATTTATTACAAAAGGTCAGAAAGGATCTTCTGTTAGAAAGATTTGGGTTAGAAAAAGGGTTCAAGAAACCAGTTTTATTTCTGAAGGAACACATCTTACTTTAAGATTGCTTCAATTGGTTAAGCATTTTGCTAATAAAGCTGCAGTTGTGGGTTTGATCCCTGTATAGGCCATTCACTTAGGAGTTGGACTTGATGACCCTTGTGGATCCCTCCCAACTCAGACTATTCCATGATTCCACTTTGCCTCAGAAAATGGCCATGCCCCACTCAGGTCTATCAGTTCAAGAAATCCCTTTTCTCCTTGGTAAACAGTATAGAAAGAAAGAGCAAGCAATGGACCTATTGCAGAAGAATGGACATATGAATTTGTATGCACACACATAAAATACAGGACGATGTATGACAACACTTCGATGTCTGTAAAATTCTACTTGCTGAAGCTTGTACTATCAAACCTAACCCACCACTTAGTGTGACAGCTGTCAAGAGAAACCCACTGTATCTACCAGGTTTAGCTGTGGGGATTTTTTAAAGCAGACTGGCATGTATGAATCAAACAACTGTTGAAATATAAGTCTCCATGGACACATGCGTATCTAATGCATGTAGGGAGTGAAGGAATTTTCTGGACATCATCGACAGACCAACTGATCACAAAACCTTAACATTCTGAAAAGCCTTCGGAATAGATTCAAAGCAGCATCTTAGAGGTACTTCTGCCCCGACTTCTATGGCAACAGGCTGTATCCTGTCTAGCACAGCAGAAACTGAAATCTGACATTATCTAACAGCTATTTATCAGCCCATATAAAATGAACTGATGTGGTTAACTTGACCTACACAGACTACAGTCAAGAAAACTGGAATAACTTTTAAATACAGCACAGATGACGAGCAAATTATGTGATTCTGTGATGGAGTGCAATTGTGGGTCAATATCTACCTAAGAAATGTATTTTAGTGTTCTGCTGAATGATTTCCGGAATATGATGTCCACTATAAATTTTCACATTTTTGAGAGTGAAAAATCAGTTCAGCTAAAGGAAATTCAGCTGAAATTCACATGTTCATGAATGACATTCTCAGAAGCCATTGTCACTTACTTTAATCTTACAAATTGTACAATAAACTCTTTAGTACAAAGTTTAGTCACACTTAGAGCTGCTGCATTTTATTCCAACAGCATGTACTAAAATACAGAAATTATATATTTCTCAATAGTTTCTTTCTCTTTTCTCTAGTCAGACAGACAGCATATTCTCTGTATTTCAGGTGTGTTAGCTGACTTCCAAGGAGAAGCCTGGTAATGCATATTCTTTATATTTTACATTCTTCTTTCATCTCCAATGACCAGGGTTAAGCAAGCAAATCAACATTATAAGAAGACAATGAAATCTTTGCTTCAACCTGGCATAGAGAATTTCTTAACTTTTTTTTTCCCTGGGATTAATACTGTTTATCTTTAAAGTGCAATACAAGGAGCACTATATGCTTCTGTACCTAAAATTACTCTTATTAGTCACATCTCTGAAGCTATGTAACAACTGAGACTGTGTTTTACTGAACAATTTACTGAGCAATTCTGTGTAATAAAATTCAAGCAATGCTGAAGGACCATGAAGTTAGAAACCATTTGCTGTGTGGATGGCCAGTAGAAAAATGGCAGCTGCATTTCTATAGCTGCTGAGGTCTCTTTCCTTCTTTGACAATCATCTACTTTTCCAAGATGTACATGGACTTTATACCAGTTACCAGCAAATAAGAAAAAGGCTGTTTTCTTGGTACTCCTCTGACCATAATTCTATATTTCTCAGTGCACAGATATTTAGCCTGCAACTTAGAAATCCTAGGATTTTAAGCATAGTATCTGTATAGTACTGAAAACAGAATGTAAGAATAGGAGGATTGTGCATTGAGAACCGACCATTAAAGTTAGGTCTGGTTAAATATTCTCCAGTTGCAGGAAAAACTCTGCAGTCCCATGTTGACCCCCTTCAACAGTTACTTTCCATGGATTTTACTTGTATCACACAACAGCAGGAAATATCCAGCCATGACTTTCAGGCTTCCAGGAGCTCTCCTGGCTGCCAAGACCTTTAAAAGATGACTGTGAGCAGCCACTGCTAGGTGACCAGCTCTCTCAGCACTCATGGATGCCTCCCATCAGGAGCCACGGACTTATACATGTCAATGTATGGATGTCCTCTAACCCAATTCTCCTTGACCAAGGGAAAAAATCTTCCTTCCAATATTTCTGTACCCTGGTCTTGTGGGTCAGAGATTCCTAAGGGCTGCTCTTGTCAGTGAAGACCTATGCAAAGATGGCATTCAGTAACTCTGCCTTCTCTGCTTCTTCTTGCTTAGTACCATGTCTGTCATTACCCTTTGCTTTCTTCTTGTTATTGATATATTTGAAAACCATTCATTATGTTAAAGACCATTCATTTCAATAACATTATTTTGAGCTTCATTAACAGAAAAATATAGCTCCAACTCTTACGGGTCAAGTTTTTTACATTCCCTGCTTAGCAATTTGTCCTCACAAGAGCAACAGCCCCAGTCTAAGCAAACCATAATCCCAGAGCAGTCTGGTTCACCAACAGGACAGCAACAGAACACCAAAGCATGGTACACCCAGGGAGGTTTAGGAATTGTCTTCGAGATCCTTTCTTTGTTGAGCAATTCTTCCTCTTCTTTGGGACATTTCTCTGGGAAAAGGCCAAGAAAATAGAGAGCCAAAGCACTTCCTAATGGGTGTTTTTGTAGAAAAATATACATTCATAAATGTACTGGGTAGAAGACACAGATGTTATTGTCATGTTGCGTTGCTCCACTCAGCAGCACCACCTGGAATAAGTTACTGTACGTTGGTACTGGACCTATATTTGTTTCCAATGAAGTATGTGTTCCTTATTTAGTATATGTTCCTATTTAGTGTAGTCTACTGAAATGCTGCAGTTTAACTTTACAAAAATTCCATAAAAAAGGAGAACTTCTAAACCATTACCTCTGTTTTGTAGTTTGTGGGGTTTGGATTTTTTGTTTGGTTTGGTTTGTTTGTTTGCTTTTTTTTTTTTTTTTTTTTTTGGCTGAGGAACTACTGCACAATAACCAGTTTGCATTTGGGTCATGCAAGCTTCCTCAGCTTGTCTTTCAACAGTGAGCAAACAAGGAAAACAAAGGTGAAACAAATCACTCTTCCATCAGACATGGCCTACATGAGCAACCTAATTTGAGTAGAGAGTTCTCATGGTGTGAATTATGTTGCAAAGCACAAAGAAACTGAGGAAATCAGGGTTTTTACAGTTAGCCTTGACTCAACAGCTTTCACCAGTGGGGATGGTTTCCACGGGGACTGCAGAACTGGCCACCTTGGGCAGGCTCCTGAGCACATCTACCAGCCAAACCTGGCACGAACTGAGCTTTGTGATTCCTTTGTCCTCTGTCCCTCTTCCTCACCCAGCCCTTTACAAACTGAGGCAATCAGCACTTCTCTGCAGTACATGATAGGTAGGGAAAAGGCCTGAGCAGCTGTTGGGACATGCTGATAAAAGTGCAAGGGGAGGGCTAGATGGGGGATAGCTGCAGGCAAGGCGGCCTTACAGCCCGAACTTCCCAGACGGGCAAGTGCTGCCCTGGTGAGGAGACCATCAGGAGGAGGAGAGCGGACCGCCTGTGCCGGAAAGCCCTCAGCACCCACGGCCCTTCGGCCATGCCCCGCCCGCCGCCATCTTCCCGCATCCCCTCAGGCCGCCATCTTGCCCCGGGGCGCGGCGGGCGGTGCGCGGGCGCGGGGCGCCACCTGGCGGCGTGCGCGGGACAGGGCGGGGGGAGTGGCGGGAGCGCCTTGAGGGGAGGGCAGGGAGCGGGTGCAAAACTGACGCAGCGGCGGTAAATATAAATATAAATATAAATATAAATATAAATATAAATATAAATATAAATATAAATATAAATATAAATATAAATATAAATATAAATATAAATATAAATATAAATATAAATATAAATATAAATAAATACGGCCTTGCTGGGGTTTGTGGCGGCTGCGTGTTGGGTTTTTGCATCCCCTGTGATTATAGGTGACTTTAAATTAAGTACTTTATGACAAACAGTGGGCTTTAGTTTGTACTTAGCGGATGGCTATTGTAAATTTCTGTGAGCACCATTTACTCCTGGAAACAGAGCAGTAACTCCCAAGTTTTGGCTCCCATATCACACGTAGCTTCAGTTGATCGGATTGGAGTATTTTAGTTGTCATTCTGTCAGAAAAAAAATTCCTGCAGAGGAAACCAAGAAACTAGTCCTGGAAATCAAGTGATTGTTGCATGATTGGTACAGAAGGCATTTCTGGATTTTTAAAATGTAGTTGCTAGTCATTCCCTGGAAATCCTGATCTACCAAGTAGCAAGTTCAACATTTTGAATATTTTTGAATTCTTCCCTTGTTATTTTTCTTCTGAAAAGTAAGGAAATTGGTCTGCTTTGTTTTACTTTGTTTTGTCTTCTTAATTTTTTGTTATCAAAGTTTTGGTGGTGACACATCTCCTAATTTTGTTGGTTTGTGATGTGTTCTTCAAGCTGGCGCTGTCACTGAAAGAAAAAAAGCTGTGTGACATGCACATTGTTCCCAGTTATCTAATCCAACATGGTACTGCATCTCTAGGCAGCCCAGTGCTGTTAAGAATCTTTTGGCTGTTAAGAATTATGTGTATCGTTAACATTTGCGTCATGGGTACTTTAAAGTACTCCTACAGCCAATCTTGCAGGCATCATGTTGATTAAAGAAGCAATTAATTATAAGAATTTTTTATACACTATTAGTGGTGTTTAAACCACTAGAGGTGGTTTGGTTTTTTTAAATTAGATTTCTCTCACTAAAGTTCGCAAGAGCTGTGTTTACTGGAAAGAACTGCATTTGTATTTGGGTTTCTGTAGGGTGATTTTTTTTTTTCCTGTTTTAATCCTGAGAGGTTTGGTGTCACCAAAATATGTTATGCTTACTCTTCCTTCTCTTATATTTTGTATTCCTCAGTCCCTTCAGAAGATGAAGTTTATTTACTTATTGGCTGGTGTGGGTATGTGTAAAAATCCTCCAAGGGATATGATTCTGTATACACTTTTACCTATGTCTGATAGAACTGCATAAAGTTTATTTTATGGCTCCTAGTTTACATTTTTAAATGAAACGGTTTTTATCTCCCCGTCTGCCAAATGTCTTTATTGGCTATTGCTATTACAAACTTCCATGGAGAAGTTTTAGTTCCTTGCATTCTTCCTAATGAGTAAATATAAGTAACAAGGGACTAGAATAAGGTGTCATGTCAGTGAGGGCTCGAAGTGCTGTTGATTCAGAATACCAAGAAAGTTAGTGGACTTCTGTTAATGAGCTCAAAAGAGAAAATTTCCTGTTAATTTTCAAGTGCTCAAGCTATGTGGAATTCCAATCTGTTTCAGCCACAAGTGTCTTGCTGCCCAAGGACTGAATTCATACTCTCACCAGGTCTCCTTGTGATCTGGTAAAGCAGGGAAGAGAGCTTGCTCTTAATTCAGCATTGCTCACAGTATGTAATTTCTTGTTAAAAAGCAAAACCCAGAATTGATATGAAATTACTAAGTAATACAACATCTGGAGCAAAGAGGACTCTTGGAAAATGTCTAGGACTGCAGCTTGAGCTCTTTTAGGGAAAAAATTGGTGTGTTTCACAGGCACTGAAAACTGGCTTCTAAAAAGGAGTGAAAATAGCTAAGAACAAACACTTATTGTCCGTGCCATTAATACCCACCTTTGTTGAAAGCAGGAACACCTGATTTAAAATCAATATGGGGATCCCAGAAGTTGAAAGTTTTTCTAAGAATCTCTGGCATTTGAACTAATTTTTTAGAAAAGGAACAAAGGTATTGTACTGCATACTGGATTATATTTAATGCTAACTTGCAACATCTGTCTATAAACACACATGCACACATCTGTAAGGAGTCCTATTTATTCTTATTTTTATTTTTGCTCTATAGCATGACTAATTCTTAATGTGTTGTTGCACATAGTTTCTAGAGAGTAAAGTCAAGGGTCAAGTACATAGTCATTTTTTACAATTCATGAGGATTTCTAACCTGAACATTTTCTTGCAAGACTTGCATTGAATACTAAAGCTTTCTTATGAATTTTAAAAACTTCAACATGCAAAGATATTTTATACTTATATAACATATCTCACCTAAGAACTGAGCGGCTAATGCAGCTCAGCATCAGTCAAACCTTTGTAATTTTTCCTGATATCTAGTTTATGATTTAGTGATTACCCTGCAGCCTTTCTTCAAAAATAGATAAGTTGAAGGGCAAAGTTCAGCAAATTACACTAACATAGAGCAGGTCTAGGACAGAGTTGGAACTGTTTCTCTGGTGGGCCGGCCAATAATATTATATTAGTATTATGCTGTCTGCATTTTCACATTGCAGAAAGTCTTGGATGTAGCCCATCAGAGTATCTGAAATCTGCACTAACAAGGATAACAGTTTCCTTTAGGTTTTCACTTGGAGCATTTTGGTTTAAATAACAAATCCAGAGGCTGTTACCACAGACTAACCTGAGTCAGTGATAACAGCCTCTGGATATGTTATTTCCCACCTCCCTATTTCTTTTCCCCAATGAGTTTTGGTCTCTTCATGTTTAAAGACTTCTCTTAGTTCTAAACTGTGGCAAACCCCTCAAGTGAGACTAGGATATGAAGTTTTTAAAATTGAGTTTTTGGAATGGCAGCACTAAGGATTGAAATACCAGATGATTTAGTTACAAAAAAGTGATGCCTGTATATGCAGATAAAGCATAGCTTCCTTTGCAAGAGCATTGAGATCTACTTGTGGTAAATCAGCATCAGGCATTTAAAAGTCCTAATTAAGTTTATGTTAAATGTCTGCATGAGTGCAGTAAACTGCCTCTTTGGCATTTGTTTCAGGAAGGATTGAGTAGAACTGTACTATTATCACCGAACTATGCTTATAGAGAGGTGTAACATGCCATAAACAGTTTCAATAGCAGCCAAATTACTACCCTTTCCAAGTACTGCTGTTTTCTGTAATTAAATGTGATGAGTCTGAGCTATTTGTTCTGGCTTTTTTTTTTTTCCTCTGAGACAAAGGGTTTCATCAGCTTGTTTTCACTCTGATGCCCTGGGAACTTCAAAGCAAATCATAAAGGGTTACCACCTTCCTGCCTCATCTAGTTACTGAAATTGCCCTCATTTTTTATGTGCCCCAGCACTTCCTAGATCCCCTGTAAATTCACTTTCCATTAAGGAGAAAATCAGACACATATATCCCTTGCACTAGTCTCCATCTCCGAGAGCTCATTTTCCTAATTTCTGCAGAAAATAGCACTTAGAGAAGGTGCTGCTGACAATCTGTTAAGCAGGTTAAGTCTCTCTTTTTCTTGCTCTTTTTCCCAGCTAAATGAAACAGTTTAAGAAGAATGTATGAGTGACATTCATGAAACCTGAGTGGAAAATGGAGGTGTTTTAAAAATATATTACCTATTCTTAAAGAAAAAGCTTTTGGGTTAGAAAAATACTGGCAAGTGAATTTTTAGACGTAGTTTTAATCACATTTTGAAAGAGAGTGAAAAAATGCTGAGAAAAAAATTTAGTTAATCCTGGCAGTTGTGATAGGCTATACTTCCCCCATAATTTAGCAGAGTAATGAAGTCCAACTATTAATAAAAACAGAATCTATAAAGTAATTAAGTATTTGTAGTGGTATAGTGATGCATCTTTGACAACTCTGACAAAACTGATTAGCTCATGGAGTAGGAAACAATTCTGAAGGTAGATGCGTGAAATATTTTTTTGTGCTGAATGCTTGATATAGTCTAGGGAGGGAGAAATTCAGATAACAGTTCTGAAGCCAGCACTACCTAAAGGCTTTTGAGCCAGATGGGCCCAAAGGAAGGATCCAATGCAAACTGAGATGTTTCATCATTCTGATTTGTCTGAATCCTATAAATCTATTATAATACATTTTTTTCCTATTATTTATTCTTGATATCAGTTTTCTTTCATTCAACACTGTGATGAAACCAGAGTGAAAACATTGTTACTAAAGAATTCACCTTTTGGTGATGTTTCTTTTGTACAGTTCTAGCCATGAGTATTGTTGCCTTTAACAGGTGGGACATGATTTGCCACCAAGGCAGAATGGAGGTTCTACAGCAACAGTAAATGAATGTTACATATACAGAATTTTGTTTGTGATCCCTTCCATACTAGGACTAAAGAAGTTAAATAAATGTATTCTTGAATTAACTAAACGTATTAATAAAAGAGCAACTTCTTTGCCAATGAAAACACTGCAAAACAGACTATATTAAGAATGGTCAAACTTAGCCTGGCTAAATTAAAGTTTTTGGACTTTAGAAAAATCATTACAGAAAAGTACTAAAATTATGTCTGTAAAAATGTTGCATTACCAGAGTTTCCGCTATGATTAGTCATGCGTGATCATTGTCATCTTTGTTCACAATTTTGATTTTTCTCTTCTGTATCAGGTAGAAACTTGTATTGTCTTTTGCATTGCTTAAAACACATATAATACAGCTTGCTTGAATTCTGGCAGTTTGTGTGATAGCTGAGACTTCTGTTGTATCAACATGTGTCTTTTTCACTTTTTGTTGAAGTTCTCAGACAAGACAATTCTTTCAGCACACCCTAAAGAAAATGGGAGACTGCATTCACTACAGAAGGCAGACAGTAACAAATACTGGTGACCGTTCTCATGTAAGACAGAGATGATGTGCTTAATAGCATTACAAGGTAAGTGAAGACATGCTTGGCTCCTGTCATTTTTCATTTCATACATCTAATGAAGAGTAAATATGTGTGTGTATAAATATATATCTCACAATTATGAGTACCACTCCCCCATTCATTCCTAGCAATGAACATTCATTCTTCCTTTAAGGTCCTTTTGTCCTTCTCAAATAAAGCAGACCAAACTGATGATTGACACTCTTTGCTGGGGGGCCAATGAACTCTGCCCCTCTACCTTCTTCTTTGCTTGCCTATCAAGTGCCCTCCTGCATAAATTCTCATCGCTGCTCCCAGTACTTAAGAAATCACAAGGCTTTGTTGTGCCACTCTTTGTTGTGCCAGCAGCATTCAGCAAAGCTGTTGTTTCTCACTTCGTTTGATTTCACAATCCAGATTATCAATCAGAAAAAAAGGAGACAATAGAGCAGAGCACGTGGAGTATGTCTGTATCAAATCAAAATCATTTTCAACCCAAAAATCTAGTGAAACACGTTTGTTCAACACAGAGGTGCAAGGACTTTCCCACTGTGTGATGCCAGGTAAACCTTTCTTCTAATAGCTCTGCTCTGTGGTCCTGCTGCTACTCCTTACTTCACTTGTTTCCCTGGATACTCTTTACTCCTTTAACCACAAACATTTCTACTATTTAAATTCTTCTAGAATGCATATACCTGGTGGAACTGCTGGTCGTCCAAAGGTAGACAACTCAAAATAAATTTTCCTTCCCTGTTTTTTCTTCCCAGGCTATAACATTTATACCTCAAAACTTTTGCTAGGCAGACTTATCAAAGCTGGCTAACTCAGAGGTTTCTGCACACATTTACAAAACATACATTACAATGATCCATATATGGTGTGAGTGTATTATATTGTTTTCTTATATATTGCAACTGCTTCTTTAAACAAAAGTGCCTCTCAAGCAGATAGGATTAGATTGAGAAGTGTTGCTTCTTGAAAAGGCTAAAATCTGGCCCAGTGACTACATGCTGTGGACATAGAGTAATGGAGTAAAATGGTGCTGCTACTGATAGATCATGTTAATTTCATGGTTGGAACTGAAGGTAATCTCAGATTTCATTAAGACATAAGAGAATACTCTTTGTGGGACTAGAAATATCAGGTTTTGATCCTAGTCATTATGATCCCAATCATAATACACAGAGATGTAGCTATGTCATAGAATCTTCCTGTCTCAGGTCTGGCAGGGAGAGGGTGTTGAAGCAGCAGGAGGTGTAAGCTGGTTTGAGAATGAAAGTTACGTGTTGGGTACTTATTAAACCACTGATACCTCAGAGGAAACAAAAATAAGCACTGATTTATTTAAGAGAATGATCTTCTGTTTATCCAAAGCCACACAAGTAATTTTCTCTTTGACTTTATGCTAGCCACAGCTTCCCAATGGAATTACAATTTAAATCTCTTACATAATCAGAGCAATTTCAGGGGAGAATTTGACCCCGAGGGAGGCAGGAGAAGTGGACAGATTTGCTAATAGTCATGTGATGAAAATAGTCTTTTCATTAGCCCTTCATGAAGTCCAGAGATTGCCTTGAAAGATGCCCTAGCTAGTATCAGAAATAGCCAACCTAGAGATGAAAAGCATCCTTGTGCTCTAATGAAAAGGGAAAAGAAGACCCTAAGATATCCTATGACACTGTTCCTAATGAGTTTCTCACAGGTTACCGTTTCAAATGGCATCCTTTTCTCACCAGCACAGAAGTACCAGCGTACCCTGAAAATTCAGGTTCTCATGCACCCTTTCTCCCCTTACATGCAGAATACCTTAGCATCAGTTGCATTTCAGAGTCCATAGAAATTAGTCCCTTACAGCCCATGTGTTATATGCAAAAAGTAAAATGAGCAAGTCTCATGATCCCTGGGAGGCAAAACTTGAGGAACTGAGAGGAGAGCAGTTTCTTTCCTGGTTTTCCCTATACTGCATATCTAGTTCACCTACCTTGTCTGCAGGTAGCCTGGTTCTTTAATCCCCTTTTTGACAGTGGTTGGACTTTAATCCCACTTCACACTGGGCTAAGAATTTTGTGTATTGTTCTTCCAAACATGTTACTTGCATCTCTAAACTTTTGAAGTATGGAGCAGTTTATGCAGCTTCCATGGGATATAAATACTAATAAGGTAGGTTTTTCCTTCCCACTGAAGTACTGAGAACAAAATATATATAAGTTAAAGGTCATCTCCTCTTAATGGAATAAGCACCTGGGGCATGAGAAGAAGATATGCCTCATCATTTTAATGACTAGTGAAAAAGTGATATTATGATCCAGTACAACAGTTTGTCATGGTCAAGCATTAACAAAAACTTATCAGTGGTAAAACATTAAAGTGACAATGTGTATTTTATAAAAATATCTAAAACCACATCTGGTCTCAAGCAGATACTTTGAAGTGGGGGTGTGATGTGAAACTGGATATTAAACTAAATCAGTTATAATACTGTTCATTTTAAAATATTACTGAAACCACTGATAATACAAAGATAGTGATAATGTCTGTGTTTGAAGTTAATGATGTATAGAATTCTGTCCTGTCTTGATAAATTCCTACTTAAACAGAAAGAAATGAAAATATTGTCTTGTTTGTAAAGAGTAAGTCCTTTACAAAAATCCATATTTGCAATTAGAAATAGTTTGGCAAAAGATACTCTAAGAGGGATATCTCTGTGAGTTTTGAGCAAATAATGTACATTTTCCTTTTTGGCTAGAATTGCAAAATTTTTATTGCAAACTTATTCCTGAAAATTATTTTTATTTGTTAATTTTTAACACATATAAGTTTTTTTTTTCCCTCCAGCATTATAGCTGAGGTATCCTTGTGACTGAGCAAGGACAGAGTGTACCACGAGGCAGGGATATCCAAACAGAATGCCATCACCCCAAAAAGAGCCAGGTCTCCAGTGCCAGAGGAGGGCTATCAAGACAGGTCTGTAGATAGTCTTCAACCAAGAGTGCAGGTTAGCAGATGAATGAGTGATGATAACAGATAACATGGTGATGAGGTAAATCCAAGGTCAGGCCAGGAGGTCAAGTCCATGTGGATTCAGATCAGCAGGGTTCCTAGCCAGGTGTGGGCATAGGTGCAGTATAGCTCTGGCAAAAAAAAAAATTGTGAGAGCCCAGGCTAAAAGCAGATCCTGGAGAAAGGTGAGGGGTCCCTGCAAGGGCTTCTCAGGCGACACTTCCACACGTGGCTTCATGACTGGAGAGCTGCACTGGCCGTGTTGGCCATGAGAGCAGGCAGGTAGCTTCCAGGAGAGAGGGGCATGCTCAGCTGCTTATCAGGATTGTGTTTCCTTTGTATTACTCACTTTACGCATGATACATGAAAATCAGATATTTTTTGAGAACTAAGTATTGGCAAGCTATGTGGAGATTCAATGGACATTAGGCCTCTGGTTGCTGTTTATGTCTTTGAGAATCTCCTTTTAGAATTTAAAAAAACCCAAACAATTATTTTATAAGGCATTTATAAGATGAGAAGATACAGATCAACTCCTAACTAGTATTTGACAGCAGAGCACTGGAATACTTTATTGTAGAATCATCTGACATATTATGCTTCTTGCCAACCAGACAACACTGGAAATCATTAAGGATTTCACTTTGGAGTGTACTCTCTGAAGGGAGAGGAATATAAATAAAAAAAAAGGAGAACAAGCAATTAGCAGTAGGCCTAGACAATATAAAAATGAGCTAGTGTAAAATAAAAATCGTCTTTATAAATATGACTTCATATGCTCACATTTCTCCTTGCAGTAGGTTCTCAAGTATCCATTCTGGAATTAGCACATCATTGGGAAAACCAAAGACAAGTGCCAGGGATTTCAGTAAAAGTGAGTCTGAGCCCTAAATCAGATGGTAGTTGCATGTGGCTGTAAAGGATACCTTATTTTATTCCCA
Organism: Melospiza georgiana; assembly: GCF_028018845.1. Taxonomy (NCBI): domain Eukaryota; kingdom Metazoa; phylum Chordata; class Aves; order Passeriformes; family Passerellidae; genus Melospiza; species Melospiza georgiana. Next base: position 14,919,605 of record NC_080465.1, read on the forward strand.
ACAGGCATGTCACATCAGGTATTTGGGTTTCAAATCAAACCAGTTTTATTTTCTATCTTTTCCTTTCAGTGACCATTTTAGCCACTATTTCTTGTGTCAAAGCTACAATGCAAGTGGTAGATTGATCTCTGTGTAAAGAAGTTCTTGACTGCCCAGTGTTTTCTGACAGAAGAAAGACATATCTGACTTCAGCAGCAAAAGTACTGTACCCAAAGAACCAGAGAATCCTGAACTGTGGAGAAATCTTTTCAGGTTCAGTAGCATATCAAAATCTTCTCCCACTAGACTACTTCTGTCAACTAGTCAGTCACAAAACATTCTACCAAGTGGCATTATGCCAAACGAAGTTTGCTCTATTTGAGGCACAGATTAGAAAAGCTCATTGAGACGAAGTCTCCATCAGCAGAAAGACTGTGATATTAAAGAAAGACTGATTTTTACATTTCTCTGTGACTGACATTTATTTTAATTGCAGAATGAGAACACTTGCAGAGTAGTGATCCCAGGCTGCATTTGCAATCACTTATTTGCATACAATACTCCAATACTCCGAGGACAAAGTGTTAATTTTACAGGTGAAATATCTGTTCTGCTTTTTTTTTTTTTTTTTTGTGAGTTTTTTGTTGTTGTTGTTTTTGTTGTTTTTTTGTTGTTGGTTTTTTTTTTTTTAAGTTTTTGGGTTTTTTTGTTTGATCTGCCTTTATTGCTGTATTGGGTAAATGAAAATAGGATGATCCTTTTTTCCTGTGAAGAAATGCGAGAATACATTTCTGTACCGCATCTTGATACATAGTAACTGACAGAAATCCGAACCATGGAGATTTTGAGCCTGTAAAAAGGATACAGAACAATCTGACTGTTCTTTGTGTAGCTGGTATAAGTACTGAACTGAAATTACAGCAAGATAGGAGCTGATGGGGCTATAGTGAAACCCTTCTATCAAGGAAGTGTACTGACGCCTCGGATGACACCACAAAGGAAGGCATAGGGGCTCCATTTCCAATGGTTATTAAAAACAGGTTAGGCAAACATTTCTACAGCACGGCATATGCAGAAATTATCATGACTTGAGGAAAGTAAATAATATGAATCTCTTTTTCTTTTTTGGATTGGTTGAAAGAGATGATCAATAAGGCTAAGTTCCTAAGAGATGATCAATAAGTTCCTTCAATTAAGAGGCACCCTATCTCAGGGATCTCTCAGTGTCTCTTAGGAATTCCTGATTGTATGACATCCTGGAAACATGGAAGCAGTTGTGGCTTATGAGGGCATCTTCCTGGGTGAGAGAAGGACTGTGTGTAATGTCCATAGTGCAATGCTAATAGTCCATAAAAGTATGAGCTTCAGAAAATCATTGAAGAGTTCTGGAAAAAGGAATGACTAATACAGTGAGAGGTGAGGACAGGAAAAACTCATTCAGGGAAAAGGCAGATTTCAGTTGAATGACCCTACTACCAGTGGAATGCCCAGTGTATCTTAGGACTGTGATGCAGGCCAAGAACAGAATTGTCCCTCAGCTGCTGTATGTCACTATTACTCAGGTCCTCCAGTAGATCTTCAGAGCAGCCAGTTTCTGTTCTTAAGCACTGTAGACATCTGTAATGTTTCTGCCTGTGTGGGAGGACTGAAAGATGGGAGGAATTTGAGAACATCAGTAATGTTCTGCTCAGCTGAAAAATTCAAATTACTCTGTGCTGAACTGGGACCCACTCTTCTTAAGCCTCCCAGGCAGTCATCCTGACAAATTGAAATTGATTCTCACATTCTCAGACTTGCTGAATGCCCTTTGAACAACTACAGCATTGACATGCTATGTTACAGTAACAGAAACACAAAGATTTGTTCAGGAAAATCCCTTCTGCAGAAATCTGTTATGTAATTAGGCTAGGATTTTCTGAAGTTTAACCCTTTGAAAATAAAATTCTTGGTGGCTTTTCTGGGAACAGAGAGTCCCTTTTTTCTTATCCAGTCTCTTTAGAGGCTTTCAGTGATATATTACATCAAATAACTAGCATCACCAATATTTTTAGTTAATGAGATAATCACTGTTACCTGTTAAATTTTTACCTGTGAGTTTTTTTCCTTGCAGGATTCTAGATTATCATTGTTCTGTCAGCTCTTTAAAAGAAGAAAAATTACATGTTGTTTTACATAATGAAAATTCTTGAATGTTGGGTTTTTTCCACAGTAGTTCATGTACTGGTCAGTCATCTAAACAGAGAATAGTCTTATTCTTAAAGAAAAATGTTTCTTCTTCAAGTCTGTAACATATGCCAGGTGACAGTATTCATAGAACCTGGAGGAAGTACACAAGATGCTTTTCATTTTAAGTTTTGATGTATTTTATAACATTTTTGAAATAAATTAAACATTTAGGCTTGTTTAGTGACACAGATCAAATCCAAAGTAGAGCAGCGCAACAAGCCTTCCTGTGATGTGTCGTGAATTAGAGTGAACCTGAGGAATGCATCTATAAAAGCATTCATTTGTTCAGTATTCCCAGTAACCTGAGAGTGCAGGGAAAATTACCTGCCATCTTCACCAATTAATATCACTTACATTTTTGAGGTTTCTCGGAGTTTCTGAGGTATGTACAACATTGTGGGTGGTCATCAGAATAAGCAGTTTCTTTGCTGTAATTTTCACTGGCTGTAGTTATCTTTTTTATCTGTTTTGCTTGCATACTGCCTCCCTGGTCTGTTCCTTTGTGTATGTATGTAACTGCTACTTCTGCTATAAGAAAACTGTCATAAAAGATCGATCACCTAACATTAACCTTTCAGATCCTTGAAAACCAATATGTCATCACTTTTTTCTTTAAGGTATGATTGCAATTTTTTTTTTTACTTGAGACCTCTTTCTTTGAAATTATCTCAAGCTTTCAATATTTGGAAAAATGTATTAGAGAAATGAAGAGGTACTACAAAGAGTGATGGTGTGTGTGCAAGGCTCAGGATCTTGCTTACTGCTCTCCAGCATTTCTTCAAACCCACACTTGATTACCTGTTAAAATGTCCCAGCAGACTGAGGTCACTCAGTACCTCTGAAGCTACTAATCTACTGTGCAGTTTATTAAAATGTTTAGTCTTTTAATTAAATTATCTGTAATTCTGGAGAAAATCAGGTGTTTTTTTTATTAAATTAGCTAATCCAGGCTCAGATGAGGTGTAAATCTCACTGAACCGTATGAGCTCATGTGTGTGTTACTTGAATAAGTGTTTGCAGCAAGCATTATGAGAAAAAGAAAAAGGCTGGGAGGAAAAACCCACTGAATCTTTTTAAGGTAATGCATAATAATAACAATCATCATCATCATCATCATCATCATAGCAGTTGTAACCAGATCAGGCTTTTGATCCAGTTGTCCAGTTCAGTTCATAAGCAGCAGAAAGCTTGGAAGACCAGCACCCTGAGAAGAGAACAAGAAGCCCATACTGAAAGGCCTCTCGTGGCACATATAGCTGTCTGCTTCGATGTGGATTTACAAGACAAAAGTCAACACCCTTTGAATGTAGGGCTGCATAACCCAGGTCAGCAAAACCCTTTCTCTACAGGCTGAAATGCATAAACAAATTATTAGGGTGACCCAGTGAAATTGTGATCGCTTCTTGTGCTGTGGTACTGTGACCACGAGCCAGAGCCCTGGAAATGTCTTGTGGCTGCACAGTACATCCCTCTGCTCTTGGGAAGGGGTTGAAGGCCACCATCTGCTGCCTCTGAGCTCCCTGGTAAGACCCTGAAATTGAACAGTTCTTTGCTGCACTGTGGCTCTGTACTCCATTTGCAGCAGTTCGTGCATCAAGAGAGGACTTCTCTTGCTCCAGACCATGCAGTGTGGGTGCATCAAGAGGAGGATTTCCTTAAATCAGACTGGGTGTAGGAGGAAGCTGTCCTTGAGCCAGACCTGCCGCTGTGCTGCAAGGAAACCACTAGAGAGCAGCGTCAGAGTGCTCTGGCCATACCCGGCAAGCGCCGCGGGTAGGGGAACCTGTGCTGGTCCCAGTGAAAAAGGCGCGCGAACTCCGTGTCGTTTAAAATTATTTTGGAGCTTTCTGTAAAATGAGAATAGCATGGATAATCATCACTTAGACGCTAGGAGCCTGGAGCGATGTAGCGTTGAGCAGGATTCAACCCTTGCACAGGATGAATATATTCTGCATAAGTGGAGTTTTATATACTAAGAACTAAGCTTTAGCTACTGATTTCACAAATCACAGTACAGCCCTCATCAAATGGTGTCTTTGGAATGCCATAATTTTGAAATGTCAAATAAGTCCTTGTAGTGGCTTCTGAGGTTTTGTTTGGGAGTTTTTGGTTGTTTGTTTTTGGGTTTTTTTGATTTGGAGGTTTTGGGGAATTGTTCACTTTTTTGTTTTGTTTGCTTGCAGTTTTAGGAGGTTTTTTTTGAGCGGGGGGGTTAGTGGTATTTTGTTTTGGCTTTTTTTGGGGTGGGTTGGTTTTTTTGTTTGTTTCTTTGTTTCTTTGCGCTTTTTTGTTTTGTTTTGGTAACTCAGTTCCAAGACAAGAATCATCTGGAAAATTTGAATGTCAGAATAAAGAAATATTTTCAAGGATATCTGAATCTTTCATCACACAAATTTTTGTTTTGACTTGCTGCTGGAAATTACTATCCTAAAATACTTGAAAGAACACAGGAGGTAACTTTTGTTCAGCAATGTTGTATCCATTGTTATTATTTGCTACAAATATTAAAAATTTGTATGTAAGTTATATGATTAGTGAAACATTAACAAGAATACATGTTTTTAGCAATATCTAAAATTTTCTTGGTCATAAATTTTTGAAATGTCTTTATTTTGCCTCTGTTTCTTTCATAGTAGAAGTTATTTTTGTGTTAATTACTGAAATGGAAATAATGTAGCTTAAGGGACTGCCTGAGTACAGTCAACATAATAAAAATACATCTGTAAACATAAAGTGATTTGATAATTTAATTTCAATCAGTAGAAATTACCTGGGGTTTTCCTTTTTTTTTCAGATTAAGTGATCCTTTGATGAGAAGAAGCCAAATAACTCAGTGTTATTGCACTAATCAAATCAGCAGTACATAGAATTCACTTAATCTATGCTAGAATGGGTCTGGCTATGATTATAAACTCATCTGTGATCATAAACTTATCTGTAATAATAAACTCTGTGATGTAATGTTAAGATATAAACACAAATTATGTAAGTGCATATAACTTACAAACAGTAAAAGGGGCAAATATAAAGCAATTACTATTAAGATGAGTACTTCACTTTATTAAAATGTATTTCTGATTTCTTTTATATCCAGAGAGTTGTGGATAGGGCTGAAGAATATATTGCTCACCGAGCTGTCAGTCCTTTTTACAAAGGTTTATATATTTGTATTGCTCTGGTTTTATTTTTAAAATTTTCGATGTTTCTCCACTTTAATGCAGAAATGGTATGTGCATCTCAGGTAGCTGGGATAAATTGTTAAATCAGACAATTACCAGACATTCCTGTCTGTCTATCTTTAATCCAAGTCTCTCAAGTATTTGTGGCCGTTCTCCAGGAGTTCTGAATGAGGTGATCGACAAGTAGCTGTAAATGTAATGTATGATATTTACAGTCCTTGAGAATCATGATATCAATGTCATCTGAATATTTGTCAGTCCATTTACAGAAAATAGGATCAGTTGGGCAGTCTTTTGGCTTCTATAGTATCTAACAAGTTATAATCCTTAGCTTCCCTGCCAGCAAATTCCTTATCAAGCAAAGACATCCTAAAACACAGGGCCAATAAAACCTCTCCAAGATGTTGTAGAAGTGGGCTATTTTAAGTAGATAAATGTGCCAAAAAAAATTTCTAAAAGACTTCCACATAGTGAAGCCTATCACAGCACTGGAAGACAAAGCACACATGAGATTTAGCATCTCACAACAAACATAAAATTTCAACCTGAAACATATAGTTTATACAAATAGCTCTTTAATGAGTGAAGCCAAACAGATTTTTTAATTAATCTACAGCTCTTTCAAGATTATCTGGGCACACATTGAAGTTTTCTCCTGCCATTTTCATGCGAGAAACAGTGAAGTTCAAGCAGTTTGACTAAGATTCTTAATATCACATTGGGCTGAGAGACAGAATTCAAGAGGGAACATAGAGAAATATTCTGGAGAGCTGAATCACAACTGAAGGTTTGTATTGGCAGGTCTTCAGCGAACAAAGATATTCATGGACACATCTATGTCTATATTGTATCAGCATAGCTACACAGAAGTCTGTTTCACCTGTGCATGCAGCAGGACACGGATAGAAGTTGTTCTACACCTTCAGGGACTGAGAAGTCACAGGGTCTCATGCAATTCAGGCTGGAAGGAAGCTCAGGAAGCTGGTGAGCCTTACTGTTCATCTTATGCTGGTAGCCTTTGCTTGCCTTGGTGTTTATGTGCATCTTCTTTGGGCTCAGCTGTGTCTCTGTGTTTATGTCCACAGCATCAATTCATCTGCCTGAGAGTCGGATGCTGCTCACATTTGACAAAGCGCTGCAAGAAAATCCCCCCAGTTGGTTTTGTACTTTTAAGCAGTAAGGGGCACAAATTTCAGGAGGATGGGGCTGCCCCTAAAACAAGTGGGGACTTTTTGAAGGGTTTCAGCAGAGGCGCAGAGGGGTATTTTCACCCTGCACTGTGGAGTGGAAGAAGAAGGAAGGAAGTGGGAGAACAGCTGCAGCAGCTGGAGTTGCCAGGATCAGCTTGCCTAGCAACCCCCTTCTTAGAAGAGGGTATCTAATTCAGAAGCAACAGCAACATCAGAAGCCGCCCTGACACTTGGTGAGCTGGGTGCACATTGGGGAGCATGGGAGCTGTCAAATCACCAGCCGTAGAGCTCCGAAGCCTCCTCATTTTTTTGGTAGGTCTACCTAGATCTGCTTAACAGAACTTATCCCTCTGATCTGTGTGTTCAGAAAGAACTGTATATGGCTTATTACAGTGAAACAGCTATTTATGCTAGTTGTTGATTTTTATTTTAGTAATGTAGAAACCAAGAGTAATGGAAGATATATTGGAAAAATAAGTTGTACCATTCCATCTTATTCTATTCACATTGTGTTGTGATAAGCAATTGCACAGTACAGTAGATGGTTATGCTTTAATTATATGTAGAAAAACAATAGCAGATTGCATGAGTAGAAACTATTATCTTTTACTAGAAATAGAATAAGCCCAGAGTGCATTATCATAGAGTGTTCAGATCTGTTAGCATACACCCTAAAGTGTATTTTTTAATACATGACTAATATAATCTGTTATATATACATATATAGTGTATCTTTTATTACTGTTACAATTCAATTTCTGTGCTATTATGATGCTGTAATAGGCTTATGCAATTCTTATTTTATATTTCATTGTGCATATTAACATTTATATGGATAAAATTTGTATTGTGTTATTAAAAGTATAACAAAAATTACTCCTTCATAAATTTTAGGTTTGAAAGATTAAAAGAAACGGAGCATTTTGGAATGGGGGGAGTGCCATTCTAAAAAACCTTTGTTAAATAAACTGTCTCTCTGCATATGGTCCTAGAACTGTCTGATCTTTGTAAAGAACCATTTTGGGAGAGAAAGGTTAGTTAAGTCCACTAACTGTTTCATGCCAGTTTCTGGAAAAATCAAAATAATGTACTGGTTGTGTTTGTATGGAATTCTTTTACTTTTTCCCTCCAGAAGTTAGAGACATCAAAATCTGCCAGCCTATGTTTCTGCATTTTGTTTGATTTCTGTAGAAGAATTATAAACTTAGGAGATGGAATCCATCCTTTCCTTCTTCTTATCCTGTCTTTTTTTGACTCTTTTTTTTTTCTTTTTTTCTGGCAGGTGGTATTAGTGCAAGGGTGGCATGATTTAGATAACAAAGACTATGACTGTTGGCCCCTGGAAAAGCCAGATGAGTATAACATGCTGGACTGTGGAGGTGAGTGAGTCATAAAGACGACTGCGTATCTTACTTGGGGAATGGCTGAAATCCCCTAATTGAGCTATTCATAATAATAGCTTACTCATGATGGATGTAATCCGTGATGAAATGCATCTAAATCAGTGACGAACTCTCTTCCTAGAGAAATAAGTGAAAGAAAACAACTAAAGATACTTCAGAGTAATTATTTGTCCAGTATACCTTTGTTCTAACAGAAAACTAATAACAACAGCTGTATCCATTTGCCCAGAGAGAAACTGAAAACATTTTTCTTTCTCATTAGAAAACCAACTGGAACTTAATCCAAATGAAGCATGGAGGCAGCGCAACATTGTAGCAAATCTACTTGCTGAAACTTTGCATTGTAATTTCAAAAGCATACTGTGCTTAATCAGTAAACCAGAAAGCAAATTCACCAATTCTACATCACGCTTTTCCACCGGGCACAAAACTCTTCCATGACTAGCTAAAAAAACCCTGATACCTTCAATAACATACTCCTGTCAGTTTCCAAAATTAATTCACTTGATGAGATAGCAACAAAAAAATGCCCAAAAAAAAGTTGGTAATTTATTAAGATGAAAAGCTATTTAATGAGCAACTGATATGTGTAAAGCTCAATTTAAATATATAAATATAAATATAAAAGTTTCTTATACTCTAGGGGTTATAAAGCAGTAGAGCAGGTGTCTCAGAAAGGTTGTGGCTTCTCCATTCTTGGAGATTTTTAAAACCTGACTAGACAAATGCTAGAGAAACATCCTTGAGATGACCCTGCCTTGAGCAACACAGGCTTGGACCGAATGATTTCTGTGGATGCCTTCCAAATTCAACTCTTCGTGATTTTGTGACTCTGTAACAAATAAATAACTGATGTAAAGGAACACTTTGTTTATGTTGTAAAAGGTAGGGCCAGAGACATGCATTCAATAGGGTTTTTAGAAAAATAACCAAGAGCGCCTCAGAAGGTGGTTCTAATAAAACACTTCAGGAAATATACTGCTGTGTAACGCTCTTAGCTCAATGTTACAATTAAACATTCTTCAATTAGTCTCTTGGAACAGTGAAGTTTCAACTAAGACTTTTATTCCTGTATGAATTTACTCTTGGTTTAACACTGAAACAGCTATTTATCACTACAGATGCCTTGTTTGAACCTATTTTTACTAAGTACAAGGAAAACTAATGTGAGTAGATTGCTAATTAATGTGTACCCATTACAATCAGTTTTAGAATGAACTTCCAACTCTATCCTCTCTTTCTTTGTAGGTTTTCTTTGCCATTTTCTGGGCATTGCTAGAAACAAAGCAAAGCACATATACTGTAGCCTCATTGCTGTGGAATTAGCAAAAGATTTTCAAAGCTTCTAAATGTGGGAGTAACTGTCATTGAAAGAAGAGTTTGGTTTACTTTTCTGAGACCTTTATAAGGAAGTAGAAAATAATTTAACTGAAATTTGTGCTGACCTTTTGTCTTCATTCTCATATATTCTTTGAAGCTCAACTCTCTTACCTTTTAGTTGAAATCACACTAGCATTTTTTTTACATCTCTGTATTATGGTTTTCACATAATGTTAGCAATTAAAATGGGTTTTTACTTTTCAAGGGAGATTATCAAGGGAAATCAAGGTTATTTTACAAATTGCCTAGTTAAATCTGATAGTAAATTAGGGGGGAAATAGTGGTTTCAGTACTGTGCAAGCGAAGAATGTACTTGTTAAAACAAGTATGAGTAACAAAAGAGGTCATAACTGAACAACAAGAACAAAAAATGAGATGTCTTGTAAGGCAGGTTTACCAGTCCTCTGCAGAAGGAATTTAATACTTCCTGACAAACTGAGTTACACAGTTTCATTATGTAAGTAATTTGATATGGTGCAAATTAAAACCTTTATCCAACAATAGACAAACAGGTAGGTGAGTGCACTGGGAAGATTTTGATGGAGTTAAGGTTATGGATTTAAGACTTCTCCCAACTTTTATCCTACTTCATTCTCAGGCACAGAGGACAAGAGACATGATGGGGGTAAATCGTCTTTCCCAGTTTAAATTGTGAAAATGGAAAATGGAACAGATGTCTGATATACTCCTTCCACTGTCCTCTGTTCTATATGCCATATGATTCCATCACATGATAATGCATTCTTAAATATGTAATTATTAGTATTTATGTTTCATGAGTTTGAGGGTTTTGACTGAATTTTGTGTGTGGTAGAGTTGTCTGTTCTCTTCCACAATAAGGTGTGTCTCAGTGGAAGCAGCCAAGAATTAAGGGTAATATTGTCTGATCAAAAGAGGAAAGCAAATATACCAGAACAAACATCAATGTGATATAGTGGAAGCAAAGTTAGTTTACACAAGATGAGCAGATTTTTTGTTGCGTTTATCCAACTGCTTGGTCTGAGTGTCAGAACTCTTCAAATAATGTGCATTTGTATTTACCAATACAGCCATTAAAATAAATTACTCTATTTGGCTCATAAAAGGTAATTGGAGAATACTGAGAGGGTTGCTCAGAGGGTTGTGAAGCACTGGAACAGGCTGCCCAGAGAAGCTGAGGATGCCCCATCTCTGAAAATGTTCAAGGCCAGGTTTTATGGGGCTTTGAGCAACCTGGTCTACTGGAAGTTGTCCCAGCCCATGGCAGGGGAGGAGAGACTGGGTGATCTTTAAGGTGCCTTCCAATCCAAACCACTCTGTGATCCTATGAATAGATGAAAGTCACTACAGAGAAAGTTTTATATTTGTATGTATCTGTTAAGTAAAAATCTGTATCAAATATTATGACCCATGATTGCGCTTTTCTAGGACTGGAGATGACATGGGTTCATAGGCCTCCAGAAAAGGCTGTGAGTGGGGAGTCTTTCAACGTGACCTATGCCGTCTTTGCTTCAGACAGTTTTTATCAATATGCTGTTCAAAATGGAATCCTTTCCCACAGGTATTACTTCTTATAAAAATGCTATAATGATCATGAGTATATGAGGATTTTGTGTGTACATATTCAGTGATATAATTGGAGCAGACATTTTGGAGCTCGTCAGCGATATAATTGGAGCAGACATTCTGGAGCTCGTCATTAATTCCTTCCATGTTCTGAGATCTCTCATAGCTCTATTTGCCCTGCTGTTTTTCCCTTTGCTCTCAGACTAGCCATTATGGCATGTTTGCCTGCTAGGTCAGAGACAGGGCACCTCGCTACTGTCACAGTGCAATGCTGGACATCACTTCTTGCCTTCCCTACACATTGAATTTATGAAGTTGAAGTTTCATCATGAGTCACGGGCTCTCTGTATCTTATACTCATTTTAATGATAAGTATGATTCAAGTGCACAACATGGATATGAAAACGATCCATTAAATTCAGTGGTCAACTGTGCTTGATTTCTGCGGGATTAAAATCACTCCAAAAGCGTATATGTCAGCTCACACACTGTGTTAGTGACTGTGGACATGGACAGTTAGAGAGTATGTAGGGGTGCAGCTCCAGATCTACGGATCTGGATCTATAAAGCTGGGGGCAATACGCTCTGATTTCATACTTTTGTCTGTAAGTAGCAATTCTCCATTCCTATATAGGAACACCTGAGACAGAGGGTGGGACCCCACTTTCCTGTGCTGTTGTGTAAGAGATATTTACAGAACATTTTTCTCTGCCTGAGAGTTCACATTGCAAAGTTCAATTTATAAGAGCTGTTATCCAGAGTTATTTTTTTTCATATTGAAAGATGATCCATAATCTATTTGCATCCACAAAAAATGGATTTTTTTTTAAATTTTGGTCATCTATGTACCATGTTTAAAAAGTACTTAAAATTTTCTTATCACATCTTCTGAAATGTATGGCTGCTAACAGTTCTGGGAACTTAACCATGAAGCAGGTTTTTTGACTGCTTGGCATGAATCTGATTTTTCTAGTCTTCCCTGGGAGACCCACTCCCTCAAATCAGTAAGGAACTTGGAAAAGTCTCCTTGAAAATAGAGACAGATGGCAAATATTTTATAAAAAGGGAGATAAATCTATGCTTCAGTTTTCAAAGGGATTAAATTTTCTTCACATTTTGTCTAGGTTATCTGGTTGACACTAAAGGTTACAGTGGCTGACCCAAATATACCTGAGGTTGGCAAGTCATTGGATGGGCATCAGTGTAATTGGATAAAGCCATGATGAAGTTATTGAATAAAAAATACAGAATACTGGATAAATTTTGAAAAGGAAAGAAAAGTACATGATGGATTAGACACTAAATTAATTAAGTATTTTTCTTAACTTCCAGTATGAACTCAAAGGCTAGTAAATTTTAATATTTTATCTGTTTAGGTGTTTTGGAGGTTGACATATTTACTTATGTCATATTTCAAATATGCCTCTGCCCTCGTAAATCTGGCCATGAGTACAATCAATGTTAACCTAATCCTTTGTCGTTTTGTTTATTTATCATAATTAACAGCCTTCTCATAATAAACAAAGCCTACTGTTTTTGACCTAACCATTATTGGCTAATTCTTTCATTAAGAACAAGCCAAAAAATAAATCCTGTGTTCTGAAATTTTTTTCTAAAGATCCAACACAAGTGCATAACATTTCAGCTGAATTGCAGTTATTCTGGCTGTATCTGAGTAAATCATTTTTGCAGAAAACAATTTTATCTTACAGCCAAATTTATTAGGGTGATAACGACTGAAAGTGTAACTGAGGAAACAGTGTTGCATCACACATTTTGAGGTGAATACATGCATCTTTCAGGAATAAGTTTTCAAAAGTTGTTTTGCAGCACAGCCTGTTCAGAAAGTCTGCTCTAAAGTTGTGGTTTGGGAAATTGTATCTGGTGTATAAGACCATTATAGTTATTTTCCTCAGCAATTTAGATTGTGAAGACTGGAGCTAAATGGTCTGCATAGATGCTAAATTTCATGCATAGATGAAGGTTTCTGATTGGAAACTTTGAGACTGGAAGTAGCCAGGGACACATATATCTGAGAGTGGAAGTAGAATAATAGTGTCTTTGCCTGTGCCAGATGAAGTGCAAAGTAATCCCACCTGGTCATGAAGTCAGGTTGGAAGGAGTAGGGGAGGTTGGTCCCTGCTTGCAGCACAGTATCTGCTAGAAGACCCTAGTGCATGGCAGTCAGCAGAGGTCCAGTTGACAACAATTTCTAGTGCTCCAGGAGCATTTCAGCTAGAAGACAAAAAGAAAGAAATGGTTCAACAGCGTTTATTTCACTGCGTATGTTTTTGCTGCTAATTTGTCTGTGCAGAATAAAGAGCAAGCTCTCGTATGTTTGTTGCAATTTTTGTGAATGAGGAATGGATGTAAAAGTTTTTCTCTCTCTCCTGCTTGGTTAGCAATGCTACTGCTGCAAAGGAATTCTGTGAGGAGCATGACTGTCCTGCCAGATGGAAAGACGCAAATGGGGACAACTGCTGTGTCTACCATGCCAACATTCATTCCTGTCCTTTGGCCTTCATGGTTAGTGGGATGGTGCAGCATCATGTGCTCTGTTCTTGCTGCTGGCTGAGACATCATTGTAATAAGCAGGTTCAAGTTCGTGAAGAATTTCTGTGATTACAATTAGACCAAATTTATATAGTTTGATATATACTCACAAATTATGGTTCACTAAAACCACTATGGCAATGTCTGTCAGTTTTGGAATTTTTTTTTGCACTGGATGCTGAGGCTGCAAGGCAGCATTCAGAATCTCTCATTAGCAGGACAAGTTTCATCTGTCTGAGTTTACCTGACTTGGACTACTGTGCAACCAAGAGAGAAAGAAAGACAGATCACTGCATTCTAAAACAAGCAGGGCAAATTTTTAGTTAGATGTATCCCAGTCTTTCTGTTTTACAGAGTGAGTGTGATTAATTTGCTTGGATTACTGGAGTTGAGGAGGGTGAGTATTACTGGCTGTGACCTGTAGAACTGAAGCCTATTTACCTGTGTCCTGAGATGGAATGATTTTTCTTCATTGTATCAGAGCAAAGCAAAAAAGAATCTAAATACAAGATAACAAACTTTGTTCATACAGTGAAGGCAAGATCCATTCTTAGCTTGTCTTCTTGGCCTGTCCCTCTTTGAATAACTACTTAAAGTTCTGATCTAAAAATACTGTTTGGAACACCTTTTTTTTTTTTTTTTTTTTTTTTTTAATCTGTGAGGTAAGCCTTACCCTGCATAAGAACTTTCATGCGGCTGCCCAGTTTTTCTAGTTAATCTCCCTTCTGGAAATGTGACACGTTCTTCGTGATCAAAGGTGGTGTAATAGGAAGCCTAGCCTACACATCTTGCAGCTGTTTCATATGCCCATCTGTGTGAAGGTCTAATGACTCCACAACAGCTCTAGTTTGCTTCTTGGCAATCTGTTCTTGAGGACTTGTTTTATTAATGATTCCCCAAAAGCCTTAGCTGGCACCAGGATTTTGGTTTAAAATAGGAATCCCTGTTGGAAGCATCACATCAAAATTTTTGTCTAGAATCATAGTAAAAAACTTGAACATCCCACTGCTTTGGTGACCTCTCTATTATTTCTATTTTCACAATTATTTCTGCTTGAAATTATGGTGTGGAAATGGCAAAAGCATGTTCACCAACATGCATCATCTGGTTTCTTCATAGTACTCTAAATGTTAGAGTTTCTGCCTAAAGGAACTGAGCTATTTGTCTGTTACAGAGTTGAGTATCACTGCATAAGATTGAACATACACTTCAAAGTAAGTTTTTCCATTGTTTGAGAGGAGTTTGGGTTTTCATTGCTTTATTTTTTCAGTGTCATGTGTTCTAAAACATTTTATTTTGGTTAATGTGCTCCATTTCTTTTAACTAGGTGTATTGCTTACAGTCCTTCAAAAGAAATGTCTGAAGAATTATCTGGAATTAGGAGACAAGCTTAATCCTTTCAAGTAAACAAAACAGCCAAAATTAATCCTCCATGTTTGCAGTTGTAGGAGGTTTACATTTTAATGGCTTTATTGAGAAGTGCTCTGCAAACAGACTCTGAAGCAGTGCCTCCCTTCCAGAGGGAAAAGAATAAAAGACAGAAAAAAAGAAAAAAAAGCAAAGCAAGAAAAAAAGCTGCTCTATCAAAAGTGACACTTCAGTAAAACCTCTTGAGAAAAATATTAAAAGTGGAATACGAATCTGGTTCTGATTCTAGCACAGGAAATCAAAAAAAGTGAACCAACTTTATAAGAACACTCATTCTTTGAGTGCACTACTGAGGCTCATATTTTAAGAAATAACAATATATGTGAGATCTTAACTGAATATAGGAGCAATTGCTTCTCTGTTATTTTGTCACCAAACAGTGTTTCTTATGTTTTGGCAATTTGATAGTTTTGGTTTTAAAACAGAATTTTATTTGCTGTTAGAGAACATAAGTAATTTTGAGAAAGAAAGAGAGGAGGAGCTAGGACTTTCATTGTGTTATGGTATGCTGACATAACCAATATGTCTACTAAAGGCTAAAGGAGGAATATGTGGTCCATGGATCCCAGATGATGGTCAGATATTTACTCACACTTTGTCTACTGCTGGCAAAATGAGCCAAAGGAACTGGACTGCCAAGGTAAAGTATATTTATTGCATATAGGATTTTACCTCATTTGCTCTTTTTGGAGCTTACTTGCTATTAATTTCATGCAGTTCATGAACATGCTCCCCATTTCATTTATATGTATGTGTTATTATCTATGCTATGCATATAGCTGAGCTAACTATCAATTCCCAACTGACTTGACTTGGAAGTCAAGTAAGGTACCTTTACAGCTTGGGTAGTTAGTGGAAGGAGTGGAGATGGCAGGAAAATGAATAGCATAATCTGTCCATTTGAGGTCTACACTAAGAATACATCTCACTACTGACAGGATATGAACGTGTGATGCAGGTTCCTGTGACCATTAGGGAACTTCAACCTGAAAGAAATAGCAGGAAGGCATGCACAGCAGAATGCACAGGGCTGATAGCTCTGCCTGGTGAGAAGAAGGCACATCAGGAAGAGAATCAAACCAGTCTTTCTTTAAAGAGCTATCTCTCCTGATTTTGAAAGAAATGCACAAATTCTTTTGGCAGATACCACAGTCATTCAGTTCTTGTTATAAAAGCCTTCTGTATGCAAGCGAAGTTTTGATGCTTGGTGGTTTGTTCACTTGTTTCACAGGTTGTTTTAGTTCATGTGGGTGTGACTTCTCTCATTGCACACATCAGAGTGGGGAGAATCCAAGCTGCTCTGGAAGCAAAAACCACAGTCCTTCCTGCAGTAGGTATGATATAAAATGAAAATGTGAGCTAACTTCTTATTGACTGCAAATCTCAATGCTATTACCATTCATGCATACTTACCAAGAGCAAAAGCAATTCTTACCCCAGCCTTTGAAAATACACAAATGTCTTCCTGAAATTCTTCTTCACATAACACTGAAGTCTGAAAAAGTGTTTGAGCTTCTAACAGTTGTATTAATCTAGAACAGTAGAAAGTCACTCTTGTCAAGTAAGTAGTCAAATACCATGACCAATGGCTTCAGGTACTACAAGGCTTGTCTGCAGTTCATGGGAATCTGAGAATATTCCTCCAGCTAGTGTTCTGAGAATCCAGACACTTTTCCCCTGAAGGGGAGCAGACTTGTCTTAAACATATTGGAAAGGCAGAAATCCATATTGGTTCCCTTGTTCACAATCAAAATTGCTCCCAAGGGCATCAGTCTTCCATTCTCTTTAGTATACCTGTATGGAGGGAAGCAGAAATGACTGTAACAATTATCTTAGTGATGTCAAATTGTAAAAGTGGGCTTCTTTGATAAATTAAACAACCTGAGAAGTTATTGGCTAAAACAAAAGTGTCATCACAATACTCTTGATATCTACTCTTCTGGAAATGTGAGAATATATTTTGCAATGTTATGGGGAAAAAAACACAAAGCAACTCCAGTGTGAATAGAAGTATTTATCTACAGAATTTTCTACTCATTTCCAAATAACTGCAGCTGAATTTTCCTGGAAACTTACAATATATCAGAGAAGAAATTTTACAAAATGCAGCTCTACCCCTGAGACAGAAAGTGACTTCTGTTATTATCTTGGTATTATACTGGAATTAGTGAGGCTGAAACAGAATTATTACTGAGCAGTAGAAATTTTTTTTAGTTTTTTATTTAATTTTAAAAAAATTACATAATGACAGAATAATACCTTCAGCTCACCTCTCAAGTCTGAAGTACAGCATGATATTAGTTTAATCACAGAGGTAAAATTGAAATACCTTTCAAAACCTGGGAGAGGGACTTTTTTATTTAAGACTTTTGTTTTAAATTACATCTAATATTGCTGATAATTTATGTAAGACCTTGGAGTAAGTAAAGGAAATAATTGAAGTGTGGGTTGCAAGATTTTTTCTGCAGTTCCCAGTGTATTTTGCTGCTGCTGAGGAAGGGTCCTTGGCTTCCTGGAATCACAAGTGCTGGATTAAATATAAAGAATGCAAAAGAAAATGTTGGCCTTGAAGAACTTCGAGTTTCAGGAAAAAAAGTGTAGATAATGAGAAACACAATAGTGATGAAGTGATTTATACACAAAACATGTCAAAGGCTCACATGTAATTCACATTTACCTTGATGAAAGAGACCCTGTATTACTTCAGAAATTCAGATTGTTCTTTCAGTTGCTGGTATGATGTCCCTGAATTCTTCAAAATTTATTCTTTCTGGGACTCTGAGGTATCCCAGGTCAAGAACCACATGTTTAAATCTGAATACAGTCTTGTGGGTGGATGAAACTGCCTTAAAATGTTTTGTTTTCTAATCAGTCTGTGGAGATGGCTTTTGTGAGGAAGAGGAAGGCTGCTCTATCTGTCCAGCAGACTGTGGGGAATGCCCTCTTTCTGTTGATGTTAGGATAGCAATTGCCTTACCAATATGTTTTGTCTGCACTGGCTTCATTTTGACAATAATGGTAAGTACCTGTTCTCTACTCTTATTTCCTTTCTCTTCAATGAATTTATTAGACAGAGTGGAGCTCTCTCTAAGTAGAGGGAGAGATTTTCTTCTGCCTTCAGCATTTGTGTGCTATGGAAAAAAGCAGAAAGAAGGGAAATTACTTGTAAACCTTCCTTATTAGGGAAGCCACTGTACTAGGAATTTTCATTCTGTACTAGGAATTTTCATTCCTGAGGTGGAATCTAATGGGGGAATGGGTAGATTATGGTAAAGGTAAAAAAAATTTTCCACTACATGGGGAGTAGGGGATGCTGGCAGAGTACTTTTCACTTACAGTAGAAATCTGTTATGAAATTAACAGCTTCAAAACCTTATAGAAGGCAGAATTATAAAAGATTTCAAAATCAAATTAGGTAAATTGATTTAGGAACTAGCTCCACATGAGACCATTAAATATCAGAGTCCAAACAGAACTTTGAAGCAAAACATTCAAGTTGGGATATTCTCAAAAGAATCATGCAGAGAGGGTAATTTTTTTTTTCTGTTTTGGTTGCTTGATTTATTTAATAGGTTTGTTTCCTTAGTAACAAACAGCTTGGTTCCTTTCAAAGTGATTAATTTTACATAATAATAATCAATTATTATAGCAAACTCATGAAGGAAAAACAAAAAGAGAAGAGAGGAGTATATCAATATTGGAGAAGTAGTTTTGGGAGTATTTGAATGAAAATGCCTGTATAAAGAGAGAATGGTATTATGGTCTATTACTTAAAATGCTTATTACTTAAGTGCTTCTGGGAAAGAATATCTACATTCCTTATGTGTCTGCGTCTTGAAAAAAATGCATTTTTGAGTTTCATAACAGAGGTTTATCAGGTGAATATGGCACCTGTAGAGTCATTGTATTAACTATGTTCATAAAGGGTAATTTATTTAGCTCTTGGCCTGTATATCCTGTAAAACTATAGGCCTCTGCTTCCTCAGGGATTCCTTCTCGGTCCATCTTATACTGCAGTTGCAGTGAGCATCTGAGGTAGGCAGCTGCACAGATAGAGAATGAGTAGGAGAAAGCTGATGGCCCACAAATTGAGGTTCTAAAGGAGGCCTGAATCACATTTGTTTGTTTGTCGCTGTGTGACTTTGTGAGTCAGGAAAGAAGTACTGTTGAAAGCTATTTGAGCATTCCTCAATGGAATCCTCAAGGTAGTTGTGACAATGAGTTTATAGCAAGTGTCCAGTAAAACTACATGATCTGATAGAAATAAGCAACTGGACAGATGAGAAGTTCAGACGTTCAGAAGTTCAGAAGTTCAGTTTTAGATTACAGGTTTTCAGAAAGAGCAACAGAGATTCATGGCCTTGCATATGTTTATTTAAAGTTCTTGTAGCAAAAGTCTATTATTTCTGCTGTTTTTTCTGTATGTTTGGAGTTGTCTGTTTTGCTTCTTTCATTTCTGTAGATATATTCCTACTAAACTCTTCAAAAGTGGCATCATGGTGTTTTAAAGTTTTAATGGTTTTACTGTAATAAGATAGGAGAGATTATTTTTTCTAATTCAGGAATTGATATAATGTAAAAGGAACCATCTGGGAAACTAATGCCTTCTTTAATGCTTCAAGTAGCAGAAAGGATTCCTTTGATATCAGTGTCAAAGGAAGCAAGCCTAGTACTCACTTCTTGCTAATATATCTTTGTACAGTCACACCTTTGCAAGATAAAATGTAGGTTTCTTTCCTCAGAAGCCTTTTGAAATAAATGGGATGACTTAATTTTGATTCAGTGAGCTCTATATTTGTCACAATTTCAACTAGTATACCAACACAATCTCCACAACCTGTTCCTTGTTCATTATCTGGACTTTTATTACCTGTTTCAATGAATCCATCAGTCCTAATATTAAATTTTGGACTATAGAAAATGGTATAATGATGATAAAATGATGCTTTGATTTGACATTTTGGCATTGATTGCAGTTGCATAATTTAATCTGTAGCTCATTTGAAAGCATGTGTTTACACTTTGTAAATGTTAGATTTGTATGTCAGTTCTACTGAAAATCAGCTATTAGCTCAATGCCTTCTTTACAAAGTAGCCACAGAATCCCTACCTAATATTCTTTATGATAGAGTATTTGACATAATATGGCCTAATTAGTAGGTCATGGGCTAATTCTACTCAAGATATAAGGTGCATTGCTCCTTATCTCAGGGTTGGGATGAAGTTCTTGTCATGTACCTATATAACATAGGGCACTTCCATGAGATGAGATGATGTAAACCCCTCATCTGATGTCCAGGCTGAAATGTAAATGCAGACGTGTTAAAAATAATGGAGAGCTTATAGACAGTGCAAAATATTACATGTAATTAGTTCTGGAACATAGCTTGTACAATTTTTAATATGTTCATTAGATGCTGTTTTCTTCCAAGCCTGTTATTAATACTTTTGGTTCTAATGTTACTTTAAGACATATGCTGAATGTTTACACTTCAGATTTAGTTTGTATACTTTATAAAATACTTCATATTTTATAAAAATAATCTCTGAGTCAATTTCTTCAAAGACAGGAGGGCTACATTAGGAATGATTTTTTTTTTAACTCTTGTAGTGGTTTCAATATCAGAAACAAAAGATGCTTTGGGATGAAAGCTGGATTATAGACTTCACCTGCATCAAACAAGGTTAGCAACTTGTAATCTTGATACTGTGATCAGTTTACTTATTAATTTTGAAAAATAATCTGAATTCTATTGTTCCTATTTTAAGGGTCTAGCAAAAAGTGAAGCTGTTTTTGAAAGACATATCCAATATTTCATCCCTGTAATCTCTGGGAGCTGCTCTCTCATATTTTTGTTTATCAAACAGTTTGATGACAAAGTTATTTAAAATAGTTTCTTTCTTTTTATTTGTGTTGATTTGTTAGTCAAAGACGACAAGCCTACCCCATAATAAACAGATAAGCTCTGGAGTTGGATGAACCAAATTACAGTTGCTTCAGTGGAGATACCTTTCTGTATAATTAATCTCATTAAATTGTGCTGGAATTGCACAAATACGTTGAGGGATATAGTACTATCTTAATTTCTCTCAGTGTGTCCTGTCTGTGGCAGACTTGCTACAAAAAGTAATTAATTTTGGCGAGAGGTATGGAGCACTCTTTTTCTATGTTATCTCCTGATATAAAATATTATTTCATTTGTTCTAATTAAAGAGGTTAAGAATAAATTCAGGTGTTATTATATGCTTTATTATGCTGTACTTAAGATACATATAGATTATTTACTTTACTGTTCCTTTTTTAGCATTCAGAAGGAAAACAGTACCTATATCCTCAGAAAGGGTAAATCTATAGAAGTATGCTGTGCTGATTGTACACACACTCATTTTCTGTCTCTGGGAGAAATTGCTCAGCAGATGTCTGCTTTATCGGTGTTCTGTTGGGTTGCTGGTGTCAAGATGTTCTTGTGATAATATGCAGTAGAGATACTTTCAGGCTGAGACTTGAACATTAATTTCTGTATACTTTTGATAAGATAGATATCCTTGTTGTTGTAAATAAGAGGTTTTGGCTTAGAAATTAATTTGATTACAGGAACCAAAATAAATTGCAATCCAGATTTTTGAAAACAGAAATGGAGAAAAGGGTTTTTCAATATAGCAAAAAGTGACATGAGCAAAATTTTCAGCTGAAAGTAAATTAGAAAATGTCATAAGCACCACATGTGAGGGAAAGCAATAGAAAGAGACGGAGGGAAATTAGAAGCATGATCAAAACATAACAGATTAAAATTACTTTGAAAACTCCAAGATGAAAGATGTAAGTTTCTTGGAAAAAAGCCTGCAATGCAGCAATGCTGTTTCAGAGTATTGCTCTAAGAGTGATGATTAACAACTTAATGAGGACTGATAACATTATAAGGTCACAGACAGTATGTCTTCTCTGGATAGAGTTATTCAGAGCTACCTACAGTAGCCTGAAATGCACAGATATCTAAATGAAAACACATCAGCAGTGCTGCACCCTGGGTATGTAGCACTCGGTATGAAAAAAGAACCTTATTTTTTAAAATAATTTATTTTTTTGGTGTATTGGACCGTATATAGACATATAGATATATATGCAGTCTTATTCTCAAAACTATCTCAGGGATCTGCAATGCATTTCTGGGTGGAATGCTGTAGAAAGCTTCAAATGTCAATGCAATTTTGAACTGCATATGGATAATACTATGGTGTGGGAACATGGCAGTCCTGATTCAAGGTGAGATATTGAACTTCCTCAGCAAGATATTTCTACCAGAGAGAGTTGAGATGTCTCAGCAATTCCAAGCATAATTGGCTAAATCTGGATTTTGATTGGAGATTATGACATGACGTGTAACTCATTAAATTTGTTTTGAAGTCCATTTTTTTACTGTGAGCTGGTCAACAGACATTAAAAAATGTACATTGAAAATCACTGGGATTTTTTTCCTCTTACTGTATTGTTGCTATTCTCTGACTTCTCTCTGGTGTCAGAATCACTTCCCACATTCCTGTACTTTTCAGTCTTCTAGGAGCTCCAAATAGACTTGTTAAAATATGGCACAGGGTTTACTCTCCTTCCCTGGGTTCTGTCCTCAGCTTCTGTGTAGCAGCAGGGGCTAACCATCTCAAGTGCAGAGAAATGAAAGTTGCATAAAGTCCTGAGGATTAGTGAGAAGTATCTCTGGCAATGAATCCTCTTTGAAACATTTTTTACTTTTTATGCAGCAGTCCCATCCCAAGCAATAGCTTTCTCTCTTAAGTATTAACAAGAGCAGATGAGATGCAAGGTTTTGAAAATTCTCTGCATTTCTTTGTGTCTGGAGTCTCCACCTGTGCATAAATAGGAATCTTCGTGTGCCTTTTCTCATCCCACGTCCCATTTAGATTGCATTATACGGACAGCAACAGGAAGCATGACGAGCGCTCCCCCAGCACTCAGTGGCTCCAGTGTCAGTTGTGTTACTGCTCTGAGCTCCTGCACAGTAGCTGCCAGCATGCCCAGGAGGAAATACTTCACCCAGACTGGGAGATAGTAAGTCAATATATTACTCATTTACTGCAGTATCTACTGTATTAGTTTCACCTTGATTTCTGATTCTTGCCACTTTCAATTGATAGGCAGCGAAAAAAACATGAATTTATCTTGTCAGGCCAAATTGGGAAAGTTAAGATCATCATCTGACTTCTATACTGCATATTGGCTGTGGAGTATTTTAACATTCCAGGCTTCTGGCTTGGTTTTCATTTCTCCTTAAATCTTAGGGTCTTGTTGAAAGGTTGTGGGTATATAAGATGTCCTGCATCTGTTAATGAATGGCCCTTGCTGTTCAAATGTATCAGTAACCAAGACTTTTATAAATTCCTTTTTTCTGAAATGCAGGCAGAGCAAACTAGGTTCTTTGCTCTAAAGAAGGGCATCCTCTACAGTAGCACATTAGAAATCTTGTCCTTTAATTAGCTGACACGACTCAAGATTCAGAGCATTTCACCTCTGAATCAAATTACAAAGCTGCATATCATGTAACTATAAGGACAAATGTTACAGATATATCCTGCCATTCAAGATGCAATTGAACACATGCAAAGCTGGAAGTGGTACTTATCATTTGAATAAACAGAGACGGATCTGTGCTTTGCAGGACAAAGAAGCTTACTTGGGATCATTGGCTGGGGAGAAAGTGCCTTCAGCATAGATTGTGGAAAATCACAGTCACTTCATTGATTAAATATTCAGCATTGATCTTTTTTGCTTCTTTCTGAGTGGTGATATTTTCATCATCATCATCATCATCATCATCCCCTTCATCAGATGACTCAACATCAAAAGTGTTTATCATGGGTATAATGGGGCTTTCAGTCTCATTGGTGAAGCATCTACAACTGCTACACTAAATACCCCATACTCTGTATTTATATGGTTCATCACTAAAATTCCTGCAGGTATCTCCACTGAATTCCTTTACTCTAAAAAGGAAAATTTCTTTGTTCTTAATGAAACTCAGCTGCTTCTTTGCTGAGAATCCTCAACCCCACAAGAACAAAACTTTGTTAAATGTCAGTGAAGAATCTGCAGAACAGTAGTCAGAAGTAATGGATAGATGGGAGGTGGCTGTATGTATTTCTCTAGCTCTGACATTTCCTTTGCTGCTCCATCCTCAAACTGCCCCAACTGACTTTAACACTCACATTTCAAATGGTGTCCACAGATTCAGATTGAATATAATAACTAATGCTTCCTTTATCAAAAGAAACAGGATCCTGTCTCTTGTCCTAGATTCACAGTTACAACCACGTATGGGCATGCTTAAATTCTCTGCCTCATGTCTAGAGATGTGGAATTATTCCCTGATACAAAATATATGCTGTCCCTTTTTGTAGTATTGCTGGCTTCTGAAGTTGCCCTAAAACTGTAAACAGCATTTCATTCTGTTTCAGTGATGGCAGAACAGTGGCCATAAAGAAAATAATGAAGAAGTCATTCACGCTGTCTAAAACCATACGTAAAGAAGTGAAGCAAGTGAGGTAAGAAGCGAAATCTAAGAACTGTATGTTGTTCCATTTTTACACGGATTTTTTAGGGCTTAAAATCTTTCCAGATGTGACTGTAAATTCATATTCCTGTTTCTTTCAAACTTTGCTAGAAAGAGAGCAAAGATTAAAATTTCCTTATGTCTGTTTTACTTTTTCTCTACATTGTGAGACAAGACACTTAGTTTTCCAGTTGCACTACAAAATCAGTATGGGCATCTGTGAAAATTACTGTTATGCTGTGATTTTTGTTGATTTTCACAGGGAACTTGACCATCCCAATCTCTGCAAATTCATTGGAGGTTGTATAGAAGTTCCAAATGTTGCAATTGTCACAGAGTACTGCCCCAAAGGCAGCCTTAGTGATGTGCTCCTCAATGAAGATATTCCTTTGAACTGGGGTTTCAGGTGAAAAAATCCAATTTTTGAAAAGCTAAATGACATAGACCATGCTATATGCTGTTTGGGACGAGATATTAATTTTAGACAAAGCTCTTGTCTAGACAAGCCTGTACTGTGATATAGGGAGAGGGAGGGAGGGAGGGACGGAGGGACGGAGGGACGGAGGGACGGAGGGAGGAAATTTGAATATCCAGACCAATTTGTCTTTTGGGTGTTTTGAGAAATTACATGATTAGTCCTTGCAATGCTAAGGCAATGACTTGTCAGCTTTCTGTTTGTGAAGACATATGGATGAAATGATTAGCATACCTGCAAGTGGTTCATTATTCTTACCAATAGAGGAAATGAGTTCACATTGTCAATGAAGCTTTCACAAAGGCAGTGACATTGTTTTTTCAGATTGGTCCTCTTGTCATGTCCTTTCTGCTTCTGCTTTATGCTTGCCATCAGCAAAGAAAAATTGTTTTCAGGAAGGAAACCTTCCAAATAAAGCAAGGAAGATAATAAAATTGTTTCACTTGTAAACATGTGAAAGCACTCCGAAGGATAAAAAAGTACTGACAATTTCTAGAAGGAACTTGGCCTGTGAGCTCAGGGAGGTATGGGTTTTCAAACAGTCACCTTAAGTGTTTTGGAAAAATGAACATGGGCACACAAGTTGAAAACTACAGTTTCTGTAAACCTCAGTAGACTTTGGAGCCAATTTTGAGGGAAATTGGAAATACTAGCTCACTGATTTTTGATTTTCAGATTTTCTTTTGCTACTGATATTGCTCAAGGAATGGCCTATCTCCACCACCACAAAATGTATCATGGACGGTTGAAGTCTAATAACTGTGTGATAGATGACCGGTGGGTTTGCAAAATTGCAGGTAAAGAGAAAGCTAGAAAAAAGTTTCAAAACTGCCCAGCTAACCCTCTAATTTAGATTTCACATGCAACACTTCCCAAGTGCTTTCATGTTGACATATCATGTGGAATTGCTAACTGTACCAGACTTCACTAGCAAGTTTCATGTTACAATATCAAGTCAAGTAATTTAGTATGTGTCACAGATGCACACTTTAGATCCCACAAATGATTCAGCCTGTCAACATCTGAGCAGAAACTCTGCCTCATTCTCTCTTTTGATAGAGAAAGAACCCTGGGGCATAGAGAATGGTGTAGAGATGTAGTAATGCTGACTGATTGGTAAGCACAAGGTCATTTAATGGAGAAAAGCAGACTCAACTCAGAGCTTTTAAGTCTTGTTCATGGCATTGAATTGTATTCTCCCAGTGATGGAGCTGCAGGTCAGGTCTACTCTCGGTACAGCAAGAGAGCTTGTGGGAACAGGAAAATCACTGGAGAGTGTAGTTTAGTTTGCAGCTGCTAAAGGGAATTAAGGCAATGATCATCTCCTACTTTTTGCCCAGAGCAGTCATCATACTCTTTAACCCATAGCCATCCTGAAAGCAGCAGCAGATTGTTTTTTTAGTGGTATGTGACCTATGACTAAGGTTCCTACATGGGGCCAGGCTTGCTTCTCCAACTCCTTCAGTATCCTTCTACCTACTCTGCTTGGAGCCTGTTCTGGAGAAAAACATAGAAATTAGACATAGTTGGATTATATCCACTGCATCACCTTAGCACATCTCCTCTCAATTGAATAGGATATCTGTGAAATCATTCAGCAACTTCTGTTTTGATTCTGTTCTGTGTCAAGCTGTAGGGTTTTCAAATCTTCATGGTTTATCTGGATGCAATCATGTCAAACAAATCTCATAAATAACAAATGTGGGAGCTATTTTAAAAATGACCTCCACATAAACATTCAATCCCTAGCAACATCTTAATTAGAGGTCACTCCAGAGCAAGCCAGATGTCTGCATCCAGCCTTCACATACAGTCAGAACAGCACTGTTTACGTAAGAAAGAAAACAGAAGTCAGTTGTTTTTTTCTCATTCTTCCTGATTCTGAGTCATATGCTAAGAATTCCTTCTATATTAGGCTAGAAGTATAGATGGAAAGATGTTTCACATCTATGCTGCCTTTGTTCTCATGCTAGTGGTGTTCAAGTAACACCCACCATCTGATTTTCAGTTGTTAGTCTGTCTAACTAGTAATTACTTGAGCAACCTGCCACCAGAGATAAGGATCAAGGGACAAAGTAGAACAGAAACCTGTATTTACATGCTAACTCTTGCACTGAGGTGAGAATATTATCTGAAAATAATTGCATAAAACTATAAAATAATTCTGATTGCAATGGTCATGAAGTTCAGTTTGTCTGCTGTCATTCAGTCTTGCCTAAATATTTGGTTTTCCAGATGCTATATTTTAGGGAGGCAAGACCACAAAAACCCCACTGTTTCTAGACTAAGATGTGTATTTAGAATAGGGAAAATTAATTTATTTAGACTAGCTGTGTTACTGTCTACTACTGTACTTGTTTCAGGGAAGTATCCACTGAATAGTTTGCTTCCTGCTTTCTTCCACTTCAGATTATGGCTTGCAGTCATATAGAAAAGAAGATTTTTCTGATGGATCAAATTCATCCCAGCAGCATTTGAAACAGATTTACACAGCTCCTGAAATACGTACTCTTTCAGATTTTGAGCCCAATTCTATGTCTGATGTCTACAGGTAGCTAACTTTTTCTGATCTCACTTTTAGTAATCTTGAGTATTCTTTAGCAACAGTTAGGCTTGGTGGAATTCTGTTGTCACTCCAGGTATATGTTTGATTGTATTTTTAAAAGGATTGGTCCTGGAATAGAGAACAACATAGATATCACAGGATCTTCTCTTTCAAGGTAGATAATCAAATACTGAATTCACTGACATTATTTAAAAGCAGAGTTGGCCCAGTGATTTATAAGTAGTCACTTGACTGGTAAGATAAAAAGGCATAAAGATCTGCTATTATCTAATTATCCTTTTTCTTTCTGTTGTTGTTTCTTATGAAAAGTAGAATTATTTTCAACAATGGCAGTACTTTAGAAGTTAATAGCGTCAACGTTCTAGAATGTCATAATGCACATATGCATCCTGTAATTCTATTACAGAATGTCAATACAATTATTTGGGGACATATACATGGTGACAATATTTGGTTTACAGTGGAAAAATAAAGAGAAGAGGAAAAAATTGATTCACTAGCAAATAGCTCAATTCCTTTCCTTTTGAAAGCCTTTATAGAAGATTGCTTTCCAGTGGCTTTCCCTCCTGGTGGTGGACTGCTTCTATCCAATCACTTTTCAGATAAGTGGGAACACAACTGTAAACAAATGTCTGCATATGTGCTTGAACATCATTACTTTTTATCTATTCTATCAGATTAACTGAGCAAATTGAAGTCTCAGTAGTATTTCTGCCTATAGGACATTTCAATATGGCCTTAGAATTTTCTCCAAAATAGCTCAGCTAAGGCAGTTTGGGATTGTGTTGGTATTTCTGGCTACTGTCATTTGTCCTGTATCTGTACTTTTTCAACATTAAGTAGTCTTTGAAAGAACTGTGCTCCAACTAAACAGTAATTTTAGGATTGTCTTATACATTCCAGTTTACCATTGCCCTGCAGCCAAAATGTATCCTAGAAAATGTTTCCTTGGCTTGTTGTTCTGACTTTGATCCTCTTCTGGATAGGTATCATTATTTGACTTCACAGGCAACTTTGCCTCCTGAAGGCATTTCTTGCCAAGGGTTCCCCTTTAAATAGTCCTAAGATCTGATTTGCTCACATCCTATATGTCTACAATGAACTTTTGACAAATTCAGTGAATGTTTCCTGGATTTATTTTGCTGTCCCACCCACATGTCTGAAAAATCTACATCTTCTTTTGTGACACTGCAGTTATTAATTTCTTGATTAAAAAAAGAAAAAGCAGTGAGAGGTCACACCAGAAAAGGGAGAAGAGCAACATGCAGGCAGGGAAGATTGAGAAGTACCCTGTACCATTGAAAGAGTTGTCTTCTTCTCTGGCTGTTCTTTAGAATTTGCATTTTAAAAAAATTTATTTTTGATTATATGAGCAGGAGGTAAGCCTTCCTGGTATATGTATTTGGCCTCACTGGCCAGGCAGCATTGATCCAGTCTTGAAATCCTTAGTTCTTATCTGTGCAAATAATCCATTAATGTTCTTGAAGGTGAGGCCCAAATAAAAAATGAGTAGAAACTGCAGGAGAGGGACTTGTAATTTAGTGTGCTCTTACAGATGAATCACTTTCTTTTAAAGTTCTCTAGGAAAGAGTTGGTCAGATGGGAAAGCTAAAATGGAAATGAGAAGTATGAACGTAGCTCCTGTTTTGACCTGAAGAGGCTGTTTCCAGTCACAGTTTCTCCTAGATTTGTTCTTCTTGATTTGTAATCATCATATGGATTTCTCTATCCACAATGGATAGTGCATTTTATTGGGCGGTGCAGCTGAAGATTAATTAAATCAATGCTGCTTTATCAGAGTTACTATCATCTAATTGCTATCTGTGAAAATCTGTTTTAGTTTTGCTGCCTTACCAGGATTGATTTTGCTTTCTCCTAACAAATCACCACAAAATTAATATAAAAATATCATCAGATTAATTTCTAAATTATTAATCATATTTTGTATGCATTATTTTCCAGTAGTGGTCCACAGGTGGGCTGAAAGATAGATAAACATATCCCGTTACCAACAGAATGTCTTACAGAACAGTGCAACCATTAGTGACACAACAGATTGAAAACTAATATTCTCTACAAAAGTAAATGTTACCAAGCTGAGAGTCATGCAGGCGTAAATCATTACATAGTTTTACTATATAAAGAGACATCTTTATCCAGCCTGTTGGCTGAAAGAGGTGCTTGCTTCTAAGAGATCACTGTTCTGGAAGATCTCCAATGAGTTCAGATAAAAGACTAAATTCTCTTTTTTTACTGTCTTTTTCCACTCTTCATCTTTGATGAATGTATTAGACCTTATTTCAACTGAGAAAGATAATGACCACGAGAATATAATTCAGAAGAAACAAGCAGAAATGCTTACTATAGAATATCTTCTCTCAACACACTATGTGATCACAGACTTTATGAAAATTTTCTAGAACAGCAATCTTTTTGGTGGCTGAAAAAAAGCCACTTCCCCCATTGGTGATTCTGATGAACCTGCTCCCGACCCTTGACTGGAGCAAAAATCAGACCCTTATGTTTAACTGGTAGGGTTCATGTAGATAAACCTGGACATATCACCTCTGGATTCCATTAATAGTTACAGAGAGAATTGCTTTGCTGTCCATCAAACTCAAATGTCTCTGGGGCCTATAACCATGAGAGGCAAATGCTATGAAGCATTCAGTAACAAATCCCTGAAAACACAAAGCAGTAACAAGTAGCAGCACCATTGCCATCCTTCCTTTTGAGATACTGGGATTTCAGCCATAGGATAGGGAAGAGTAAGAAATCATGAAAAGAAGAAATCACTGACTCAATTAACTATTATTGCATTAAGATTTTTCTTCATTTTTATTCTGCAGTTATGCCATCATTTTACTAGAAATTGCCACAAGAAGTGACTCTCTGGCAGTAAGTAAAGATGAACTATCTTCAGAGAATAGAATTTGTAGGATTTGCACAACTTTGATTCTGTTTCTGCTGAGGACAAACCAAACTCTGAGTTACTGCACCTTTGAGTTACTTTATGAGCATGCATTTTCCTCATGATTTTATGGATGCCAGTTCAGTTCCCATGGAACATCCAGTCAGGGTTTCCTCATAGATTTACCAGTTTTCCATTTCAGAGCTTTGAAGAAGAATATATGATAAAATTAATGTAGCTCCAAAACTGCCTTTTGATTAGTTTTGTGAGGCTTAATGGCTAGGTGGATGCAGCGAGAATGTATGTATTAATATCTTCCTTTTTCTCCTGCTTCTTCCTTTACCTGTCTTTTACAGGCCCTTTAAGTGGAATCTTCCAGTAAAAAGAATAACCTAGAAAAGCAAATTAGCTGCTCTCCATGAGTAAAATATCTGTTTTGCATATGTCGTTTGATCAGTGCTAAATGACAAACACAAAAAGTATGCACCTTGAAATTGGAAACAGATAGTCTTGATATGTAACCACATTCTCTCTGAAGTAATTACATCAAGAGTTGTAACAATAAAGACTTAAAACTACTATTTTTCCAGTTCTCACAGTTTATGATAATAGACTAATATAGTCCTTGTGGTCTCCTAAAGTTTCCCAATATCTTGCCAGATATTCGTTTCCAAAGTTGTTTATGTCATATAAACACTAAGATTGAAGCCTGTCAGCCATTAAAAACTTTTAGAAAAGTTGACCCATTTTAGACTGGGTTATATATTTTTTATCCTTTCTTTTCCCTTGTGCTCTTACGTAAAAAAAAGCTGACTTAGAAGTGATAGGAAAGATGTTATAAAAGTGGTGATGATAATAGTAATATCTTTTCAGTGTCTGGCATGAGAACCATAACGCTTGTTTCAACATTGCTTAATCTCCTTTTCTCTAGAAAGATGATGTGCATTCTGGTGAATATTCCTGGTGCCCACCTTTGGCAGAATTAATTTCAGGAAAGACTGAGAATTCTTGTCCTGCAGATTATGTAGAGGTGAGTAAAATACAATAATGTAAGTGAAGTACAAATCGTGAGCAAAGTACAATATTGCATACAAAAATCATTTATTGAAGTGGATTTACAACATGTCATAGTAGTTTTATGGTGATATTACCTTTGATAAATATAAATAACCCAGAAATCAAGAAGTACGCCTCAAACAAGGCAAAATGATAATATCTAATATCCTTAATAGAAAACCTGTCATTGTAACAATGAAAAATTCAATTGTCCCCTCCATTTTTCAGTGTAATCGATTATGTTTTTAATATTCAATCATCGATTTTTGTGCAATCTTATTTTATTGTAAAGTGTTGAATTCCGTACATATTTTATGTTGGTAATATCTAGCTTACTGACAGAGAGCTTTCACATAATGAAGTCTGTCTCAGGCAAATTATGAGTTTGGTTTGTTTCTTATGCAACAAATCCTTCTCTTCAATAGCCTCAATAAAGTACACCCCCTCCCAGTTTAATTAAATCAGAACAAGATGGGGTCATCCTCATTTCAGTTGTCGTTTAAATGCAATATAATTCACCTTTGCTGGTTTGTAGCAACATAAATGTAAAAAACTTCTCCTTAGCAGCACTGTTTTCTAATCAGAAGGTAACATTCTTAAGGGGTACTTCAGCTCTTAATATTTTGTGAAATTTATGTACAGACGAGTCCTCTGAAAATAGGATGTGACTCCAACAGCATAACTCTCTTACAGCACAAGACAAGAGCTTCAGCAGAAGGAACGTGCATATCTTACTCATGATTTCCCACAGCAGCATTTTCATGAACTAATATCCTTCATTCAGCAAAAGCCTGTAGAATTCCAGAAGCTTCACTATCTCTTTGGCACTTCACCAGCTGCAGATAGAGCTTCACATAGGCAGTCGGCACCAAGAAAACAGAAGTATTAACTTAAAATACTGCTTGTGCCTGGAATAATAAAAGGCTGTTTGCTTTTCTCACTTTCTTTCCCTTCTGCAGTTAATTGAAAGGTGCAGAAAAAATAATCCATCCCAAAGGCCTACATTTGAACAAGTCAAGAAAATGTTGTACAAGATGAATCCTGTTAGCCCTGTTGACATGATGATGACTCTGGTAAATTTAGCTTTTTAATCCAATCCAATCTGCTCACTTTCAATAACTTTCACCTTTATCCTTCAGGTTTGTTTTTTTGTTTTTTTAATCTTATACCCCTTGTTTGGAAAAAATATCCACAGTTATTTGTTCAGTTCTGTTGGGGTCACTGTAGCTGCAATTCTGCTTGGAACCCCGCTTTTCTTCTCATTCAGTTTTTTAACTTTCTCAATTTCTTCAGGGCTGAACATTTTTTGTCTGACAAATGTTGTTTGCAAACTATATTCCCCCTTTCCTGTGGCCCAACACTCTTACTGTACCATGGATATAGAATCCTTGAATACAATGCTACAAATAGCATATTTATAAATCATTTTGAGCAGAGTATCTGAAGCTCATCAGCAGCGAAAGAAGGTATCTGCCTCCAGACTATTGCCTGACACAGAGGAGGGATGCAAAAAGCAAAGCACAGACTAGCATAGCAAGATAGTTTATGAAAGCATTGTGAGTTTTTGATAAAAGTTTGAGACTTTAGATACCTTTTGTTTTGTTAAGATTTTGTCTGTAGGCTGCTCTCTGCATTGGATTTGCCCCCTCAAGTTTGCATGAAATTTGAAAAACCTGAAATTGCCTTCTGCTGTCTTGTGTGTAAGCAACAACCTGAAATTGCCTTCTGCTGTCTTGTGTGTAAGCAACAACCTCAAGTCTAAATTCATAAATTTACTTGAGGAGAAACCTGATCTTTGTATTTTGTAAAAAAGTGTTAAGTGTCTTAGGCCTGTGCCCTTTTTATCTCTGAATCTCTGAATGTTTTCAAAGCAGAATCATTCCAATATTTAAATCCTATCCAGCTAGGCATCTTTTTCAGTCAACAGATGAATTTCTGAGAAATTTTACATAGTTCTCTGTTATTTAGATGGAGAAATATAACAAACATCTGGAGATACTAGTTTCTGAGAGAACCCAGGATTTAATGCATGAAAAACAGAAGACTGATCGTCTGCTGTATAGTAAGTTATAGAAAAAAAATACTGGTTATTCTTCTCAATAACAATTTTATTTCAGCTTTCTAACAACAAAAAAGAACCCTTTGATAGGTGATAATTTAATAGGTAACATTTAGCTAGCAAAGAATGAATATACTTGTTTCTTGCAAAGCTGGAAAAATATTTAGCTACTTTCTGTATTTCCCCCCTAGAAATCCGTACACTCATCCGAGAGCTATGGCCCAAAATCCATAGTGCTCTGACTTTGCAAAGCCATTGTTGTGGCAGGCCTTTTGCATAGTTGTAAATGTTGTGGAAGGGTAGTTGGCTGCTTTTGATGGCAGTGTATGTTCCAGAATTCTGTAAGAAAGGCATAAGGAGATGGGAATAGCATATAAGAAAGCAAAAAACAAAGAGATGTGAAAGTCCAAGACAGGGGGAACAAATTAAATAAAAAAAAAAAAAACAAATCAGGGAAGAGATAATAAACAAACCTAACACAGGTAGAAAACACTAACAAAGAGGTCACAAAGAGAGAATTAGTAAAATCCCAGATCACACCATTAGAATATAACCTTACTCTTTCTTGAAAAGTATCCATACTGGTTTGTTTGGCCTAAAAGTTATGGCCCATGTGAAGAATCTGGATGTGTTAACAGTGAGATTTATTGTGATTTCTCATATTACAGCAGAGCAGATTTTGATGCCAAGGTGTGTTTTCACCTTCATAATATTTTGCCTTTATGAACACTTTTTGTGCATTTAAACCAGCATGTTATGTTTAATATGTTCATTTATCCATGTAAAAAGATTACAATGCTCTACTTTCTACAACAGGTATGTTGCCAAAACAAATAGCAGATGATCTCAGACAGGGAAAACAGGCACAAGCTCAAAGTTACTCAAGTGCCACTATCTTCTTCAGGTAAATAAAAGATGAAAGGTAGGACTAGAACTGTCTCCTACAGAAGAAACTCCTAGGCTTCTGGTGGAGGTGAAGCTCCTAACCAAGTACAGAATTTCTATCTAAACTGCCACCTGTTGTAATAGGTGGTTCTACAAAATAGTGTCTTTCAAAATTCTCACACTCTCTCCCTATTTTTGATTAGAATTACTTAAGTAAAAAATTACAATTCTCTGGAGCTGTAACAAACAGCAGCACATCACTTTACATGTGTTACGCATGCATGAATCTATGTTTCATAAAATAGGTCTAAGTAAAGAATCTACCATTTAGCCTGCGTAAAGAAAATTTGCCAACCCTTAGAGTCCACATGGATTTACAGTTTTTGTGTGTAGGAAACAACATACAAATGGCATGCCTTCACTTGTCATAAAAGAACAGATATCAAATTCCCCTTTTTTTTAAATTTATATATAACTCAAAGCAGAAGAATGCTTAGTCTGTTACAGATTTAAACTCTACCTCTCAAAATGTTTTATTGCATTGCTAAGCAAAAAAGACTTGGGTCAATCTGTCCTTTTAAATGGAAGGAGTCTTTTGTAAATTTAAATAAATGAAGGCAAAACTATCCAATAAGAATCTTAGTGAAAGTATTATTGAAAAGAGAAAATTGATGTAATTGCATTGGGAAATGTTTGCTGTGTGTTTAACATTACTAATTAGCAACCATTAGGACAGTGGATGATTATGCTCTTTCTGTTGTGTTTTAACAGTGACATCGTTGGCTTCACTGAGCTGTCCAGCAGCAGCACGCCATATCAAGTGGTAGATCTCTTGAACAAGCTTTATACCATTTTTGATGAAATCATAGATAACTATGATGTCTATAAGGTGGAGACAATAGGAGATGCCTGTAAGTTCCTTGAGCTGTGGACTATGATGAGGCCTGGGTCAAGATAGAGACTCCCTGATGATGAGGAAGAACAGCTGAAGGAGATTTGGAAAGCTTCTTATGAGTGGGAAGACCAAATAAAGCAATTAGGAGATGAGTTCTAGCAGAGCCCTAGCAAACTTTAGGAATATTTTCCTGCATACATTTCATCATTTGTGTGTTTAACAAGTGTGGTGAATGGGGCAAATTAATGGAGTAAAATACCACTGCTGTTTATTTGATTCCTATTACTAGTGAGATATGACTTTAAGTCTTGGCAGCAGATTAATCCCAGATGGAGACTTCTGTATTACGGGAACACAACTAAAAAAATTGTCTTCTACATGGGATCATGCATGCCATACCCTAAGCTTTATTGTCTTTTTTGCAAAGACCATAGCAATCTTCTTTCTCCTAATACATTGTAGGGGCTTGACTGCCTCTTCTCTTTTTCATCTTTTCTTTTGTAGGAAAATAGCTTTGTATTTGCTACCATGGCAATCTGCTGCAGATAGACTATGATTAAAATTGAGTTCTTTAAAACCTAAGGAAAATCTAACAGGGCTTTTGGATGAGACAGACAGAATTCCTGTAAGAGATGGGAAACAAAAAAACCCACTCTTTTTTCTTTGTGGAACTGTTGAACACATTCTTGAGCATAAAATTCCTGAACAAATGCACCCCATAGATCCCTAGAAGACCAGTTTATTGCCCTACAGTGTCAGAATCATAGAATATACTGGTTGGAAGAGATCCCCAAAGATCATATGGTCCAACTCCTGGCCTTGCACAGGACCATCCTCAAGAGTTATACCATGTACCTGAGAACGTTGTCCAAATGCTTCTTGAGCTTGTCAGGCTTGGTGCTGTGACCAGTGTGCTGGGGAGCCTCTTCCAGTGCCCAACCACCCTCTGGGTGAAGAGCCTTTTCCTGATATCCAACCTAAACACAACCCAGATACCACTTCAGGCCATTTCCTTGGGTCCTGTCACTGTCACCAGAGAGAAGAGGTCAGTGCCTGCCCCTCCTCTTCGCCTCATGAGGAATTTGTAACTGCAGTGAGGTCTCCCCTCAGTCTCCTCTTCTCCAGGATGAACATACCAAGTCACCTCAGCCACTCCTCAGAGGACTTCCCCTCAAGGCCCTTCACCATCCTCATGGCCATCCTTTGGACACTCTCTAACAGCTCAATATATATGTATTTCTTATATTGTGGCACTCAGAACTGCCCCCAGCACTCGAGGTGAGGCTGCCCCAGTGCAGAGCAGAGCAGGACAATCCCCTCCCTTGCCTGGCTGTGATGCTGTGCCCGATGCCCCCCAGGACATGGGGGCCCTCCTGGCTGCCAGGGCACTGCTGGCTCATGTTCAACTTCAACCAGGATCCCCGGGTCCCTTTCCTGCACTCATTTCTGCTTTCCAGCCTGTCATTCGTCTGTCTGTCTGTACATCCAGGGTTGCCCCATCCCAGGAGCAGAATCTAATACTTTTCCTTCTTAAACATGAAGTTGGTGATTGCCCATTCCTCTGATTTCTCAAGGTCTTTTGGCTGGGCCGTTCTGCTTATGGGGCAATTAAGTAGACTTAGTAACCCTTAGTAACCCTAATTGGCAGACTTAGTAACCCTTCCAGTCCTGTGTCCAAGCCATTTATGAAGCTGTTGAAGAGCATGGGGCTGAGCATGTGGAACCCCCTGGTGACAGGTGACCAGTCTGATGTCTCCCCATTCAGGCACCCCCTTTCTGCCTGACCCCTGATTCAGTTGCTCACCCATCACATAATTTGTTTATCCAGCTGTGTTCCAGACAGTATGTCCAGAAGGATCCTGGGAGAAGCTGTATAAAAAGCTTTACTGAAATCCAAAAAGATAACATCAACTGGCTTCTCTTGATCACCTTGGTGGGTTATCCTGTCATAATAGAAAATCAGATGTGACAATCAGGGCTTTCTACTCATGAAGCCATGCTGGCTATGACCAATGACTGTGTTGTCCTTCAGGCATTTTTCATAACCTCCCAGAAAAAAATTGCTCCAAAATTCTGCTGGGCACTGAAGTGAAAGTGACTGGCCTGTAATTTGCAGAGTTGTCCCTCTTGAATTCCTGAAATTCTTGGAAAAATTCTTGAAAGGTGGCAGATTTGCCAGCTTCCTGTAGACTGGAACCTCTTAAGATTTCCTTGACCATTCAAAACGCATTTTCAGAAATCTTACAATGACTTCACCAGCTCTTTGAGTACATTGGGATGAATCCCATCACGTGCCATAGATTTACAGGGCTCAAACTAGAGCAGCAAATCCCACATAAGTTCAGGGTTTAGTGGAGTTTATAATTCTCACAGTCATGGTTGTCCAGCTTAGTACTCTAGGACCCCAGTTTCCCATCATCAGTTTTTAGTTGGAGTCATTGCCTTTTTTTATAATATTTGCCCAATGACAGAAGGCACTGAACTGCCACATTTGCACTGTCTGTCCCACTTTAACCTTACTCAGTGGAGGGGAGGATGAAGAGAGAAAGGATTGGAGGGAACAAATCTCATGTCAAAATAAGAAGGAAATACAACATTTTTCATACCTAAGGTACATGAGCCATTGCCCTAGCATTAATTTGTTTCTGGTTTTCTTTGCTCAGCAGGTGCAATTGTGCCTTGGGATATGAAGGAATAGGGCTTCTTCCTTTTTTTTTTTTATTATAGGCAGCATACTTTAGTAAATCTATGTGTAATGGCAAAGGTTAACACATTTGCATTGTTGTGTTAAGATATGGTGGTGTCGGGAGTACCCAAGGAGAACGGGATCCTTCATGCTGGTGAGATTGCAAAAATGGCTTTAGACCTTCTGGATGTCTGCAGGACTTTTAAGATCCCACACAAGCCTAATACCCTCCTAAAGATAAGAGCAGGAATACATTCAGGTATGTTGAGAAAGCTGCAAAAGAGTCTTCTCTAGCCTTACAAATGCATCTGTAGTGGCCATTTCCTCTCCATTAAAAATAAAGTTAACTTTTTGATAAGCAGTGGAACACAACGTAGAGGTCATTCCAACAGAATAATTTATTGGATGCATGGGATATTGGTACCTCAGTTTTGAATACAACATTGGAAACATCCCATAGCCCCTCTGCCTTTGATGATGTGAGTTAGAGCTGCTATTCTGTGTCTGTAACCTGTCCTTATCAGCTGTTCTCTTCTCAAAACAGTGAGTTGTTTCTTGACAGTCTGATCTAGGCTTCACTCTCGGACTCCTAGCTCCCTGATTTAATCTGATGTGATTCCAGTTCCTCACATGACTTCCCCTCAAGGCCCTTCACCGTCCTTGTGGCCTCCTTTGGACACTCTCTAACTGCACAATATATATATATTACTTATATAAGTAATACTTATATATATATAAGTAATACTTACATTCCCCAACTCTGGCTTGATAGACAGACGGAGTTGGACATGTCCTGTGCAGCCCAGCATCTGCCAACTAATCAGCGTACATTGTCTTACCAAGAAATCATATCCTCTATGTTTTAAATCACTTGTAAGACAGATTTGTAACCCATGTAAGGACAATATTGACACTCAGTCTTTATATGGTGAACAAATTAGGTTTAAGGTAGTGTAGGAAGCAACCGCAAGGCTGTATGACTGACTATGTGATTTATAAACACAAAATATCTTGCTTTCCATTTCTTAATAGGGGCAGTTGTAGCTGGAGTTGTTGGAACCAAGATGCCACGGTACTGTTTATTTGGAGATACTGTGAACACAGCTTCCAGGATGGAATCTACCAGTGAAGGTAATAAGGAACAAACTGCAGATGGGGTTTTAATCATCCCTGAATTAGTTCTTAAAAATTGTTAGGCTGAGTTTTGAGTCCTGACCTATTCAAATAATTCTGAATCCTATAAAGAGGTTCTTGATTTCTGGGTCCAGTCTGCCTAGGGACAAATTATTTGAGTGATATTCTCTAGAACTGTTTTTGCAATCAGATCCCCTTATTTCTCAAGTCTTGGGAAGGGATTTTTGTGGCTTTGAAGTTCTCTACAGTAGAAAAAGTTTGGACTAAAACAAAATGAGAGGCAAGTGGTTATGTTCACTGTTTCTATTTGTTCCTGGCACCCAGCTGGATTTATGGTAAAAATATTTTCATTACTCCTCTTTTGCCACTAATAATTTTCTCTAATGGAGAACACAAGAAACAGGAGGATATCATGGGACCTGTGTCTGTCTTCAACCAGAATAGAAGATTATGTATGTGCCCTCTAGAAAGGAGTTTAAACAGAAATTTTGTGGAGGTATTCTCACTGCTTCTTCCTGAGAGATAACAGAGCTCCAAGTCTACTTAGAAAACTTTGTCTTTAGCTAACATGAACATTTGAAACTCAGACTCTGAAATATTTTAACAGATTTAGTGATTCCATGCCACAGAACCTTGATGGCTTGTTTCCTTACAGTCATGAAACGAAGTTGAGTAGTTTTATGGCCCACATTTTAATGAATTGTAAATGAGCTAGGCACATACAAGATTCTTCAAATTTAATTTCATGGTAAAAACGGATACTTTTAACATCTATCATGATCCCCTAAAAACAAGAAAGAAAGGTAGGTAAATGGTCCTAAATTATGGATTTGAAACTTTTGAAAGGATTTGAAAATCACTAGCAATCATCCATTGCTTCTCACCATTTTTATTTTTCCAAAACAAATGCTAACCTGGATGGAACACATATAACTTCATTTTCGTTTTGTCAGTCTCCCTGATAACACCATTCATGTTCCTTGTGTCATCTTATCTGAACTCCTTTAAAACTAATACCTCCAAAATCTGCTTCCATCATTCATAGGTTATCTTTTGTGCTGTATGCCAGTCTCTTTCTCAGATGGTGCATCAGCACTATAGACTTAGAAATAAAGACAAAGTATTTA
Organism: Melospiza georgiana; assembly: GCF_028018845.1. Classification (NCBI taxonomy): domain Eukaryota; kingdom Metazoa; phylum Chordata; class Aves; order Passeriformes; family Passerellidae; genus Melospiza; species Melospiza georgiana. The sequence continues at coordinate 14,959,842 of NC_080465.1, forward strand.
TCTTTCAAGCATTTATTTTCTCTCCCTTTTTTTCAGGACACATACATCTGAGGACCTCAAATTATATTACCAAGTTTTAACCCTGAGATGATTGCTTTGACTAGCAATGCACACTAAAAATGCTATCACCTGGAATTTGAGTGCTAGTGTCTTGTCCTCAAGCAAGATGACAAGCTTAAATATAATGTCTCTTCAAAGAATAGTTCTGAGATATGTATCTATCTGAAACTTAGATCTCCTGATCTACAGGCAGTGTTCTAAGACTCTAAAAAACACTTAAATAAATAAAAGTGGACCTTATAGAACTGTTGTTTTCTGATGTAACAAAAATCAGTTAGACAATCTTAGCCACTCCTACTATCACCTAGGATGTTTTTTAAACAAAAAAGCATAATGATTGGCTCTGTGTCACAGAATGTTACAGGTGGAAAAAAAAAAACTTTTCTTAAATTTTTTTAAATTTTGGCAAAATTTTGATTTCAAGCAAAAGTAGAATTTCTTCTGTCTGTCCTTCTTGGTCCTTCCTCGATCATTTGCAAAAGGCAAGACAAGTGAGGTTTACATGGTTTACATGAAGATAAAATTTCAACTAAGGAAAAATAACAATGTTTAAAAAATTATGGAGTTTTGTTAATATCATCTCTTCCAACTGTCTTAAATTGATAGGTTTGGAGTCAGAGCAATGGTGCTGTTTCTTTAGTGTTTAGACTTTGCTGAAAACTAAATGTGCTTAGAAAGCACTGGCTCTTTATTGACCAGGAAGTAGAACAGTGTATGGTTTTCTTCACCACAGGCAGAGGATGCTCATCAGTAGCACAGATAGACAACTGTGAAGAGTACAAAAATATTGTTAGATGCAGAATGTGAAGAGTAGTGTTTGTTGACAGCCCCATATTTACCCTGAGACGCTCTCACAAACAGGCCAGGATACTGGAACTTGTGTGCAAACATTTTGAATAACAAATAACAAGGAATGGAAAGAAAGACTTGGAAAAAACCCCAAGGGAGAGTTCATTAATGAGTCTTGAAATGTTTGACACATTTTGGGAGATGGACCTGTCTTACATGTATAAATTGTTTAATATGATATTTACCTTTCTTTCCAGCTCTTAAAATACAGTGCAGTACAAGTGCATACCAGCTGTTGGAGCAGATTGGAGAGTATGTGTTAGTATGCCGTGGGAATTTACAAGTCAAGGTGTGTATGCAACATTTATACTCAGCTTTTCAGAGAGGAGAGTGTGAAAATACTCTGAAGTCCTTGAATTTTAACCCATGCAGTCTCCTATATTTTCTAGTCCTCAGTATTTCACAGTGCTTTGGTTAGACTAATTCTTGTACCTGAAGAGAGCATGTTCATATTTTAAGCCAGGACCAATTCCATGGATTTGTTCATGGGACAAACCTGGTAAGTCAGACACAAAGGACTTAGTCAAGCTTGGAAGTCCTGTATGGCACATTCACGGTCATGACTGCTTGAAATCAAAAAAGGTCCTTCAGAGACATTACAAATCATCATGTGAGTTCCACAAGAGAATTAACATACTTGTGGACCCAGTTTTGCATGGGACTTCAAAGAATTTTTTTAACTGATATTACTGCTATTATCTTTTAAGGAAAGGTTTTATGCCTCATTTTTCCTCTATGTAAAGTGGCTGACAGGCACATATTTCTCCTTTTGGGACTTGTTTTGAGTTGTAGTAAAAAATTATTTCATAAATAACAGATAGTTTATAACCCCATGACTAATATTCTTTCTTAGGGGAAAGGAGATATGGTCACATACTGGCTTGAAGGTAAGAAAGCTTCTGTCGCCCAGAAAGCAGTCACCAGCATTTCTGTGACTCCTCAAGATGCCAACAGATTTTCATATAGTCTGATACCAGGTGTCCTTCCCAGTGATCCTCTCTGAAGTTCTGCTTCCTAGTCACTCATTAACTCCAGTATCCCTTCTGCTTTCAGTCTGTTAGGTCATCGTGCTGAATTAGAAAATTTGAAAAGAGATAATACACCCCTTTGGCCTTGTGAATGTATTAGCTCAGGCTTTATGTACAGGTGTTTCTCCCAGCAGTGGCACTGAAAATAGAAAAAAAGCAAAAACTCATCTTTAGGAATAATACATAGAAATGGCCCACCAGGTACCAGAGCAGAAAGTAGCTCCCAGTGTTACTTCTTGATGTGGTTTTAATAGGAAATGCTCAGCCAGCAGCCACCATGACCTCAAAATCAGCTCGTTGGACATTCCAGCCTGTGAGGTGCTCCCACAGGAAAGGATATGGAATAGTGTTGATGTTTAGTGGTATCATAAACCCTGTGGGCATGGTTGGTCTTGTGCTGTGAAAGGGACAAATGAGGTGTGTATTGTGTGAGGAAGCAAGATCCATCAAAAGAGAAGGATGAAAAAAAGAGCAGAGAAATTATAGTGGATACAAATTGAAACAAGAATTTGTACTCTTACTTCCATTTAATCTCCATTTTCTGGGGCATAGAAAGAGGACTTAAGAAGAAAGTCTGGTGTGTTTCCATACAGGCAATTCCTCGTGACACCTGCATCTTGTTGTGGAAAATCTTGGTAGAGAAATGCAAGATGTTGTATGCTGTTGCTAAACAGGGTAAAGTTCGCTACAGCTTCTCCGGGATTTCTCTGAAAAACAGCTCTTAACATTAGTTTTTGCTTTGACTAAAGCGGTGGTGAACCTACTGTTGCTGGATAGCTGTCTGTCAGTGAAATCAGGCAGCCCTCTGAGTCACTGTGTAATTTAGGACACAGTTTAGGAAAGGTCATTCCCGAGCCAGCATTTCCTGTAAAGAGAGAACTACATCACTACAAGTGGAATAATTTCTAGATGAGCATGATTCTGTGAGCATTGCTGGTGTTGGCTTTCTTTAAAGAAAATAGACTTACCTTTCAGGACTAGTCTATTTTGAAGAGTTTAGCCCATTCAAGTTCAACTGGTTAACAAACAATCTAACAGAATAAGTGAAACTGAGAGACAAAGGATATCAAGGGTCAAAGCATTTCCACCATAATGTGAGCTCCAGTGGATAAAGTTAATTGGGAGGAGATGAAAAGGAAGGACTTTGAGTGACATAGCACCACTTAATCCTGCTTATTCTTCTCCGTTACCCTCCAGTCTGTCCCTGATCCTAGGTACAAGTACAAAAACATGCATGTAGTTGCAATATTTCTGGTTTAAATTTGTGGAGTTTAACCAAGCAGCTAACTACTTGTTCATGTTTCTGTATAGCTAGCATAGCTACATTGCATAGCTACAACTTTCAAATCCAAGTATGTGTGATAGTGATAGGAGTGTCACACTGCAGTCTTTCTTCAGCTTCTGTGAGAAGTGAACGCAGCCGTAATGATAGACGTTTCAGGGATGCCTAACAAAGGTAGAAAGTTAAGTACTTCCAAATTATGGGAGGTTTTTTAGAACTATAGAGAAAAGATGTATATCTTTCTGAGTGAAAGTAAGTCTCAGAAGTCTGTGTATCGCAGTGAGGGACATAGACATAGCTGACTTTGGCACATGAGATCCCAACATAAAGTCCAGCCAAATTTTTTTAAATCAAAATTTTTAATTAGTCTCACATTTTTTCTAAGCTTAAAACTTCCTTTATCTTTTTAAATTTCATAGTAGAAGGTATAGTACAATTACTGGTTTTGTAATCTTAGTAGAATAAACCTTTCAGTTATCAGTAGCCCAGAGATATCCTCTAATACAACCATTTCCTTTATCCAAATGATATCTAGAAATTGTGAAACTCTCTACTTTATGACAGTGCTTTTTGATGTATTAAATATTTTACATAATTATTTTAATGAGTTTGCATTTGTTTACATTTTTATTAAAAAGGTTGATATCCTTATCAAATGTGGATGTGAAAGTGTATGCTTTGTCCCTAGTATTTCAGTTTTAACTCTTCTGCTTTATTTTAATGTTGTCTATAGAATTAAAAGATTTTTTCAAAGTGTCTTACGAGTTTAAAATCTAAATAGAAACGAGTGATGAGTGACAAACAGCAAGTTTGCTGGATTGGCAGCTTTAACCACTGACAAGTCTTTGGGTAGTCAGGTTCTGCTGGGGACACCAGAGACTCTTGCTGACTTCAGGAATCTTAGAGCCTGGTAGTTTTCTATAAAAGAGGTACAGCCTGAAGAGTGCCTGGGTCACCCTACCTCAGATTTATTGTTACTTCCTGATCCTCTCCTTCAACAGAGCATCTCCCGAGAATTATTTTCTACTGACTGTTGAATCTCTCGTATCTTTCCTGCAACTTCAAGCAATAGTCCTTATTAATGTCAGTTTGTCTGACGACTGTGATGATATGACTGACTTTGGAAGATAGAAGTACAGTAGTGAATATTACAGACACAAACAGAAGTGTCCTCAATCAGCTGACAAGTATTTTAAGATTAATCTCAGGCATTTTGACAGGTGTAGTCAGTGACAACAGCCATATTTCAGAGGCAGGAAAGCATTTACCAGCCTGTAAAACTGAAGTATGATAACCGGCACAGTGCTCATTTGTGAGATGCTTTAAATCCACAGATTCACATCCCAGATTTGGAACTAGTCAGCTAATCTAGCAAGCATTCTTTTCTAAAATGGCACTATAAACTAGAAATATGAGATGTGTTCTTCCTTTTCTTGATGATTTTATCCATGCCAGAAAATGGGAAAGCAATTGCAATAATAGAGCTGAAGAAGTGAAGGTGATATGTACTTTATAGATCACTTCACAGAGTGGCCATTCATTTTCTACAGTCATGCAAGATAATACAGAGGATACTAAGACTCTATTCACAATGTGGTGATTTTATTGGAAAGATTGTGCATTCTGATTATTGTTTATAACAGCTCCATCTACCTGGCAGTGAGAATGCAGGCAGGAACATTTAAAAAAATCACACAACACAGAAACTGATTTAAGAAAGTATTTTATTAGGTTGATAAACCTTCACTATATTGTTTCAACTTGAATATTGAGGAACAGACTGAATAATCACAATATTTTAAAAAATCACGACAAGTAAAGCCAAAAATTCATTAATGTATTTCCAAGTGTAAAACTTCCTAGATTTTATTCAAACCATGGGCATTGGAAAAGACCATGTTTTGCCACCAGAAGTTATTCTTTATCCCCTAGAATAGGTAGCAAACATATTTTACTTAGCTTGTTATTGGTGTGGGGGGGATCCCAATTCCCAGGTTCTTTTTTTTTTTTTGCAAACAGAAAAGTTATCTGCTTCTTTGTACAGCCAATTAGTCAAATGAAATAATTTGTTTAAGTAAAAGGGAAGTGAAATCAGGTGTCCTTTGCAAACAATGCAGGGGCATAAAATGAGAGTTGAACCTGACTGTGCAGTCAAAGATGCAGTGTCTTTAAGATCAATGTCTGATTAGTATGAGATTTTCCCAGCTTGTAGAACATTTCTCCCACTTACTCAGACCCCTAAAAATTACTAATAGCCCTTCCATCTGAATTGACCTCAAAAGTAGAAATCTTTGGTTTTTTTAAGAGTGTCTTTCCGGGGCTGTCCTTTAAAACCTTTACAAGACAAGGCTATGCAAGATTGTTCTGCTTATATTCCAGCTGAGCACCATCTGCGTTTCAGATAATGACCGCTTTGTCCTCCTAATTCCTCTCCCAATTCTTCCCTTCCCCACAGTATGAAACATTGTATTGTACAATTTTATACATTCTAAATTGGAATTCAAAGATAAAATATTTTGCAATAAAATGTTCTCTCCAAATAAAATATGGGAAAATTGCTTTTCCTCCTAAGGTAAATTTGATTTTAAATTTAAATGCACTTTCTGATATAGATATATAAACAACCAGAGTTTGGAAATGTGATAGAGTGGGCGTTCAGAATTTCTTTGTGTGGGAGCCCTAATGACTGAAACTTCCAAAGAACACACATGAGTCTACATGATGTTATTTAATGTCCCACAGGATAGTAACCACAGTCCTCTGGTTCACACAGGGAAACAACCCACTCCACCTTATTTTTTGTACACCATCTTTCCTCTGCACTATGTCTTAAACACATATGTGATCCTTTCTGGAACTAAATTGCCAAGACTGGATTCAACAGTTTTCATACATCACTAAGCTTGACCTGGAAGCTCCAAATGAAATATTTAGTGTTACACCTTTGCAAAATTTGCCTTGGATTTCAACAACAAAATAAGTAATTCTTACCAAGAGTGCCAAATATGAAGCTAATATAGGAGCATCCTTGTGTTCATGACTGTGCACAATTGCTGATTTTTACTGCATTTCATACTAAAATAGAGTGGCGTGAAAATAAGTGTTTTGATGAGATCTAAAATCAGATCCCCACTATGTGGTAATTTTTTTCCTGTAGTTCTTGTATCATGCCTTCAGGCAGGAAAACATTCTCTGTCCCTTCTTGAGGAGCCATCTGGGTAAGCTACCAAAGATACAATACACACATGGAACAGTGCACTAAACATATTGGTTTCGTGACAAGAATTCAACACAGTTAACCTGACAAAGTAATGAAATATTGTGTGTGATGCCTTTTTGGTCTCTTTTGCTTTTATGAAGCTCTCTTCTGTTCTAATCTCATTAGAACACGTACAGAGCCAGATTTTCAAAGTGTTTAACCCTTTTTTCACTCCCTGAGGAGTGAAAAGGATACTTTAGGTTGAAAAACTAAAGCTAGAAATGCATCTTTCAGAATTGACTAAAGGTTCAGGGCATTCACCAATGGTTTGGGGAAATGCTGAATGCAAAGCACTGGAAAAATTCAGGTTTCAATTTCCAAGAATTCACAGGGGCCATACTGAAACACAGACAAGGAATATCTTAACTCTGCTAGAAGAACTGTGTGTTCTTAGAAAGCCACAACAGAGTTGTTCTTCTAAGAAGGTTTTTCTCCTAAAGAACTGAAGGAATTTTAAAATTTCAGCAATAGACTTGAGCAGAAAAGCTGAGTAAGGCGTTGGAAAAACACCTCTGAGGAGATCTCAAATTACTATTGTGTTATGATTGCGCATTCTGTTTCCTGCCCTTGCAGACAAATGTATAGCATATATACACACACCCATCCAGGGTGCAGCTTGCAAGTAAAACCATTAAACATCAACACTTCCATGTATCTGACACAAGGCTAATCTATGCAACCCTTCTGGGCACAAAACACACAAAGATTTAAAAACTAATGAAAGCTGAATCTCCGTGTCTGGTAAAGACAATAGAGCTTCTGGAATTCCAGCACCAATAGGACTGGTAAATTAAAGGTAATGCTTATCTATGAAAGTTGGCCAAGGTGTGAGAAAAGTGACTTCTCAACCCACTCTCTCTGTGGTTTTGAGCCATAAAAGAGCCCATACCACCAGAGGAGTAACCAACCCACTGACAGTTCTCCCTGCAGGGATTGTATGTTCAGACGGGCTCAGAGTGGAAATGGGCTCAGCATGAGCTGCTTTGCAGCTGATGCCCCATGCCATGTGTCAAGACAACACCTCTAGCCTATGTATTAGGAAACTCCTCCACAAGTTTTAAAACAATTTATATTAGAAGAATCGACAGAAACCTTTCAGGACTCAAAATTTTGTTTCCTATGCCATGACTTTACTGCCAACATGCTGAGAGTCAAGGTCTTGTGTACTGATTGTGCTCTGCAAGTAAATAGGTTGGTCCCCACACACATGAAAATCAGGTTGCCAGTGCTTGGTGGCCTGACAGCAACCCGCCTCTGACCCATGGCAAAATCCCAAGCTTGTGCTGCAAGAACTGACAATATAACTGAATGTCTCAACATAACAGCTTAGATTGGATGGATGATGTAGTGTAAAATTCTACCACCCTGGCCAAATGCAGAAGCTCACTCCGTGAAGTCTGGTATGTAGCAGCAGATATGGTGAGAGGGGGTCACAGTAGCTGTTACTCCACTAAATTACAACATAATAAATAGTTACTGGAGCCAGGACTGCAGAGAGTTTGGATCAGAGCAGGAGGAACTGCCTCTGCAAGAGTATGACACTTCTACAGAATGCAGATCAAGAACACAACACAGTCCAGAGGGACACATACTCTGAGCACACTCACCTCTTGCTTATTCAGTTCCAGGCCGAAAGGACCAGCTATTTTTTGGCACTGAAGAGGACAAAGTGCACACCAATTGAAAGTTCAAATTGTCTCATAAAGACTCTGCAGAGATTAGCTTGTATGACTAACAATGCTACTTATGACAACAGAAATTTAAACAAAGCCACACAAAATTGCTTTTTGCTGATCTGCATATCATATTGTCTCTTAAAAGAAGATAAACTACACTGTGGCACTATGATAAATGCTATTCCAAAAAGAAAGTTTATATATCTTAGGAAACTTCTCTAAATGTCCAAATTACTGTTTTCCATTAAATGCTTTATACAGCCTGCCACTTTAGGACTAAAGTGGTTCACAAGACATTTATCCCCCAAGATATTTATCCCCCAAACTGAGCCCCCCTACAACTTCATGCATTGTTTGGAAGAGAGCACTGAGAAGAGAAGTGGGACTCTGACCTGAAGGTTTTTTAATGTAGCAAGAACAGAAAGAAGCTCTCATCTCTTGTCACAGCTTGGAATCACACCTCAAGCTGTGGTATCCTTAAGCCAAGTTCAGACTAGAAGCTGCCTCTTAAAAGCAAAGTGATTATTCCTGCTTGTTCTAAGATCAGCACTGGTACCACAAGTTCTAGTGTCCACTTGAGCTGAATCAAAATAAAATCCCAGGTGCTCTCTGATCTGGGCATGTAATCTGCATAAAAAACTGGAAATTGATGTAATGATTGTGTGATGAAATATCCATTCGATTTCTACTGGCAAAACTATAAAAAGGTCACTTTATTATAAAATAAATAGAACCAACAGAACCACAATACCCCCAAAACAACAAAACCAAACAAAACCCAAATATTAATACCTAACCCCCCTCAACAAACAAAAAATCTAAACCCCTTTCACTTTCAAATTTTAAAATCCATATTTTTAATGCCCAAATTAATCAATTTCCATTTCATCCTCTATTAAACTAGCAGGGAACAAAACAGAAAAATAAAGAGGCTTCAGAGGCAGTACCAATTGATTTCTCTAATTCCAAATTCTCACACTTTCAATAAACAAATCTAGAGGATTATGGTATATTAGCCTAAAAATATTGCTTAAAGTTGTATTTTATTGTGAAATCTTAGCCGAATGAATGGAGGGATAACATTGCCTGTAAACACTAAATTTTAAACACTTTTTTTTTACTTCTTTCTATATTGTGAGAAGTTTTCACTCTCATTAAACTTTTGTTGAACACAAGCATTGTCTTATAGTGTTTTTACACTACAAATGGAATAAAGCACGACTCAGATCTGCATGTCTGTATATCACATTATATATTTAGTATTCCATTTGTCACTAGAGTTTGCTGTCTTGTCTTGAAAAAGCCCATGTAACTTTTGACAGAGAACATCTAATCCTAGACAAAATGGAAAAACTTGACTTCTTCCTATATATATACACATATATATATATTTGCAGAACTGTACAAATCTAGGTTCCCAGTGGGCTGGTGCTCTCTTATGCAAGGCAAGTGATTACTCACAACCCTGTCAAAGGCAGCAGGCAGGACCCAGTAGCCTGTTTTCTCATGGTGGGTCCGATCTCCAGGGATGCTGAGCACCCCTGGGCATGCAGTGAGAACCTTCACCTGCTCTGCTTAGAACAGAAAGCAGAAGACCCTGTTTGTCATCACGGTCATCAGCAGCGTTTTATCTGTTGGCTTCACAGGTCATGAAATAAGAGTTCCTGGTGCCACAAAAGACTTGCTCTGCATATTGCAGAATCAGGTCCTGCAGTGACTAAGCCTAAGCAGAAGGCAAGCTGCTGACAACTGAGTGCTTTTATGAGGAAGTTGAACGTGTCAGCGAGAGGGTCTTTTTTTGTGGAATCCCTTTCCTCATTGGATCAAACCCGGGCTGCACAGAGTGCAGGTGCTCATTTACTACCACAGTACAGTTGCTGCATGCCTGAGCAGCACAGCTGCCTGTAACCACCTATTCAGAGTTTCTGTCTGACTTCAACTAGCAACTGTTTTTTTAATTTATCATAGTAGTATCCAGATGCCCCACCAAAGCCTGGCCAAAAGGTTAACATCTTATTTGGTCTGAAAGACAACAAGCTAGCCAGAAAATTGTTTCCTTCTTCTGGAAACATGTTCAGAGACTCGCTGTCTGTTACGATTTCACATAAATTTCTCAACAAACAAAGAAATACACACATTAGTATATGTATAAAATTTACATTCACTTTCCAAACAATTCCATGGGCAGGGAAAGCCTCATTTAAGTGCAAAATTCCTTTTCATTTTCTACACAACATCTCAGGTTGCTACAAATGATTTATTTCCTACTCTGGTAACTCAATGCATTTCTCTGGTACAACATATGGTTCACAAAAATTATCTAAGCAGCTATTAAGATTTTCACCACACAGGAACTTTTTGGTGTTCTGGGAGTTTGCTTACAGGAACTGGGGCTTTGTTGGCAAATTACTCTATGCTTCAGCAACCGTTACCCTAAGACCTGAACACTGAGAGTAGCTGCTTTGCATGCACATTATGTTACACCACATCTCTGTTCCCTACACCTCCGAGGTCAGGTAAGATGTTTATGCACAGCATGGAACACGCAACTTAGAGTTGGACAGAATAGCCAGGTTTGTATTTCAGTATGTAAACTGCAGGCTCTGAATTTGAATGGTTAATCTTCATTACCCACTTCACATTTTCTTGCTATGTATCCATAAGCTGTGAAAAAAACATCTGTTGGTCAGGTCCTCCGTTCCCTTCTCCCAGCAAAGCATGGCTTTGAGACCCCTGAGTGGACTGTCACCATGCATTCCCCATACAGAAATATCTGGCATTTTAGAAAAGGCACAAGAAAATGGCATTTTCAGAAGAGTCAGATCCCACTCAGAACATAACTCACAGAAGTCTGTTCCTGAAGTGATTTTTGAGGTACTGAAATATATTTTAAAGACCTGAGTTCACTGACATCTGCTCCTAGTCCCTGCAAGAACTCTGTCCTGTTCATGTTGCATTCTCCTTGTCAAGCGCATACTCTAAAATCCAAAAGTATTAGAAACATTCCAGTGAACTCTAGACCAGTGGAAAATTAAGCTAACACATCTATGTTTGCGCTATTGATGAAGGGTTAGTCTTTGAAAACTCTCCTGAGCCTATATGGTTCCTAGGAGACTTTCAGAAGAGCCCACGGGGTCAGGACACCTATTCCTTGACACAAAGGAAAAAAAAAATCCAGCAAGGACAAAGGGAGACAAATGATTTCTACACTCCCTGACATCAGGCAGCTATTGGAGTTCATGCTGACATCTCTCAATCCCTCCCAAAATGAAGTGACAATATTTCAAAAACTTATTCAGCCATAGAGCACCACATTCTTTCCTACAGGCAGCTCCAGAGTTTCATTCAGCTCTTGATCTCAGCTGACAGCCACTGCTGCCCTCCTGCCAGTGTGCCTACAGGCTTGGGCAGCAGGAGAACAAAAGGGAGGGAAAGGGAGAAAAGAAAATTAAAATCAAATTTCTTTTTTTCCAAAAACGAAAAATTGAATTCTTTAACCTTTAAACATGCTTGTTTACTTACAGAAAGCGTACTTCAGGCACAAAAGGTTTGAGTATCAGTCACATACCACTTTAAATTGAAATAGTATCAGGATTGTCCCATGCAGTCAGCTATATTATCCCCTATCAAGAAGCTGAAGTTGCAGTTTTTGTATACATACATATACATAAAGTATGCATCTTTCACACAATGGTCTCTTGGTCTGAATTGACTCCAGTGGGGTTTATGTAACAGCAGTACCTGTCATAAGGGCTGTTATCCTTGTAAGAGCAGACAATGATACTATCTTTAGGAGCCACAAAAATGTTGTCCTCAATGTCAGGGCAAGGAGTGCTGTCCCTGCTGGGAGAAGTGCTCTTCTTCTCCAAGGCACTGAACGTGGAGCCATCTCCCACGAACACGTTCTCTGGCATCTCTGGGTAACAGCTCTCCAGGTATTTCAGCATCTCCTCCTGCTCCACCTTTTTGGTGAGGCTCTTGCCCTCTGCCGTGGCAGCGGCGGTGGTGCTGGTGGTGCAGATGAACACGGTGTCCTCTCCCCTCAGCCCTCTCCTGTCCTTGCGGTAAGCTTTCCTGGCCAGCTCGTCACAACTTCCCTTGCCAGACTCCAGGTCGGAGGGGGTCCTTAGCAGCTCCAAGACATCCCGGTCCTTGACTTCCTTACAGCACGGACGCATGTTCTCGGGACATTTGGTGCAGCCGTCGGTCTTCCTGGTGAGGGCGATGGCGGCGATGCCCGGCAGGCAGATGGCCGGCCCGATGGCCAGCAGCGGGATGTCTCCCAGGGTCTCTCCCTTGATGCCAGACACGGTGAACATGAAGCCGAACACCAGAAAGACGCTGACCAGAGCCACCACCAGCCCCGTCCGGGGGTTGATGTCGTCGGGTCTCAGGGTCCGCGCCATCCAGCTGGTGCGCACGGGGACGCTTCCCTCCACCGGAGCGCCCCTCGGGGCAGGGGACAGGCGCTCCCCGGCGAGCTTCCGAAGTTTCCCAGGCAGCGAGGCACGGAGCACCCCGACAGCCGGCGCCGCTCGGCTTCCCCTCGGCGGAGCCGCAGACGGAGGGCGGGCCGGGGCCGGGAGCTGTCCTGCCTCCTGCCTCCTCCCTCGCTCCCTCCCTCCCGCGCTCGTTCCCTCGCTCCCCGGGGCCGGTCGGAGCGGCTCCCCCGCCTGCGGCCCCGCCGAGCCCTCCCACGCCGGCGGCGGGCGCAGGGGGCTCGGGCCCTGCCGAAGGCCGGGGGCAGAGAGGCCGGGCGGCTTCCAGCAGCAGCGGCCGGGGAGACAGCTGCCGCGGGGGTTCACCTGCCCGCTCTCCGCCTCCTCCTCCTCGTCCTCGCCCGGCCCCTGTGCCGGGGGCCCGCACAGCCGTGAGTACGCGCTCCGCCCGGCGCGGGATGCTGCGCGGCCGGCGCGGGGGCTCGGCGGGATCGCCCCTACCTGGTGGCCGCCGCTGCTTGGCCGGCTGCTGCCGCCGCCCCGGGCAGCCTTTCCCTCTTGGGCCAAGGGGAGAGGAGCCCCGACGGGCGTCCTGCCTCGGGAAGCCGGCATGTGCATCCTCCGCACGGCCCCCGCACCTAAAGCGGCTTCTTCGGTAAGGACGGGGCTTGCGAAGTTGTTGAAAGGAATTGTCTCCTGGGCAGACAGAAGTCCTGCCCCGAGTCTTCTCCTGAGTCAGGCACCTGTGGAGAGCAAGGCTTCAGGAGATGGTCTGCGGCAGCTGGATTTCATCCTGAAGGTGGCCCTTAGGGAGAAAGCCTCTCCTGGTGTTATTCCCTCCCCAAGAATGAACATAAATGTTGGGATCCCTCGGTATCCATGGCCTGCCGATTGTGATGGTGACGTTCTGTCCCTGTGATTTGATGCACTTCGGTGATGGTAATTTGAAGTAAGCACCACCAGCTGAATGAGTATAGAAAAGGATCTCAAACAGGTGGGAATGGGAAAGGCAGCAGCATCTTCAGGCAGGTTGCCAGTGATACAAAAGAGTAAATGCTTTCACCTGGGGCAGAGATACTGAGAGACAAAAAAGGAGTGATACCAGAAAGCTTTCAAGAAAGTTAATGTAACAGAAAAGGACGCTCTGAACTACAATTTTGAAACCAAGGTTTCTTTAAGTTTTCCTGTTAACATGATTAATTTTCCTCATACTACAAACTTGGAAAGCTCATAGAAGACAGTTTAGAAAACACTCAGATATTTCTCAGGTCATGAAAAGCATGTGTTTTATTTACCCCTCATACACTACAACATCAATAGAGCACCTCTGTCTTGTAGATTTCAAACTTGCCTTGCAGAGACCAAGTCCAGGAATATAATTTTGCAAGTGGGAACAACTCTTGCCTTACAGGACACTTTGTAAATGGGCCGTCAAGTTATAGTATTTACTGTTTCATTTGAAGGATGAGTAAATGGGAGTAGAAGTACACAGTGGGGAGAGTTTTTAAATCAGTGGCAATGGTCTGGGTTTGAGCTTAAAAGTTTGTAATGGACTGTGATCATTATTTCAACTTGTCCTCCAGAAAATTTTCCAGTAAAATTCACAATGAACCTCTCACTTGTTGCAGAGTGGGCTGAAACAGGAATGTTTTGGACTCTGTTAGAAATACCTTTCTTGACTGAAAGATTTAAAAATCAAAACCTTCCAGTCAGCACAAGTTAATTTCTACTTTTGCCACTGTGCAGGATTTAATAGTATGAGAAATGACAGTAGCGTTCTCAGCTCCTATTTTCCAGAGTGAAATTTTGCTGTTTCTTTCCATCTGCTGTTATTTCAAGACACAGCTTTTATGTCCTTACTTAGGAATGAATAATGCCTTTTTTTATCCATCAGCTAGATTCTGGATGAAAGGAAGTGATTAACCTTCAGCAAGCCTGTCCTGCAGAACTAAAATGTTGTAAGTTATGAAGTTATGAAGTTATGAGTATGTTGGTAACTAATGCTAAGGAAAGTCACGGTTCCTGCTCCTTGACCTTCCTTCAACTCCCCTACTGCACTTGGATAGTTTTTCAAAAAATTGGAAATAGTCCTTTTGTTGAAAAACAAATTATGATGCCTGGGAAAAGCAATTACCTGAAGCTGTACTCATCAACAGTCCTTCAGAGATAGAAAAAGGACACAGAAATGTAAATATTAGTGGCATTTGTGGAGGGGAAAATTGCTATAAGAGCTGAAGTACATGTCAGAGTATCTAACAGGAGTAAAAATGGCCCTTCAAATTTAAGCGACAGGCTTACTGAGATGGAAGAGGGAACATCTACTTTGGAACAGAAAGCTGTTAGTGGACAGAAAAACACAGAAAATGTCAGGACAAAGGTGGAACTAAATGTCTTCAATTTGTCCCTTTGTGAGTGATTTCAAGACAAGATTGTATGCTTCCAGCAGGAGGGGATAGAAAGGGAAAACAATCACCCAGTTCCAGGAAAGCATGCCACGATTGTTAAAATTGTCTTCCCAAGGTAGAAATCAAGAGATCAGCAAGTGCCACTTAACACAACTGAGCAACAATGCAAATGGTTGCATTTTCTATCCTGTTCATGACTAGAGAAGAAAAATGACTCCTTTGAGGTGAAGTTTCTGTTCCAGTGCTGTACACAAAAATTAGGTACTCAACCATGTTTTTACCTCAGTTTTCAATGGCAACCTCTCTTCCCCCCTCTTGAGTGGATGGGCAACAGGATGGGGACTGAAGGAAAAAAGTGCTCTCTACTGTAATAGATCAGGGTTGTGATCACCTGAAGAACCTGAACATATGTGTCTATGGATCTGATGAGATGCTGTGCTGGTTTTGTCTGGGGTAGAGTTGATTTTCTTCAGAGTGGCTGGTATAGAGCTGTATTTTGTACTTGTGCTGATCACAGAGCTGATAATACAGAGATATTTTTGTTATTGCTCAGCAGGGCAATTTTCTGCTCTTTGTTCTTGCACGCTGGTGAGGAAGTTGGGAGGAGACACAGCTGGGACAGGTGACCCAAACTGACCGAAGGGATTTCCAGGCCATGTGACATCATGCTCAGTACATAAAGTGGGCGAAGAAGGAGGGAAGCTGGGACATTTGGAGTGATGATGTTCGTCTGCCTAGGTCTGTCAGGTATGATGGGGCCCTGTTCTCCTGGAGATGGCTGAACACCTACGTGCCCATGGGAAGCAGAGAATAAAATCCTTGTTTTGCTTTGCTTGTGTGCATGGACTTTAGTGTCCCTACTAAACTGTCTACACCTCTACCTATGACTTTTCTACCTTTTACCCTTGTGATTCTCTCTCCAATTCCAGTGGAAGGGGGGGTGAGTGAGCGGCGGCTGGGGCTTGGCTGCTGGCTGGAGTTAAACTGTGACAGATGCTTCCTGAGTCCCAAAGGAATTACACTGCATAATTGCCAAGCCAATCTCCACGGCAGTCGAAAAGTCCTGGCAGTCAGGTGAAGTCCCAGGTGATTAGAAGAGTAGAAATATTGGACCCACCTTTAAAAAAGGTAGGAAAGAGAACTGTGAACCACTGATGTCTCAGCCTCCCTGGACTGACATTTCCTATTAAAAGCTACCCAGTAGCTCTCTAAATTGTCTAGAGAAGGATTTGATGGGTGTGCTGTTCAGTGGGTAAGGAATTAGTTGAACAGTCATATCCAGAGGGTAATGGTCAACCCAGCTCAATCTTCACATGAAGATTGGTAATAGATAGTGTCCCTTAGGGATCTGCCTTGGGACAATGGTGTTTAATGTCTTCCTCAATAATGGAGAACCACTGGCAGGTTTGCAGCCAACCTGCTTTGAGTGGTTTGAGTGGTGCTGTTGACACTGCTGAAGGTCAGGATGCCATCCACAGGGACTTGGACATGTTTGACAAGTGAGCACTTGGGGATCTCACGAGGTTTAACAGGACTCAGTTCAAGATGCTGAACCTGGGTTGAGGCAACCCCCAATAACAGCACAAGCTGTGAATGGATGGAGAGCAGCCCTGTGAGCAGGACTGGGGGGTGCTGTGGGTGAGAGGCTGGACACGACCCAGCCATGGGCACTCCCAGCCCAGAGAGCCAAACGTGTCCTGGGCTGCATCCAGAGCAGCGTGGGCAGCAGGGCAGGGAGGGGATTCTGCCCCTCTGCTCTGCTCTGCTCTGGGGAGAGCCCACCTGGAACCTGCATCCAGCTCTGGGCTCCCAGCTCAGGGAGGACATGGAACTGCTGGAGTTAGTCCAGAGGAGGGCCACCAAGATGATTAGAGGTACGGAGCATCTTTCCTACAATGAAAAGCTGAGAGCATTGTTGAACCATGAAATTCCCATGGGCCCACTTCTGCTTCTTGCCCACATCTCTCTGTATGACATCCCATCCTTCAGGAGTGTCAACCACACCACTTACCTTGGTGTCATCTGCAATTTTGCTCAGGGTGCATGCAATCCCCTTGTCTATGTCATTAATGAGATATTAAATAACACTGATCCCAATATCAACCCCTGAGGGACACATCTCTTGTCACTGATGTCCGTTGGGACTCTGAGCTGTTGACCATTGCCCTCTGAATATGACAGTCCAACTAATTCCTTATCCATCTAAAAGTCCATCTCTCTCCAATGTAAAGAGCAGGATGCTGAAGGGACTATGTTAAAGGCTTTACAGGAGATAAATTACATTGATAGTCCTTCCCTTGCCCACTGATGTAGTCACTCTATTCATTCCCTATTTCCAGTCACTAGGGATTTCTGCTGACTGCCATGACTTTGCAAATATGGTGGAGAGTGATTTGGCAACTACATTAGCCAATTCTCTCAGGACTTTCTGGGGTGCACCTCAGTGGATCCTGCAGACATATATGTTCTAGTTCCTCAGGTGACCAGGAACCTGATCTCTTCAGAAAGGAAGCACTTCTCTCATCCAGTCCCGACATTGCTTTCCATCCACTCAAGAGGCGTGGGAAGAGAGACTGACAATGAAAAAAGTTGCTGAGTATCTCAGCCTCGTCTCACCTGTTGTTTCTGGTATTCTAGTCATCTCATCAGAGGAGTACGTTTTCTTTGACCTTTCTTAATAACCATGGACCAACCAAAACAGCTATTTGGATAAGCAGCTTTAGGTTTATTACATTCCTTTTGGTTTTTTATGTAGGTTTGAAGATAGAGATCAGAAAACGATGGACCAAGATGGATGTGGTGGAAAGGGTACCAGTTGAATGACAGGTAATTTTTCATGGTACTTCTTTCTTAAACCCTTTTCTGAACCTGCTCTTTTGCAGATACAATTATCTGCTTCAGACAATGGCTTTTTGCAAGAGCAAAGACTTTCTCTGACCAGGCAGTACTGCAAAATCCATGGAAAAGTGTGTGTGCCATAATTTTTAGTATCCTAAAAATGAAAAGATCTGGCAGATGAAGTTTTGAATTAATACATTACAATTCACAGCTGGCTTACTTATAAGACCTCATACCAAGAACTCCACAGGCCCTTAATAACATCATAGGTAAAATTAGGCTCTAGTTTTCACCTCCCAAGCTCTGTGGTAATGCGAAAACTTGGTACTGTTTTTGAGTGTGGGATCATGTAGGTCCTATTTGTAATCTGGATATGGAACATGGGACTTTGTTTTGCTAGCAAGTTCTGTGTGGATTGTGATACTCAAATTTCAAGCTTTTACCCTAATGCACTTGTGCACATATTTGAGGCACCCCATTAGCTTGAGGAGAGAGTCAGTCATTCTGCTGAGGTCACTGGCAGGCACTTCAAGCCTGCTCAAGAGCTGCTTCACAAAAGTTCTTCCTGTCTGCAGCAAGTACTCCTTGCTGAAAGTGGATGCTGAATGCACAGCATCCATCTTCAGGCCTTTTTGTACATTGTGTTTTCTTGGCAGCATATACAAAAGAAAATACTTGACAATTTTTTTGTAATGTTCTGCTATGTCCTGTGATACTTATGTGCCTCTGCTGAAAGACTTTTTTTTTCCCCCCCTGTTTGAAAATGTTTGTTGTTTACCCAGCTTCACATTTACCTCATTTCTAGTTCTTATGGGGTCTGTGTAGCCATTTCTGATGCCTCTTCCATGCTTCTGGACTGCTCTCAAAAGTTCTCTGGGTCTTCATGTCCTCAAGCACAAGTTCACCTGAGGGAGGATTTTTGGGTTCTGACTGTTCACTCAAGCCCCTGGGTCCTGCTCTTTGTAGACAATAATTTGTGCTGGACTGCGGCTTGCTGGCCAATTGGCCGGATGTGGAAGGACTCGGCTGATGAGAGCATCTGATCAATAAAAAGGGGCAAAAGAGAAATATCAGATGCCTGAAGGGCTTGTGTTTTGTCACTGAGGCATCACACCAGGAGTGGGATTCAGAAACCCTGGTAGTGAGTCATGCATCCGTCTAGAGGTGACCTCGGGGACTTAGCAGGATTGCTGTGGAAGAGGTACAGGCTGCTGTGTGAGTCACGGCATCAGGCAATAAATTAGCCAATATAATTCACTGGGAACTTTATCTATCTGCATCGCTCTGCCTGATGTGCTCTTCCCCTTTGGGAAGCTCCTGATTAAATATACTTTATTTCTTCTATCGAAAATTGCTCACACAAGATGCAATAAACTCAGGGGAGTCACCCACAAGTACTGCATGTTATGCACAACAGTGAATAATGGGTAGCTTGCTTTGTCCCAGAGAACTTAGAAAACACTTCTTAAAGGGGGTCTCTAATTGAGTTGCTTGTTTGTGGAGAAAGAGGAAGGGAAAATAGGTTGTCTTGACCTACCTCTGCAGAAGAAGCTAATAATTTTTGATGTGCTGGAACACTTTTAAAGCAGTTTTAAGCATAATCATGACGATGTATTAGGGTACTTGCAATGACTAATTCTCTCTGTGAAGCTTGCTGACATCCTTCCTGTCTGTTTAGGAAAATTTAGTATAAAACTAAGGGAACTGATCAAAAGACTGTGCATGTTCCTTGCAGGCTCTGGAAGACTGGAACTTCCCAAGCCAATTAAACTTGAACCAAATTTAAATGGGGATGGATATCATCAAAGTCTATAGCTCATTTAAACAGTGCAAATATGTCTTTTAAAAAAATCATCCTATGCTGTGGATACAAAATAAGAAATGAAATCTTTGTCATAGCAGTCCTGATTTCCTGACCCATGATTACTTCATACCACATCTGCACCTTTGCTAAGACACACCAGCTAATCCAGGAAAATATTTCCAGGCATATGAATGACAAGAAAATAATCAGAAGCAGTCAGCATGGATTCACAAAAGGGGAAGTCATGCTTGATCAGCCTGATAGCTCACAGTCAAATGGTTGGCCTGCTGGATGAGGGGAGTGTGGGTACTGTCTACTTGGGCTTCAGGAAGGCCTTTGACACTGTCTCCCTAAGATCCTCCTAGACAGGCAGTTGCTGTATGGCTTAGGTGAGCAGACAGTGAGCTGGGCTGAAAGCTGCTCGAATGGGCAGACCCAAATGCTGATGATTGGTCATCATCATCATCTAGCTGAATGCTGGTAACTAGCAGTGTATCCCAGCGGTCAATACTGGGTCCTTCAACAATCTTCATTAATGATCTGGGTGATGAGGCAGAGCGCACAATCAGGAATTTTTCAGAGAACATAAAGCTTGGCTGATATCAGAGAGTCATGTTACCATCACAGGGACATCAACGGCCTTGAGAAATAGGTTGACAGGAGCCTAATGAAATTCAGCAAGGGGAAATGCCAAATCCTGCACCTGGGGAGAAAAAAAATATATATGCTAGGTACTGCCCAGCTGGAAAGCAGCTTGACAGAATAGGACCTGTGAGTCCTGGGGGACACCAAACTGACAGCATGTGTCTTTGTGGCAAAGGAAGAGAATGGTGTCCTGGCTGCATTAGAAGGAGTATTGCCAGCCAGCTGGGAGGTGATCCTGGCCATTTATGCAGAGCTGGTGAGGATATCCCTAAAGTACTTTGTCCAGTTCTCTGCTCCTCGATCAAATCGAGCCATGAACATATTGCAGAGAACCTGTGCTCCAATGGACCCTTCAGTGGAAGAGTCCTTAAGATGACGGAGGAGCTTGAGCACCTTTGCTATGAGGAAAGGCTGAGGAGCTGGGCCTGTTCAGCCTGAAGAGAAGAAGGCACAGGGGGATGTCATCAATGTCTGTGAGTGCATGAAGGGAGCTCACAAAGAAGACACAGCAAAGCTCCTTCCAGTGGTGCCCAGTGACAGGACCAGAGGCAGTGGGTGCTAACAGAAACACGGGAGGTTCCATCTGAACTTCAGGATACACTTTTCATTGTGAGACATCCCATCTCACCTCAGCCCCGCTAGCTGCTGCTGGTGGCCACTGTGAAGAGCTTTCAGAGCCCCTCTAAACACCAGGGCAGAGAGGTGAGCTGTGAGACAGGTACCAGCCAGTTCTGCTGTCCCAGTGATCGATACCTAGCAATAAGCACTGCTGGGGGTCAGAACAAAGTACATATACACTGTGAAATTTCCTTTTTCTTATTTGGCTTTTGGGTGCACCAGAGACCAAGATCAGGGAGTGACAGAAGTCTGTCCAGGCTTCCTTCCAGCATGGTGAACATGCTGCTGAAGAGTGCCTTCAGAGGAAACAGTGCTTGAGTTTGTACCCAAAGGTACGCTCCATGAGGGGTTATGGGGAAGAATATGCAGAAATGGTTTTTAGGAACTTGCTGTTTTCCTCCATGGATAGTGCAATGAATGGGTAGGAAATGGTAGTAGTGGTAAGGCCTCTGTGATGGAGTGGGGAAAAATTGTATGTTCTGTTGTCCAAAGAAAAATGCATGTGCATCACCATGGCCCTTGCATGCCACCATGGTCTAAAAATTACGAACTGACTTGTGCAGACATCACTCATAAGAGTGGCTAAATGTGTACTTGATTAACCTTATTGCCCTACCGACTAGTTAAGCAGCTTATGGGGACAGCTTCACAGATGGTAATATTTGTTTCTATGGACTTGTTCCCTTCTCCCATAAGCTGCACCCATAAGTATCCATTATCTTACTAAGCATTGCAGATGGTGAGATGACAACGAGCATGAGTCAGTCATGGTACTGTACTGTGTCCAGGAGCAGTATTAAAGGAAGGGTTGTGTGTTCATTGTGCTGGGAGCACAGCTCTGGGCATGCTTTATGTCTAGACCAGATCCTGGTGTTTCCTACATGAGGAGGTGTGTAACCACAAAGGTGTGAAGGGCAGTGATGGGGGAGGACTTTGCCAGCATTACACACATTTCAATGCAGTAGGGTGTTCTTGTGTTTCAAAGGCATTTGATGCAGGGGTGTAATAAAGTTTTTATTGCTGTATACTTGGAGTGCTTGCAACATTTAGAGTTGATAACAACCTTGCATGCTGATATCAGGGGATATCAAATGGCTCCTGATTGTGAGTATGGGTGTAAATACACTGCTTTTCACTCCCTTTCTGTAGAACAGACCTGTGTCTCTGAAGAAACAAGAAGGATGAGGAAGGATGCTGTAAAAAGAGTTACAAATGTTGCAGAGGAGGAGCAGAGCACATGAAGGTCTCCAGCCATCCTGCAGGAGTGAGGGATTGATGCAAACCACGCCTTGAGAACAGGCTCAGAAGGGCCAGACCCGTTCCTCTACCCACGGTCATTTCCCCTGCACTCTGCCTGGAGCAGAGACAGTGCAGGCCACTTGGGGCAGCTCCACTTGAGCAGTGATGTTCCTTACTACATTCCAGAGATAGCAGGTATGGAGGGTGCAGAGAGTATTTACCCAATAGAGTGTTTACTATTGCTGGCCCTTCAGAGCCCATCACCAGCCATTCCCTGGTGAGAGAGGCTCCATCTCTGCATCCAGCATCAGGCATCAGGTACCCTCCATCCTCTATTGAGGGATCTCCAGTCAATAAAGAGGGCCACATGGCAGGTTCCTTTTTTGCTCTGTGGGTTGTGGTGAAATACTGTCCAAAGCATGTACAAAACAGTTTAAATCACTTCCACCAAAGAAAACATTTTTCATTGGCATGGTGGTATGAAAGACATGGTAACAGAATTTTGGTAACTTTTTGCTCCTTCCTGCAAGGCGCAAGTGGTTCCTCAGGTTCTGATGGCATTTTGGGCGCCCAGGGTGTGTGGGCACTGTCTCTTTAGCTGGCCCATTCCCAGAAGCCCTGTTACAGCAGGACAGCTGTCAGAGGGGCAGGAGAAGGACACTGCTGCAGGAGAAGCCAGCGTCCTTCCCACCTCCCTGACTGCCACCCCACAATCAGATGGGCACAACTCATCAGTGTCACCCTGACACAGGGCATTGACCCTTGCCTAAGCACATCCTTGAGGCTTCCCGTTGATTCCAAAGGCCCTCCTCCCAAGACTAACTTTCATTTTCCATCCAGGAAGCAATGTCCAGCTGAAGCAATGGAATGTGGGCATCAGAGACAGGCACAGTCACCTGGCTTGGACACACCCTCAATCCTTCTCCCTATGGAAAGTGAGCACAGGCCAAGCTGGAACCCTCCTCTGCTGCTGTCATGGTCTCTGGAAAGGAGCAACCAGCCATTGGTGTGTTTTGAGTCTTACCTTGTGCTTTGACAGGAAGCTGCCATGTGGCAGGATGAGAAATTAATTAGCCTCATGCTGCTGCAAGCATTTCCAGTCCCAGCTGACAACAGACTAATTAGGAACCTCCCTGTGGTGTCTATTTTAGATAACCATTTACTTTGATACAATTTAACAAGGGCTTTTCTAATGGTTAATTTCACAGGCAACTCATTAGATTAATGAGTGGCAAACAGCAGGATCTTGAATAGACATTTTGAATTCCCAGCTACCAAAAGTCAATACAATTTTGCCAAAGAGTGCACTAATTTTATCGAGTCAAAACATATGCTTCCTTCTGATATTTTGTGTCATGTCATTTGTTTCCATATGTCGCCTTAACCTAAGTCCAGAAGTTTTGAAAACTGAAGGTGACCTTGTAAGCGCAGGTTCTTAGGAGCCAATTAATGCTCCTGAATGAGATTGCCCATCAGAGTCATTTGTGATTCTTGCAGACTGAGCACCAGGGCTGCTGAGTGCACCACAGTGTCAGTGCTGTCTGCTTCTCAGTGAGGACTGAGGAACCAAACTTCCTGCCAGCCCAACAATCCCTGCATCCATGACTATGGAAAATGCTGATACATGTACAACTCCAAGGTTTTCACAGGATCTCCCACAAAGCCTAACAGAATCAGAAAAGGGCCCTAAATCCTTGAAATGGCAGGAAGGAGTATCCATCCTTTCTACGTTAACTTTCAAATGTTAAGCTTGACCCTAACTAACTGCACCACCACAGTTTGTCTTTAGGAGCCTACAGGAGTGCCAGATGTAGCCCGGACTAAAGTAGGGACATGGGTGGAAAATTAATCCAGAGGCAGCTTGTTTTTCTCTGCACAATCTGTCCTAATGGGAAAACATGCAGGAGGATTTTACTTTTTCTTTTTGTCTCTGCACTGCCTCATGTTCACAAGTTATAATTGTGAGGGTGAAGTATTTGACTCCAAATTAAGAGGGGATGACAGCAAAGGTGGCAGGTTGGACCTTACATTGCATATGATTGCACAGCTTGGAAGGGGGACTAGGGCTCTGGGTGGAGAAAGAGAGCAAAGAACGGGAGCTGAAAGGGCTTGCCCGGGGAATAGGGTGATGCCGCAGCAGCAACTAAATACTCTGGGTGATTTTCAGCAGGATGCAGTTCTCCACATGACTGAGATCAGGTTTTTCGTTGTCACTAGAATTAATTGGGAAAGTCTCTTTGAAATGAATCTTCGAACATCTGATGTGTTTTGTTTTTCCCTGGGGGTACTAACTAACATTTCCCTGCTTTCAAACACCATGGGAAACTTAGGTTAAAGCCTTGCCTCAGAGATTAATTTTGCTTCCAAGTTTGGTTGAAATTGGCTTTCGGATTTGGATACATAATTTCATTGGATAAATTGCTAAACTGGGACTGCCCCCTTCAAGTCATTTGCTCAGAGCCACCTGCTCAGAGGCACGCAAACCATCAATGTTTGTTGATGAAGAAGAGTGCTTCCATGCCTTTCTTTCTAAAATGCTACCCAAACTAAAATCCCTATATTCTTGTCTAGAATAACACATAGGAAGTGAAAACTAGAAACATTAGTGAGGTTATCAGTTTGCATTTCTCAGCACCTTATTGTTTGTAATTCTTGCCTCACTCTCCCTTGCTCCCAGAAATTCTGTGTGACCAGAATTTGGAACACTTCCCCTGTTTCATGGCAACAGAGCTATGCTGTAGAGGCTCCACAAAGCCACACACATTATGATTTTTATCCCTTGTTGCAGTCTGGCTGAGTGTAAACACTTCCTTCCCAGTCCTGTCTGAGCCTTTTTGGATGCAAGCAGCTACAGCAAATATCAAATGTGACTTCATTTGCTGTAGCTATCTGCCCTCTGCCTCCTGATCCTTCGGGCTGTGGCTGCTTTCCCCCTTGGCTGCATGCTGGGAGGCTGGTGACCCACTTCCCGAGGCTGAAGGCCCCGTGGAACAGAGGGTGGCTGCAGCACCCCGCAGCTCTGCTGAAGCCGAGTGCTGACAGCCAGAAGGCAGTGAGGACTGAATGCAGTTGCATCTGAAATGCACACTGTGCACTTCCCCCAGCAGATTCCTCTGCTGCAGCCGTGTGACAAAACGTGCTCTTGACTCACTCCTCACAGGTAAATAGTGGCTCAGTGCTATCAGCTTGTGTTTCTTCCTGCCAGGAGCCTCCAAGGGCACTATTAGGCAGAGGGTTCTAAAGCTTTTTTTCCTGAGGAGTAGCTTTATACAAGTAGCCTGTGTCACACTGATGAAATTATTAGTTCTGTCCTTTCTTGGCGGTCCTTTGGGCATTTCATGGTGCCTTCCTGAGGTCACTGGCACTGCTCTGCTGACTCCTACCTG
This sequence comes from Melospiza georgiana, assembly GCF_028018845.1. Lineage (NCBI taxonomy): Eukaryota > Metazoa > Chordata > Aves > Passeriformes > Passerellidae > Melospiza > Melospiza georgiana. Next base: position 14,985,370 of record NC_080465.1, read on the forward strand.
GCATGCTACTCCATTGGTGAGCTCAGCCTGCCAAAAAACAACTTTGTCTACCAGGGTGCTCATGTCAACACCTGGGTGCAACTGGATGACCTGCAGTTGTCGTTCCTTTTCAAACTATCAGATGGTCTTTTTTTTTTGTACTCTTATTTACTATTAAATATCTGTTTCCAATAATATTGTGTGGTTTCTAAGGATGCTGTGTGTAAACTCATGTGTCCTTTGTGCTTTGGTGTTGTGGTTTGAGAGGAAGTGAGTTTTTTGGGATGCTGTGGTCAAACCAATAGGTGCTCAGATTTGAATATTGGCACCTGGTGTGGCCACTGGGGACATGGATACGCCTCTGACCACACGGGGGTTAAAAGCAGAGAACTCCCAGGAAAACTCCTTTTGGGTTCGGGTGGTGAAAGAGCTCAGAGCTCTCCCTGCCCGGCTGTGGGCTGGGCGGGAGGGGCAGCCATGCGGCCGGGTGAGGTAGGCCGGGACTGGGACAGAGAGGGGACGTGAAGCGGCCCCGAGAATGGAAGGGTGGAGGAACACTGGAGAGTCATTGGGCAGCCACCTCTTCCCCCTTCCCCCCCAAGGAGTGAAGGAATGAGAGAGAGAGCGAGAGCCGTGTCTGTGCCTGGGCCACCTTGAAATTTGATAGCAGGGCTGGCCGAGAAGGAGAAGGGGAGGGATGCAGCGAGAAGGTGCCCAGCAAGGCAGCCGTGGGAGTTCTGGACAGGCAGAGACTGAGATTTTTAACCCTTTTCTTGGATGATGGAAACCTTGCAAATGCTAATCCTCCTGGAGCTGGATGAGAAGAGAGATAGAGATGAGATAAGAGGAAATGGGCCACGAGAGAAGTTGAGAAGAATCTTAGGTGGGAGGAGATGATGGAGTGGCCTTTGGCTGCACTTTTCTTGTATAGCCATGGACAGAACCATTTTTTTCCTGTGACACAGAGACTGCATTTAGGGGGAGGCAATGGCTCGGAGCCAAGGGAGTGCGGTGATGTTATGTGAAGGAGTGCGTGAACAGAGACAACGGGTGAAGAGGGTGGTTGGTGCCCTCAATCTTCAGTGGAGAAGATCTCTGTTCTTGAGACCCCTCGGCCCCAGGGGGTGAAATCTGGGGGGGACAGGTGTCCCAAAGGTGAGACTGTGCTCCTTTTGGAACTGGACAAAGCACCCTTAAAGGACCCTAGAAGCAGCTCTGGTCCATGTGCAGTGGTGAGAGCACTGGGCATGGAAGGAAGAGGTCACGATGGCAGATGTTCTCTGGGCAGTGCCACGAGCGACATGGAAACACACAAGGTTTCAACAGTGTTTCCAGGGGAAGCCTATGGCACAAGAAGGATTCCTCTCCTCTTGATGAACTGAGAATTGATTATCTAAAGGGTGGTGATGGACCAAGAGTTGGTGATCTGAGGGGTGGCAACTGAATTGAGAGTCCAAGGTTTTGTCTTACTGTGATGTATTGGGAACTTGGTTGGGGGGAGGAGGATTGTTTGGAAGGTTTTCATCCTCAGTTCTGTGTGTTTCTTTTATATATTGTAAGTTAATAAAATTTTTTTTCCTTCTATTCCTAAATTGGAATCTACTTTGCTCTATTCCTGGTCATATCTCACAGCAGACACCGGGCAGAAGGTATTTTCATGTGGGCACTGGCATTGTGCCAGCATTAAACCATGACAGGTGTATTAGCAGATGGAGTACTTGGGCATGTTGCAGTACCTGAGAGTCTGTCTGGCTTCTGAAGCTGACCTGATATCTGCTGATAATTTTCCAAAGCAGAAATTCTTTATGGGAACATGAAATCATGGCAAGGTCTTGTGGATGAGCTACATCTGAAGACCAAGTGACCACAGCCCCCCATGCTACATATTTCCTTGCAGAGGCTTGCTCTGCCCCATCAGTAACACTGAACAGCATATTGTACCAGGTTCTGAAGTTTTGATTTTCAGACTCTCACCAAATGTGTGCCATTGATTCCTAGGTGCTCTCTTGCCCTGGGTCCCAGGCATAGCACTTGGTTCCTTCTATACTTCTAGCTCCTTTTAGGGCCAGGGCTATCATCAGGAATAACATGATCTCCTGTTAAATACACTGGGAACAGCCCATGAGGCATGGAGTCCTTGGGCTTAAACTGTAAGTATGATCCTGTGTCTCTAGTAAGGGCATTGGTTTTCCTTTTGTGAATTCCTGCCCTAAATCCCACCCTATTCTGCCAAGGGGAGCCACCAGCTGCCATGTTATCCAATGGCCTTTGGCAGGGTTGCTGTGGCCAGCAAATAAAGTTTCTAGTAGTGTTTCAGCATTCATTCCGACCCTACATCCCTGTCAGGATCTTTTCCACATTTCCTATTCAGGTGCTACCTGCAAAACATATAATCTGTCACAGGGACAAAGACTGGATTAAACATTCCTCAGCAACATGTATTAGAGAGATTCATCCCCTGTGATCAAAGGCCCTATCCTTATCCTGTTACATTTAATGGAAATTTTACTAATAACCTCAGAAGACCAAGATATTATTCTCCCTGATTAGTGGACAAGACCATTACAACATTACAGCTTCAAAAAAAATGATAAATCCCTTTGTCTACTCTTTGGGTGAGGGAACAAGGCATGTGTTATGCTTCCTCTTTGGATGGTGTCTGTTCTCGCAACTGGTAATCATCTGAGACAGGAGCTGGTGTCCTGTCAGAGGAGTGTGCTGTAGCAATTTCTCTCATCATCATACATTTAGCCCTGAGTTTGGAAAATGGCTCCTACTAGATGGGAGCTGAGCTAAGTTTACGTCCATGGTTGTAGCTGTGCATTTCCAGTCCCTGTTACCACTGGTGCTGCAGAACCTGGTGCTGAACTGCCACTACTTTTTATTCATTCCTAGGAGATTTGGTGAAAGGGTGTTGAGATAATTGCTCTGTCTTCCCCTGAAATTTTTATTTTTGGAGTGTGTCTCAAATGTACTCAGAGAAAAGGAATGAAATTCAGCAGTATGACTGCGCTAGCAGAGCAAATGTTTTGCTGGTGGTAACTATTTCCCCCGTCATGTTAGCACTGAATTTGTTCTGGTATTCCTGAAATGCCTTTAAACACTTCATTTCTTCTTAAATGCTTCCTTGTGTGAAAGCTAGCTCTGGGAAGACAGTGCTAAGCCTCTTAGTAGAGCAAAGTTGTGCCTGTGTTTAGACTTATTCCATCACCCTCTGTGGCACTTGAGCTGATTCTACTTTTTATGCCTATCACTTTCTCATTTCCTTTGGCTACGATCCCTCTTTCTTTCTGCTGAAATGTTTGGAGGGCAGGCAATTCCATGGCTGCCTGCAGATGAAGCCAGATCAGCTTTCAGCACTGAGCTGTGTAACAGCTGCCCAGTGTCACTTGAGAGCCAATTTTGGGACAGTGTCATCAGCTTTGTCAATCCATATGTCCCAGGGAGATTTTAAGTGGATAAAAGCCTAAGTGTCTATCAATTGGATCAAATTCTTAAATGTATATCTGAGACATTAAGTGTCAAATGGAACACCCAACTATCACGACTAACTGCACAAAACAGTAATTCAATGATATCAGAGTTCCATGAATTCCAGCTATCCATAGGCACATGATAGCTAAAAGTTTGTCCTGCGCTCACCCGAGCCTGTCTATGAATATGTGGGAAAAATATTAGTAGCGTTTTTGCAAATTTTGCCCTTTTTTTGGTGTTTTGTTAAATAAAGGTTTTAATTGCCAGGTTTGTGTTTGTCAAAAGCATGTGACAAAAAAAGCCAGTATGAATAGTATCTGAGTTTTAGTTCCACAAAGCAAGTGTAAAACTTGGAAGTGGAAGCTTGCATATATATATATATATATATATATATATATATATATATATATATATATATTTCTAATATATATCTTTCTAAGCTTGCAAATATAAAAATAATCTTTCTAATACTAAAAATGTCCCACTCGCCTTAGATGTGGGACACTGTGTCCTGGAAGATGTCCTCCTGCTTCCTGAACAGCAGAGCCCCAATGAGAGCATGCCCTAAGTTGCTCTTTGCCACTGCATTCATTTCTGAACAAGACAAGAAGAGTCCAGGGCTGGAAGGTCAGCTGCACACAAGCTGCATCAGATCCCAGGCGGCTTCTGGCAGGAGGTTCAGCACCAGCCCATCCTGTCAGCAAGTGCCAGGCTGCTGACGGGCTCTCCAGCAATGCACGCAGCTCAGACAGCTGGTGGTTTGCATAGGTTTGCATAGACAGCCCCATAACTGAAATTATGGGGAGCACCACATGGTCCAGGTGAGCTGTCTGCAGAGACCCTGCCACTGAAAAGTAAGTCTCAGGACTGAGTTTGAACATTTTTCTCTGTCTAAACACAAAAGCATGATCAGTTCAGCTTGGCTCACTTGCCTTGTTTGTACTGGTTAAAATACTCACTAGCCTAATAGCGGCTTTCCTTCATCCATTACCTTAATATTTCTTTAATTAATTCAATTTAAATAAGAAACCAATCATATCTGGTGCAAAATTTACTGAATGATAGAGAATTGTGCCTGCTCAGAAGCTCACAGTCTGACTTTAACTCTGGATCATTTCTCAATAGACTTCTCTGCATCTACAACATGACAGCTGCCTTCAGGGTGGCCAGAGGAATGAAAAAAAAATAATGCTTATTTATTTTATTTAAGTTACTCATATGTTATAAACAAACTAGTAAGCACACCTCAGCCAGGCATGGAGCATTTATAAATCAGTGCAAAGAGCTCTGTTATTCTGATAGTCAATTGATATATATTGATTTGCATTTTTCATTGATCAGACCTGCCTGCATGAGATTAGCCTCTTACAATTATCTTATATTTGAAAAGTGAATTTCTTTACACCACAGGATAACTTTTAATAGGACACAATAACCCGGCATCCTGGGTCCTTTTAAACAATGGATTTCACTGTGGAAGGTCACATAATACTTTTTCCAGGAATAACCGGGAATTTTTTCAAGTTGGATAAATTCCAGCTCTAGTAACTACACTTCGCCTTCCCCAGCTTCCCCAAAGGTCCAATTAATTCAGGCATTCTTAGCATAAGACTGTTACACACTGCTACTGTACATGACTAGACAGCTGCTGCACTTCCCTCCAGTGACAAATACATCTCAGTGGTGCATGAGCTGATTCCCTGCCACCACTCTGATATGGTGTGCCTGAATGATTCCAGTTCTCACAGTCCTCCAAGAAAAACCACACTGGTAACACACAATTTTATCATGGTCTTCCTAGACCTGCTAATCTTGAACATCCTTTTTTTGTCCTGCTGGTTAAATTCACTCCTGGATCTTGAACTCCCATAGGTGGGGAGGGTCTCAGAGCAGGGATGTGCCAGGTGCACTGGCAGGCCGTACTCACATAGCACATGTTGTTTTGAATAGCTGAGAAGGCACCCCCACTGAGGTAATTGGTTACCTCCCCATTGCCTAACAGGCCTGTGACACCTGTGTTGGCTGATGTTTATCTGTAGTGAAAGAAAAGTTAAAACCTCAGACAGCGAGTGGAGATAGAAAGCCCATAGCTGCAGTGGTGCCTGTTCTGCTTTTCCTTTTGAATGTGTTTTTGCATCTGTTATTTTGACCAGGTCTCAGTCCAATCCTGGCAGCAAGAGCGTGTTGCTTTGAGCTTAGCTCTAATGGTCTGGTGTGACTCCTGTGGATTGTAAAATCAGCTGCAGTGCTCATGTCTGACCCTTGCTGCCAGACTGCAGCCGGCTGTCACATCAGAGCGTCAGAGCTTCTGAATAGGGGGCTTTCCAGGCCTTCAGAAAACTTGCCCCTGTCATAATCACTGAGGTAGTAAGGATGTTTCAACACCAGGGTTGAAAGCAGTGGCCTATTGCTTCTGTAGTTCTGCTTAAAAGCAATGTGAGGCCCAAAGGTAACCCCTGGCTACACCACCTTGGAGGGACCTCTGTCCTGCTGGAGCAGCAGCTAAAAGCAGCTGGGCTACAATGAGAGATGGTCTCACAGAAAGAATGCTGAATATGACAAAGATCAGAAGGGGGCAGCTTCTCTACTGTGTGCCTTGCTCTTTGACCTTCAGGGATCCTCTTGGACATGTTGTAGGATTTCCAGTTGTGTCAACTCCCAGCATACACATCCAGGTCTGCAAGATGCAACGGGGACAAATTATTTGTGGAGTTGCTGTGAGATAGGATAATGCACACTTCTGTCTCATCTGCACCTGTGGATGCACCTACCTTTCAGCCCACAAGGGTCTCGGTTCAGCTTGCATTGCTTGAGGGGTAGAATTTCAGCTGGCAGCTTCTGGGTCAGGCTAGTGTTGGCAGGTGGAGTAGCTCTGGGAAGGAGGTTGTTCAGTGACGGGTGTCCTACGTCAGTCTGTCTCTGGTGTCTGTCAGGGTTTCACTCAGTGCCGATTTACAGCTTCCTTCCTGCATGGCTGTCAGGAGTAGCTGTCATGGTACCAGACCCCTCTTCCGATTGTGACATTGGCATCCTCTGACCACGACACAAAGCACTGGGAAAAGGCTGCAGCCGGGAGGTGGCCTGTGCCTGCCTTTACTGCATGTGCTACCAGAGTCAGCCAGCTCACATTTCATCTGAGCTCAATCTGCAGATGAACACATTCAGTACACATCCTTCCTGGGGAAAGGCTGTCATCCCTGAAACTTTGCTTCTTCCAAGCCCATTAGCTTCCAAGATGTGGCATGGAGTGTAGACAGTAAGTTAAAGGATTAGGAAAACAGATATAATTTCACATGTGTAATTAGGCAAATTGAAATTCTACAGAGTGGGATGGGGAAGAGACTGGAAAGGGTAAGAGTGAAAAAAACCCCATGGTGAGAGGGACCAATTTGATTTTTATTTATGGCTCACCATGTGGTATATATGAGGTGAAACATCACTGTAAGGACTGCACACGTGTGGGGAGCCCTGTCCCGGGGAGCCTTGGCCTGGCAGCCCCTCAGGCCAGACAAAGCTTCCCCGCTCGGGCTGCGAGTGACCCCACTTGCTGGGGGCGATGCTGATGCCCGGGTGCCTGGCACAAACCGCCTGGGAAATCGGGCTGCGGGAGGAGCTTTAGCACATTAAGGCAATGAACTGCGACACCACCGATGCCATTTTGCTTTGGGTTCCTGCCTTGGAGGGATCAGGGGCTCGCCCGGAGGCTCAGCCCGGCCCTCCTCGCCCCTCGCTCGCTGTCCGCGCTGTCCCGCCGGGCTCCGCCGCTTCCCGGGCAGGACAGACAGACAGACAGACAGACAGACAGGCATCCCGTGCGCATCCCGGCCCGGCCCGGCGCGGCGCGGGCACGCGGTGCTGCCCCGCTCGGGAACGCGCCCGGAGCTGCGCGGGCCCGGCCCCGCTCGCAGCGCCCGCTCCGCCCGCCCGGCTGGGGCTGAGCGGCGGCAGCGGCCTGGCCCGGCCTGCTGCTCCTGCTCCCTCTCTCTTCTCCCCTCCCTGCTCCGCATTCTGTCCCGCTTCGGCAGCAGCACCTACCCTGCTTTATCAACAAACAGTTCTCAGATATAATATTGCTGCGCTTGTGCTTTATTTTCATCTGAGAGGTCTATCAATAGGAATCCTCCCCAACTCCCCTTTTACAGCAGGATGGGGCATTCATACACCCTGTTTGCAGGGTCAGACAATAGGGATGATATATAGCCAAGTACCATATGTCTCCAAGAAGGGCATGTATTCTAATTTACTGTATTACCATACAGTCACATTTATTCCAGCTCTAGTATTTTATATATATATATATAAAACTAGTCACACATGACCAGTCACACAAATGGGGATGCCATGGTCTTGACAGTATGCAGAGTTCAGCTGATCTCTTTGTGCTGCTTCCAACTGGATTTTTATATTATTTGGATTGCAAAGGTCCATGGACTACATTTTACATGAAATTTGCAGCTGAATGTATTTGCTTATTACCATCTCATCACCTGTTACAAGAAGAAAGCCCGTAAGTTCAAATGAAGAACGCCTGCCTTGGTAAAGATGGGCTGTCTTCTCTGCAGAGAAACACTGAATGTTTCACCTCAAGAGAACTAAACTAAGAAATGCTCACATTTCTTTCCATTCTTGGGCTGATAGATGGTGCCTGTTCAAAATACGACAATTCAAAAGGCAGTCAATTAAGCCACTATCCCTAGCTTAAGGCAATGCAACATCAGGCCTTAGCTTTATTTATTGCAACCAGAAGGGTTTTTCATCAGAAAATAGTGGAGGGATTTAGCCTAGTGACAAAGGTGTCAGCAATAAACCCCTCTTCAAATAACTGTATTTCATTAGGCCTGATCTCAGGTTTCAAGGAGGTCTGATAGAACTGTTGTTAGAGCCATCTGTAAAAGTAACACTGAGACAGCTAAATTTTTTGGGGAGTGCAAAAGATTGCAAACTCCATGGAGTTTATGGTCTTACATAGAATAGCTGCAAAACAAGCAAAAGAAAATATAGTCGTGGCTGTTTCCCTGAGGAGGAGCTGAGGGGATGAACTGGCAAATAAATTGTCTGTGCTCTTAGGCAAGGTGAGAGCTACTGATTGACCACAGCCCTCCTGTGATGACACAGCATCTCCCAAGCCAGACAGGGTTTTAAAGAGCCATTTAAAACACAGCTAACACAGAATTTCTATTAAAGACTTCTGAAACTGTACTGAAACACAGACATAGCTGTGATGGGAAATGTGGGCTGCAAATGGATGACAATGGAGAACTGTAGAGATTAAGAGAAAATAAAACCTGTGGTGTCACATTGTAATGTCCCAGATTAAAAAACAGATTAAAATAAATCTGATATTTAAAAATCTGAGCAAGATGGACAGTGAACAACCCTGCTCTGAAGGGTAGGATAGGAAAGGAGACAGTTCCACTGGGCAGGAAATGGCAAACTGCCCTCCTCAAGATGGAGCAAGTCAGCAGAAGGGGATATTTTTTCCATCCACCTTAGTCTGTCCAGCACAAGCGACCATATGGGGACATCAGCAACGCATAGATGATTGATTTGTATTTTTCCTGACAGCTTGTTTCTTTCTGAGTGGTCCATTAATTTTGGCTTCAGGCAAAAAAAAAAAAAATCCAATGCAAAACCAAACAACAACCAATCAAAAAACTTGCATAGGGAATTTTGGTTTTGGATAAAAAGAAATGTTTTACAATAAATAGTAGGACAGACTTACAAAATTCAGAAACAATTTTCATTACTATTCCAGATATAATGAGATTTATTAATATATATTAGGACAAAGTCTGTGTACAAATATGTAATTTAATATGCTTTATAAAATGGTTGTATCTCAAACCACTAACTTTACATTTGAATGGGTAGTAAAGATAATTTGCAATTTCCTGAAATACTAAAAGCTGAGAAAACCATGCTTTCCTAAGACAGATATTGGTAGACTAGAATAAACTGGCTGTGTTTTCTGTGCAAGATTCACCCACAGATAGTCTATGAGTAAGTCAATACTGCTATCAATTTTTCTTAATTAGGAGGCTTTTACCCATGAGGAAGAAAGAAGCATAACTACATCTCAGAACTACTTCGCTCATGCTTCAGCCTGCTGTTGGCCAATTTATCTTTTTCAGCCACAGCTCTAAACAGCTTCTGGGAAAAGGGCTCATTTGAAGAGTACATACTTCCAGTTTCGGAAGCAATTGTAAAAATAGCTTAGTAGGATTCTTATTAATAAGCGTATGTTCTTTTAGTGCTTCCTCAGGGTCAAGCATAACTCATCTATGTTGTTTTTTGCTATTTAAGTTAGATAATGAAACTGTAAGTGATGCTTTAGAAATCAGTATAAAACTTCTGTGCTGAATTAAGTGGGCAATATCAGTTGCCATGTAGAACTGAGTTACTATTACTTTTAGAAGACAGGAAACTGTGCCTGTAGCCTGCTGATAATTTACATATTCACAGGCATATTTTTCACTAAAAGAAATGCTTTTTTCCCTGCTATGTTGTGTGAAAAGCCCAAATGAAAAAAAAAAAAAAAAGATTGATGTCATGCATGTGAATGTAGAGAGCTGTCAAATCAGGCACACACTCTCATCCCTCCCAGGGAAAAAAATGCAAAGTAGAGACTTCTAAAACCACTTGCCCTTTAGAAAACGAGACCATACCCACCAAACTAAAGTTTGACTCTTTCCTGGCATAACTATCTCAGTAGACACAAAGTCATGCCTGTGAAAAAAAAGTAGAAAAAAGCCTGTTTCTTCCTTTGCTACATTTATAATAAGTTCAAGCACAACTTGCCACAATTTGAAAGTGAAAAACTCAAATTGAAGTCGGGTTCTTGCTAAGTTCACACAATGTTCCTTTGAAAATAGTAAAGTAGACAGAGGCAACAGTCTCATACTCTACAGTGTAAAAGTGGTGCTTTAATGTTATCAAGACCCTTGAATGAGGCTTTCAAGCTGCATAAAGAACTAACACACAATTAAAAGACAGGAGATAAAACCTGTTTTATATTCCATATTTACAAATCTGTAATTATTTTAAGGATTTCATTCTCTTCCCATGCCTGCATGTATAATTTGAATTACTCTAGTATGAAACTAGATTAGGCCAACATATGAGAACTTAGATAGATATTTTCTCTTTACAGCCATCCAAGAATTAGATATCTAGCTTAAATTGTCCAACTAGGCTTTCATCCTAGGCCATCTAGTTTTTGCTGAAAGATTGGTGTCTTGGTTTTCATCCATGGGCCAGACTCATCAATGAATTATTACTCCATGCTCTGTTCCCAGATTTCTCCTGGGCGCTTTAAGAATGTGAATCAGACATAAATCAACAACGCACTTACTACCTGCATGAGAGTACAAACATCTAAGGGGAAGAGCTGCAAGGGGTTTTGCTATGCCACAGCAATACTGCTCCAAAATGCATCATCACATCAGCTTAAGCAGTTTAAGGTGGAAAAACGTATGTAACCACTGCCTGAATTTGGGACATTATCTGTATTTTTTCTCCCTGAAAGTGCCCAACCTTTTGCCACGTACACAAGGTGTTTCTGACAGGCAAAGATCACAAACTCCTTGCATAGACTCAGAGCAGATGTTTTGTCTTCTGAAGCAAAAACTTTTATCAAAAAAGTAACCTGAATTACTGGATTTTTCATAAGGGGCATATGGCAGAGAGATGCCACAGGGATGACTTTGGTCAAAACCATTGAGCATCTCATCTGCTTGCCGCTCTTCATCTTTCCATAGCTTCCAAAATGTGCAAAACTAATGTAACTAATGTTAAACTACAGCTTTTATTAAACAGAATGAAGAGAAAAACATGGAATTAACCTGTGCATGAAGTGAGACATTTTTACCATTCATGTATAAAGCCTTTTGATTTTCAGAAAGCCATGTGGAATATGAAGGATAACCAAGAAGTTATTTCTACAGCTGGCCTTCTTGACTTGTTTCTGGTGCCTAACTATGCATCAGACACATACTTTATATTCTAGTGACATTGATAATAGCAACTTGAAACAAACCTGTCTAAATGCTTCAAAATTATCAGGTGAACTTCAGTGAAAAAGTTCCCAATTACTTACAGTGATAACAAGGTTACAAAAGATTAAGAAGGTAATTTTTACCATTAACAAAGCCCAACATAATCCAACACACTTCAAGTATCTACGAAAGTGTATATTATCAAGTACGCTCCATTTCCTGGACAGAGTCTCAACTGACAGTGCAAAAATCAACACCCTTGATTTATTTTTCCCTTTCATTAGGGTCTTCTGATGGTACAGGCGGAGTGTAATTTGAACAGAAAGGCATATTGTTTAAGTCTCATCTCATACATCTCTTTCCCAGCACTGACTCAGGATCACTCCACTCGCAAGTCCTCCAGTGCACACAAGAAGTTCCATGTTGGCTTTTCCTGTGTCAGGACAGAGCTAACAAAAGAAAGAAATGTAAGGAATGCTTTTCTGGGAGTGAAGTGCATTTCCCACTGATCATTCATAAAGGGAAGGTGGCATGTGAAGTATGTATCTAAATAAAACGTATGAGGACACAGGAGTGAGGAAATAGGCAAACTTCATGCAAGGTAGGGTTTTCTGCTCTCCTGAGAAGATCAATACTAAAAAAAACTTTGATTGTGTTTGTCCTAAAAACTTGGCAGTATCCCCTATTGTCCTCATGAATCAAAGAATTAATAAAATAGTATTTAAGCAGCATTTTCTACCTCTGCCTGTAGAAAAGATGCTTTCCAATGGCTTAGCCCTTCTTGCTAAGCTAATGTTCCAGGCTGCACTGTCTGCCAGACTAGGGAACTTGATTTGGAACAACGAGATCCAGTCATGCAGTGAGGAGATTAACTCACATCCGTTATAACACCTTTTGAGGCAACTCATTAAATCAGTCTGGCTGTGAAGTCCAGCAACTTGATGGCATTAATCTAATGTCTCATCCCAGCCCTGAGGTTATCAGTGGACAGCTGTAATTACAATTGATTGAAAAGACATTTTCACAGAGGAGTTTCTGTTTCCTGGAATTCAGGCATTTCTGAATATTTTTCCTGTGTTGCCCAGCCCAGTCATTCCAATCTTATTATCTGCAGGCAGGCATATGCAGCTTTTTAGTAACTTGAAATCAGGGTATGAAATTGGCAATATTCTGATGACAGGCAAGCTACAAAGTTAAGCTCTAACGACAAGCTCACATGGTCTTTTAATGGCACTGTATCTAATTTCTGCAACCTCCTACAGCCTCCCTGTATGTTGGGGAATGTGGTGAGAAGCTCCTGCTTGGTTCACTGTCACTCCAGCTGTGACACTGGACTGGTCTCTGTTTCTTGACCTCTTCCCTTTTCTCTTCCTTGATGGACTCCTCAGAGTCAGAGGACAGCTCGACCACTTCTGGGGTCCTCTCAGCCAGCGGCTTAACGTACCCAACAATGACACAATTGTCTGAGGAAGAGCCACTGTCGTTTGAGTCAGCATTGGCCTGTAACTCAGTCTGCAGCTTGGTTCTTCGGCTCCCTGAAGCAGAGTCCTCGTCAGAACTTTCTGATGACTCCAGAGGAGAAGCTATGGTTGCACGAACCTCTTCTGAAACGGAATAGGAAGGCCCCGGAGTTTCGTCATCCCACGGGGCCTGACTAAGGCCAGGAACAGACACACTATTATACGGCCCTTGTGGGTATGCCACATCGGGAGATATTGTAATAATTGATGAGTCTGAGTGGCTTCCTTCCTCATACGACGGGGCAGGACAGTCGTAATTGGCGTGCTGATCGTATGCTTCCAAGTTAAAAGGACAACGAGCAAAACTGATGAATTCGTGCAGGAAGTGCTCTGTCCGATTCAGCAGAAATGGCTTCAGGTCCTCAGCAAAGGCCTGGCTTTCCAGATCGTACCTGGTTACATTGCTCATGATGATGTGCTGCACAATGTTGATCAGAGACCCGTGGGCACCAAACAGGACCGTAAGCTCTCGCTTCAGCCAAGGAACCAGGCGGTGAAGGCAAGCAGGGTTGCGGCGGAAGAACTCGGCCGAAATCTCTCGGTATCGGCCGCCGTCCTGGATGCTGCGGATGCGCACGCCGGTGCGGTACAGAGCCCTGCGGAAGGTGATCATGTCCTCCTCCTGGATCTGCCGCAGAGATCTGCCCTCCGCGCTGGCCTTCCTCCTTGAGGCCAGCCTCCTGAGCATCTGCTGAATCTCCCTGTGCCTGTGTCGCGCCGGCTCGCTCGACAGCCCTTCAAACAGCATCCCGTTATCCGGAGGGGACGGCATCCTTCGGGAAGGGGAACCGCGCGCGCGGCGTTCCCTCGTCAAGGTGGTGCGGTAACGAAACCTCCGGCCGTCGGGGCTGGCAAAAGAGCTTGTTTCTAAAGGGCTGAGGATGTACTCCTTGAAGTCATCTTCAGCACGAATCGTGTGGAAAATGGAAAAGAAGGGTTGCTTGCAGAGCGGGCATTCTGCCTTGTTCTTGGACCACTCTTGCACGCAGCGGAAGCAGAACCTGTGCAAGCAGCGATCCAGATACGCCACGTTGTCAAATCTGTCCAGGCAGATGGGACACTTGGAGTCGGGAGACGCATCTGTCGGCAGCTTACTGGTGCTGGCTTTTGGAGAAAAATTGCTATCTTCTGCAATCTCTCAGCTAACAGAAAGCACCTAGTACCTCCCACATTTTAGGATTACCATTTGGCGAGTGAGGTCATCCCTGCTGCAAAGCACCTTGGAGCATGAGTCACATCCTGACCTGTGAAGGACGGGCTGAGTTTACTCACTGAGATAAGGAGTTTTTCCAAGCAGATGCTCTGTGTGCACCTCCTGTTTCCACTCTTGGCTCTTAGCCAAAGGTTGCCCACAGGGTCACAACTTGCAGTGGAGATTCAAGGGTCTTTCTCTTTTTGTTTTTATTTTAGTTCCCTGCCATCTCAAGGATGGTCTTAAGCAACCATCTCATCTTGATGTGACCTGCAGGCAGCTGTCAGATGGCAGCATTGCTCACTGATATGTGAATGGGAATTGAGTCAGAAACTCAGAAAGCAATGGTTTAGCTTCAACAACCACTGTTTTAAGCCACCCAGTTCTCACAATCAAGTGAGTTTTTTTACTTTATAAAATAATCATGTTCTAAAGCAAAAAAATAAAATAAAATTTGTTTTAAAAGAAAATTAATTATTTTTGTCTAGACAAAAATATAGACTCAGTCTTCTGGACATGAAAGGAGTCTAAATATACTGTCTAAACCAGCATTATAATCCAAAAGACCAAGAATGTACAACATGCAGTCACTTACCAAAGGGACTGAATATTTGCAAAATAGCATGCTCCTCTTGAGGAGCTCTCAGGGTAACAATTGGAAGGGAAGATAGAAAGAAATTCAGTATGATCTGCAGACTTTTATTTCTGAACATGGAATAATATTTAATATTCCTGGCACAGGCTCTTCTATGCAAAGCCTTCAAGCTCTGAAATGCACTGCCTTCTACCAGCAAGCTGTAAATCCTCCCAGTCATTCCTCACACTCCTGCAGGGCTGCACATCCACTGGCCAAACAGCGGCCACATTAGCAACCTGACACCTTAAACAAATTCAACGCTTGCCCTTTGGTTGGCTGATGGCAAAGCAGCAAGTTAAACTGGAAAGGTCAAGTGGAAATCTCTGAACAGAGTGAGCCATATTGCAGACACAAAGTAAAGCGAGCAATGAGTTCTCAAGCTATGCGAAAACTGGGTCAAAAGGGCCTGAAACAGAAACTGTTAGGCAAAGTGAGAAACCAAGGTTGTTATTTCAAAGGCGGTCCATGTGCATATATCGCTCTGTGGCCGGGATGTGCTTTGCTTTTGGCTCTGCTCAAGACTGCAGGCAGTTTTGAACTGAAAGCAGAGGTTGTATAAAGCAGATGCAAGCTGCATTGGGAGCAGAAGCCATGTTCAAAAACAAGGTGTGCAGGGAAAAGCAAAATCAACAATCCTGATAAAGGGAAGAAATTACATCACATGCTTTCACAGATAGGCAAGGACAGCATTGAAAATCTTCCTCACTCACTAACAGGTCACATATTCAGAACTTTTAACCTTCCAAGGATTTCATGCATGTTGTCCTCTTAAGTCACAACGTCTAAGCTTCCAGCCTTCTGCACCATGATTAAACCTGCCTCAAAAGAAGAGCAATGAAACCAGAAGTGTCTCCATCCTCCTCAAAGAAGGGTGCTTGCAGGACTAAACCTGCCTCAAAAGAAGAGCAATGAAACCAGAAGTGTCTCCATCCTCCTCAAAGGGTGCTAGCAGGACAGTGCTTACAAGAATCCCTGTAACACCCTTTGGTAGGCATTTCAGAACTTACAAAGGTGGTGCTTTGTGATCCTGGGCAGCTTCTGGTCCTTCATTGCAATGTATTCAGAGCACACAACACTGAGCATAGAAACAGGGAACTTTGAAAAAAGAGATGCATGGCAGGTGTGAACACTATGAAGACAACCCATCCTTTCCCTGGTGGAATGCAATCAGAAAAAGCATTCCAAACCAGGACTGCAGGAACTGGTGTAAGACAATAGCAGAATCCCGCACTGAAAAATTTACCTGGAAATTTGTACAGAAATACTAAGGGCACAGTGGTTTTACTAGAAGCCTTAGCCTGTTACCCCAAATTATCTGTCCTTACATCTTGGAAAAAACAGCCAGCACTTGTGAACAGGGACTGAAGTGACATCCTACTGTAACAGCAGCTTCTTTTAAAGAGGATGAGCCTGGTTGAGTAGAGACCATAAGGGAAAGAATAACAAAGATAATTCACATTGTGTCTTGCTTCCATAACAGCTGAGCCCTGCACACAGAAAGGCTTCTGAGGCTCCCTCCTCTGCTCCTTGTATGCAGTGGAAATGCTGCTTTTATTGTATGCCACATCATTATGTTGCAGCTGGAGAAAGAAAAAAAAAATATAAGCCCTTTTTGTACTTGCCTATAAATGGTCAGGTCATGAAAGAAATAAATTGCAACAAATTATGAGGTCCTACTCAATCTGCAGCTCTCTGCAAGCACAGAGTATTCCCAGGTAAGCTTGCCCATTTATTTAATTTTCCTTTTTTGTCCATTTAATTAATTTTCTTTTTTTCCCCCTTTTGTAATTAAATATACTTTAGACATCAAAACAGCCAATATGGAACAGCCTGGTTTTGAAAGCCAGCATGCTTTGTAACCGTGGCAAGCTCTCAGAGTCAGGCTGATGCTGCAAGGAATGAACTGCACATTTAAGTTACATAAGCAACTTTCACTAGAGAATATGTAAAATGTCAAAATCTGGTACTATGCCTTATATTCCTCTGTTTCAGAGTTTAAAAGTTAAAAACTACTGCAAAACCACCAAAGGTTTTCAGTCACAAAGGTGCATGCTTTGAGCTTTAGATATTTGAGAAGTATTTTAAGATGAAACTTGGTGATTTGAGAAGGTTTCAAGGTCTGATTTTTTTATTTAGTTTATTCAATTTTAGCATTCCTGGAGTTTGGAAAGTTAGATGTCCATCTGGATCCCACAGTTTTAAGATTTTTTTTTTTTTTAATTCTGAGGTAAAATAACTTTCCTTGATATTCACAAAAAGGCAGTTTACAAATATAGTCACATGTGCTTTCCTTTACCATGGACACATGATTCAACTGGCTGCCAGCAAAACAGGCTGCTAAATGCTGAGAAGGTTTGCAATCAGTCTGCAATGAAAAAATCTATACCCCCTCCACCAAAATTTACATGGCATAGTAAAGAGATAACATAATCATTGAGCAGAAAGCAACCACATGAAATAAATGCAGCAAATATTTGCTTATCCAGCCACTAAATAAGTAAAATGCAACCTAGATTGAGTAAGACAAAAATGGAGAGTCCTTATTTTTCATATGATACAAACTATTATCATACTCTTCCTTAAAAAGCCATGTGAACAAGTTGAAGTTACAGCATGGTGGAAGGAGAGCACAAGCACACTCGTGCTGTGCCACATCATATTTGTTGTGTTCTAAAGGCAAGTTAGCTCATTTCTTGCAGCACTTGTGAAAGCAGGAGAAAAAATAGATGAGGGTGGGGCAAGAAGAGAATTTGAAATATAGAAACAGAGCAAACCCCCATTCTCTTCTTCAAGTTTCAAAGGCATCCTCATTTGCATTTCCATAACTGAAAATTGAAAGTGTACATTTACTTCTACCCTTTCAGATGTGATATTGTACAAATTCAAAATGGGCTCACAGTCTGAAGAGACACAACCTGGAGTCCAAGTCACCCCTGAAGTACGAGCAGAACAAAACCTGTGCAGGGATACAGCAGCCAAGATCAGTACATAGCAGCAGGTCAGCCCCTCAGCTTGGTCTGAGGTGCCTGTACTTCAGAGACTGTAAAAATAGAAAGCAGCAGGTTTTTAAGAAAGCACCAGCATTCAGTAGTGCTGCAGGTTAATGGCATTCTGTTAAAGCCATATGGATCAGTGTCATGCAGACACCAAGGAGGAAGGAGAAGGGGACAGGGTGATGAAGAAAACTGAGACAGGAGAGTAGGAAAGCTGAGGAAGAGAAGAAGGGTAGCTGCATCTCCGCTGGTCTCTATGGCTATTGCACAGAGTCAGGAGCTCATCCTGAAAATGGCAATTTAATATGCCCACACCCTAGGCCCAGAAACACTGGTTCCAGTGTCTGCTCCCCACAGGGATTCCCCATCTGGCACAAGGTAAAGAGCAAATTAAGCTCTGGCTGAGCATCCCATAATCCAAAACTAATCCCTCGGATACTCCTTTGGACACCAGCCACCTTTTGTGCCTGATGCCACACGCTGGTTAAAGCAGCATCAGCTCCTTATGGCCATTCTCCTTGGCACAGAAAGGCCCTGGGTGCCGCCTGTGCTGGCAGGGTGCTGTGTGGGGAGAATGCCAGCAGGCACAGCTTTGCAGCCCACCTTGAACCAGGGACATATCCATGCACACACACCAGAGTCAGTCAGCACTTCAGATCAGATGAGGCACCCCTCTAAAAAGGCCTCAGGTTATGTGCAGAACCTGGTCATCATTTAGGCAGGTGTATAAGAACAAGGACAAGGAGATAGTCTGTGTACTGGTTTTGGCTTAGGTAGTGTCCACTTTCTTCACAGTGCCAGTATAGGGCTGGGTTTTGGATTTGTGATGAACACAGGGTTGATAACACAGGAATATTTTTGTTATTGCTAAGCAGGGCTTAAACACAGGAATATTTTTGTTATTGCTAAGCAGAGCCAAGGCCTTTGTTGCTCCTCACCCACACCACCAGTGAAGAGGCTGAGGGAAGGAGAAAGGCTGAAGGAATTGTGAGAGGACACAGCTGCAACTAGCTGACCCCAAATAATCCAAAGAATATCCCAGTCCTACGGCTTATGGTGCCATGCTTAGCATGTAAAACTGGGGGAAGAAGAAGAAAGGGGAGGAAGTTCAGTCATGGCATTTGTCTTCCCAAGTCATCCTTACACAGGATGGGGCCCTGCTCTCTTGGAGATGGCTGAACACCTGGCTGCCTATGGGAAACAAGAATGAATTCCTTGATTTGCTTTGCTTCTTTTACTTTCCCTATAAAACTGCGTTTATCTCAACCCATGTGTCCTGTAATGCTGTAAAAGGGGAGTTGGGGAGGATTCCTATTGATAGACCTCTCAGATGAAAATAAAGCACAAGTGCAGCAATATTATATCTGAGAACTGTTTGTTGATAAAGCAGGGTAAGTGCTGCTGCCGAAGCGGGACAGAATGTGGAGCAGGGAGGGGAGAAGAGAGAGGGAGCAGGAGCAGCAGGCCGGGCCAGGCCGCTGCCGCCGCTCAGCCCCAGCCGGGCGGGCGGAGCGGGCGCTGCGAGGGGGGCCGGGCCCGCGCAGCTCCGGGCGCGTTCCCGAGCGGGGCAGCACCGCGTGCCCGCGCCGCGCCGGGCCGGGCCGGGATGCGCACGGGATGCCTGCCTGTCTGTCTGTCTGTCTGTCTGTCTATCTGTCTGTCTGTCTGTCCTGCCCGGGAAGCGGCGGAGCCCGGCGGGACAGCGCGGACAGCGAGCGAGGGGCGAGTAGGGCCGGGCTGAGCCTCCGGGCGAGCCCCTGATCCCTCCAAGGCAGGAACCCAAAGCAAAATGGCATCGGTGGTGTCGCAGTTCATTGCCTTAATGTGCTAAAGCTCCTCCCGCAGCCCGATTTCCCAGGCGGTTTGTGCCAGGCACCCGGGCATCAGCATCGCCCCCAGCAAGTGGGGTCACTCGCAGCCCGAGCGGGGAAGCTTTGTCTGGCCTGAGGGGCTGCCAGGCCAAGGCTCCCCGGGACAGGGCTCCCCACACGTGTGCAGTCCTTACAGTGATGTTTCACCTCATATATACCACATGGTGAGCCACAAATAAAAATCAAATTGGTCCCTCTCAGGTATGTGAATTTATGATTTAGAAGGTACCACATAGTGATACATAAATACCAATTAATGAATGGCAACCCTGCAAGGATTTTAGTTTGGCGCTTGTGTGTAGTTAAAACTGAATTAATTGGCTTTACGTCCTGAAGTTCAGCACATGCTTTTGTATGTGAATAGTCACCTTGAAGTGACTGGGAACAGCTGTCAGTCGTGGGAACCTTCATGTCTGACATGGATCTGAAGCCTACTGCAGATGTATATACGGAGCATGATTTTTTTAAAATTGTTTGCTTTTATTGACTTTGATGGGGTGATTTGCCCCAAGTCAGGTGAGTAATTTGTGTGGATTTTGGATTTAGTCTTCTAAAGAAAGGAAAAGGGGAAGAAATTGAAACAGAGATTGTGCTGGGGATTTCTCCTTCTTGCAATAGACACTTTTACCTGCCACAAAATGTATTGTCCATCCACTGTTACATCTGAAAAATAACAACATAGAACTCAGAGTGTGTTTTCCTGCATTTGAGAGCCTTTGTAGCAATGTGCAGTGACAGCAGGATGACTGCAGCTGATGAAAAATGATAAGATGTGTTTATCAAGCTCCATAACCAGCAAATTATTTCACTTGCTTGGGTTTGATTTTTTTTTCTTTTTGTACTCTAATGCTGGCACCGAGCTTTTGGTTCACGATAAAAAACCAATATATGGTCTTAATTGTAGTTCATAGTTTTATTAATTTTGATTACTTTGCTACTTGAATCAGTGTAAGGATAGAGTCAAAATATCATCTATATCTTTTGTAATGGAGAACTATGAAAATCACTCTGTCAAAAAATAATTTGTTGAGGAAAAATATATTGTCCTGATGACTGTAATCAGTAACACACGTAGTGTGAACAAAGTAAATGTTGTCTTTATCTGCTGGCCATGGGCTCTTAACTGCTGCAATTATTTCAAAATGAGTGGAAGAAAATGCGTTTTACTTTTCCTTAGAGTGACTGTTGTCCTTCTGTTCTTAAGTATGATGTGTGCTACAGAGGAAGGAACTAAAGGAACGTACTGTCTATGTTTTTTGGTCTCACCAAGTCCAGAAATCGCTTTTAGAGCAATCCTGTATAGCCACACATCTGTACTCAGTTAAAAGATTATTATGACATTATTATTATTAGAAGTCGCTGCAGCAACAACTTGCCAAATGAACCATTAAAAGCAAGCCAGACTCACTGAACCACAGTAAAATCAATTAACGGCTGCTTGGGGCAACATATGGTCTTTGAAGGTCTTTATCTTTTTAACCATTTGTCTCTTCCAGTGTTTGTGGCAGAGCTCTCCACCTCTCTTTCATTTGAATGCAAAGAGCCATTTCAAATACTGTAACTTCCTCTTAGTAACAAGCTCATTTAGTGGTGTGTCACTGTTAAATTGGACCTCTACTGACATGCAGAAATTTGAATTAAAGGGAGAAAACACCTTTTACTGTTAAGGAAAACGGTGTGTTCTTTCTGCTTTGGGAATTTCACTTGAGCCTTTTTGGCTGTTGCTCTACCCTACGCCCTGAGCGCCTCTTTTGTGGTCGTTGTTTTCGAGGCTGAGGTTTCAGAGATGCTGAACCATTGTTTTTTTCAGATTACAAAAAGGGGAGGTGGCAGGGCGATTCCCGTGGCTGGATTTGCACAGCGATTGCCGGCTGCACGGACCCGAGCAGCAGCCGGGCTGTGCCGGGAGCGTGAGCCAACACTGCCGTCTAGCCTCGGCCGTGCGCCCTGCTGCCTCCGTCCGTGCGTCCGTCCGTCCGTGTGCGAGCTAACGCAGCTCTGCCGAGCCTCCGCCCGCCAGTCTCCTGTTGTACTCACTTCTGCTGGGAAACACAGGATCTTCTGAAGTGGCCACAGCACGAGATGAGGGATGGAAGACGGCGGCAAACAGTGGAGGAGATCTGAAGTGGCAATGCATCAAGAAAAGGCACCGTCTGTGTTTGCAGATAGGGAAATGAAACCCATCTGTCCAAACTCTTACAAGATATCTGGTGGCACAACAAGGCAGAAAAACCAATTCCAGGTCTGTTCAGTATTTCTAATGACAAAGCATTTGCAATGTCATTGAGCAGGGTCTCCTGACATATCACCCCCTGCTATATCCTTTGGGCTCTGTGTTGAATCCCACTTTCCTATGTCTCTCTCTCCCTTTTCCTTCTCTGTCTCATACCAAAAATACATCTTTTTTTACTCTTTCCCCACAGAAGTTGTAGCTTTTGCTTCTTGGTGTGTGGTGACCTGTGAGCTACTTGACTGAAGTAGTTTGAAGTGCTGTGTTTAGGTTTTATATGCATATTTTGTCTGGACATCTTGGGATTTTAAAACTTTGTATTGCTTCCATTCACCATGAACTTGTGTTTGTTTACCCAAATCTGTGTCTATATAGCCTTTACGTTACAGATGGTAGTGCATAAATAATAAAGAGGATAACAAATATATAAAACATTTTTACTATATATGTGAATATATGTATAATTATTTTTAAAGAGGCAGAAGGTTCTATTAGGGCTCTAATAGAAGAAATTGCACAATTCCTCCATTTTCAAACAGCATGTAATGCAGGAATGAAGCAATTATATTCAAGCTTTCTGGGTAGTGTAACTTGTGAGAAATTGATTATTATGATATATTAAAGTGATTTAAAGGCTGTATTTAGCCCAGAGTGGCCTGACAAGTGATTTTGATTATTATGATATATTAAAGTGATTTAAAGCTGTATTTAGCCCAGAGTGGCCTGACAAGTGATTTTGTTTCTTGTTTTTACTCATTTTCAATAGACTTCTTTAAATAATTCAGCTACAACACTAATCATAGAATCATCAGGGCTGGAAAAGACCTTCAAGATCATCAAACACAACCTTTGGTCAACCACACCCTGGCATTTAGACCATTACACATCCAATCATTTCTTGAACACTTCCAGGGATTGTGACTCCACCACTTCCCTGGGCAGCTTGTTCCAAAGCCTGCCAGTGAAGAAATCCATCCTGATGTCCAACATGGACCTCCCCTGGCACAGCTTGAAGCTATGTCCTCTCCGCCTGCCAGTAGCAGCCTGAGAAAACAGGCTGATCCCCACTTTCAGGTAGCTGTAGGGAGTAATAAGGTCACCCCTGAGCCTCCTTTTCTGCAGGCTAAAAATCCCCACTCCCTCAGTCACTCCTACAGAACTCTATACACACTCTACCATCTCTGTTGCCCTTCTCTGGACACACCAGCACCTCAGTGGGTTTCTTTTAGTGAGAGGCCGAGAACTGGACACAGGAATTGAGGTGTGGATTCACCAAGTACAGGGACAGTCACTGCCCTGGTCCTGCTGGCCACACTATTGCTGGTACAGGCCAGGGCACCACTGGCTGCCTTGGCACACTGCTGGCTCATGTTCAGCCACTGTTGACCAACACTCCCAGGTGCTTCACCTCTGGGCTGATTTCCAGCCCCTCCCTCCCCAGCCTGCGGCTCCTCAGGGGTTGTTGTGACCCAGGTGTAGGACCTGGCACTTGGCCTTGTGTAACCTCACACAACTGGCCTCGGCCAATCAATCCAGCCTGTCCAGATCCCTCTGCAGAGCATTCCTGCCCTCCAGCAGATCAACTTGGTGTCATTTGCAAAGTGACTGAGGATGCACTTGATCCCCTCACCCAGATCATGAATAAAGATGTTAAACAAGACCGGTCCCAACACAGATTTCTGCAAAACACCCCTGGTGAGCAGCCACCAGAGCCACCAGCTGGATACAGCACTGTTTGCCACCATTCTCTGGGCCTGGCCATCCAGCCAGTTTCTAGCCCAGTGAAGATGCCAAGCTGCAGGCTGCCAGCTTTTCCAGGAGTGTGCTGTGGGAGACAATGTTAAAGGCCTTGCTGAAGTCCAGGCAGACACATCGACAGCCTTTCCCTCATGCTCTAGGTGGGTCACCTTGTCATAGAAGGAAATTAGGCTGATCAAGTAAGACTTGCCTTTCCTAAACCCATGCTGGCTGGGCCTGATCCCCCCTGCTTGTCTTGTACATGCCATGGGAGCACACTCAAGAAAATCTGTACCATAACTTTTACCGGCACCAGATTTAGCTGTCCTTACATATTCTTATCAACCTTATAATTAACATGTATCCATGGGTACTGCCTCACGTTAATGAGACAAGATTATATTTGAAGGAGAATCTTTTGTCTCCATTAAAGCAGCTGTTAGTGTGGCTGTATACCTGGGTGAATCAACTAATCATTTCATTAAATGAAAGTCCTCTTAGGTATGCTAATCAAAAGCATGCTGATCACAATTTTTTTTTCAGACAAACCCCCTGAAACCTAAACAAACAAACCACTTCAAGGCTAATAAACCAGACTTACTCTGACATATAAGCTATGCTTTATTAAAGAGGATTAAAGAAAAAGAAGATCTGAGGGAGATTTCATCAGCATTATGCATATATTCCTTTAGCCATCTCTGGTGATGTCATCTGAATGGTTAATGCTGCCTAAACATAGTTATTTGCTGCATCATTTTGAATGTGACAGGAAACACAAGCTTTCTGCTCTGAACTGCATCTTCTTGGGTGAGAAGATGGTGGATACTGAGCACTGAAACAAAACCCTTCTGATTAAATCCCAGAAGCAGGCTGAGGGGGTTTCTATGTGCTTCTTGACTTCTATGAGCAAGCATACAAGCAGAAGCTGAACAGAGATTTATCAAGAAGGAGAGGTGGAATGTATAACACTGTCACTGAACAGTTTCACAGACAGCTTTTTCAGAGAGAGGGAGATCAGTGTATTAAAAAATGAAATAACTGGCTTTAAAACTTCATAGGTGTGGTTTAAACCCAGCAGGCAACTAAGTACAATGCAGCTCTTTGCTCACTCCCTCTCCAGCAAGATCAGAGAGAAAATCAGAACAGTAGAAGTAAAAACCTTATGGGCTGATAAAATAACAGCTTAATAGGTAAAGCAAAAGACACATATACAAGCAAAATAAAACAAAGAATTCCTTCACCACTTCCCAGAGGCAGGCAGGTGTTCAGCCATCTCCAAGAAAGCAGGGTTCCATCATGCATAACAGTAATTTCAGAAGACAAATGCCCTTCCCCTTGGTTCCTTCTTCTTCACCCAGCTTTATATATTGAGCATGATACTACAGGGTGTGGAATACCCCTTGAGTCCACTAAGGCCAGCTGAACTGAGAGTGTCCTGTCTTCTCCCAACTCCTTCTGTGTCCCCAGCCTCCTCCTGGTGGTGTGGGTAAGGAGCAACAAAGGCCTTGGCTCTGTGGAAGCCCTGCTCAGCAGTAACAGAAAATGCTTTATATTGTCATCACTGGTTTAAGTGCAAATCCAAAACACAGCCCCATACTAGCCGCTGTGAAGAAAACTACCCCAGCCAAACTCATACAATTTTTGTCATGCTGTAGTCCTACACAATTTTATAGAATCTCATTGACACCCCCTATTTCCTCTCCATCCTTTGATATAATACACAGATATAATTCCCTTAGTCTATGGACACCCCCTGCAAAAGCCCACCAAATGCTAACATATGTCCATAGAATGCCAGCTGAATTACTTTCAGGGCCCATGAGCTGAGGCTCTGTCTGTTCTGCTGGTCACTCAGGACAGGATAGGAGAGGTGATGTGCTGTGGTACTGTGGCCTAGAGCCAGCTCAGGTGAAGTCACTGCTGCATTTGCACTGTTTATTGTAAGACTTGTCCTCCATTGGTTCATGTGGCTCCTATTACAGTAATTCCTGTAAGCAAAACTCAAATAATGGGTTACAACAATTTAAAGGCATTTTGTGCCAGACTGAAGGGTTTAAGAGTGTAATGAACTCCTCACCTTGCTTCTAGCCTGGCTAGAAACAGGGGTTCCTGCTATAGCAATTACAGGGTCCACCATGGACCTCCAGAGGATACAGAAGGACAGCCTGACCATGCCTTCACCATGGGCTGCAGGCGAATCCCTACCTCATCACCTGGCTCACATCCTGCCTCTCCTTCTTCTTCAGGAAAAGGGTTTCTCACACTCTTCCCCTGTACTGTGGACTCATCCACAGGTCACAGCCCCTTTGGCTCAAGTTCATACTGGAATTCCAACCTGTCCCGTGCAGCAGACAGCTCCAATGCCCTGGCCACCTGCCAGCCCAGGCACACCGTGGCTGTTATCAAAATGTTCCCAGGCACAGCTGAGTGAGATAAGAAGCAGAGCACTACAGCAAACAGCCACCAACAAGCACTGGATTGCAATACAGCGTCAGGCAAGTGACCCCTGTGGGCAAGCACTACAGCCTGCTGATTAATAATTTAAGTTTCATCTAGCACATTCCAATCTAGTCTGTCATAATCTGAGTTTTCTGAGCTCCCCATTGGGTCCAAAGAAGGACCGTTGTGGTTTAACCCCAGCCAGCAACTAAACACCCCATAACTACTTGCTCACACCTCTGTAGTGGGATGAGGAAGAGAACTGGAACAGTAAGTGAAAAAACCTCATGGGTTGAGATAAACACAGTTTAACAGGGAAAGTAAAAGTCACAAAAAGAAGCTATGCGAAATAAGGAATTCATTCATTGCTTCCCATAGGCAGCCAGCCAGGTGTTCTCCAGGAGAGAGCAGGGCCCCATCCTGTGTAAGGATGACTTGGGAAGACAAACGCCATGACTGAACTTCCTCCCCTTTCTTCTTCTTCCCCTACTTTTACATGCTAAGCATGGCATCATACAATATGGGATAGGGATATCCCTTGGGTCATTTGGGGTCAGCTGTTGCAGCTGTGTCCCCTCACAATTCCTTGTACATCCTCAGCCTCCTCACTGGTGGTGTGGGTGAGGAGCAGCAAAGACCTTGGCTCCGCAGGAAAAAAAACATCCCTATGTTATCAGCCCTGTTTTCAGCACAAATTCAAATCAGTCTGAGAGCGTGAAGAAAATTAGCCATACCCCAGCCAAAACCAGCACCTTCCCACTGGACTAGGAGGTATTTTCTAAATCTCTATGGGGCCTTTAATCCCACTTCTCTCTTATGGGGGATGTAAAAGTGGCTTCTTGCTTCTGCCATCATGCTGACATGACTTCAGGTCAGCATCAGGATGTGGAAGTGGAGATGCTTTTGCACCCTTGACATTTACTCTAGTATTGAGCTGTGACAGCAGTTTAGGAGAGAGGTTACAGAGAATAGACAGGCTAGAGAAGTAAAAGCTCTTGAGTGAGGCTATCAGTTCTTTTAATATAAGCAGAAGCATCACACAGGTTTCTCAGCTAATAAAAAGAGAAAGGTCTCCTTCTGCCTTAGCTTGCTGTCACTGTGCAAGGTCCTTGTCCTCAGCAGACATTATCAATTGTTTTATCTCTCTTGTGAGCACAGTCTCTGCCTTGGATTTCAGGGAGATGTAAATGGACAGGTAAATGGACAGTAAATGGACAGGTCTTGATCCTCCGGGGATTTTTAAAGAAGCATCTCAGAGAATGCACATTAAGCAGCAGGCTAAGATGAAGGGAGTGAAATTCAGCTGCTGTTGCTGCTGCTGCTTCCCCATAGTCCTGCACGGCTCCAGCCTGCGGCGCAGGCAAGCCAGCTTGGAGGGGATGATGGGGAGTATTTTGCCATCTCGTGGCAACTCTGAATTAAAGCATCTCTACGCGATCAGAGAGACTCGCTGCCCAGAAGGAGCAAAGCCAAAAAAGAGATTTCCATTGAGTGGGCTGCAAAGTGACCCTTGGAAGGTTTGCAGCAGAGCAGGCTACAACCCTGAACTGCCCGGTACCTGCCCATGTGCTGCTGCAGGTGCACACCTGTGGTGGAACCTAAAACAAAGGATGAGAAGATAGCACTGAAGAGGACCCAGCCTGGGGCAGGCCAGTGGTCAGAGACTATTTCTAACTCCTGCTCTTGGTGTCATGCTGCTGGAGATTTCCAGCTAGTACGGGAAAGGGGTGGATAACTGCAAGCTGGTGAAGGCTTCAACCACAGTGTGGACAAGGGCACACTGAAGCTGAGCTCTTTTGATGTGGACAGTGAAGAATGATCCAGCCAGTCAGCTTTGGCTCAGAGAAAGTCAGCAGAGAGGCAGTGAGCCCATCAGCACAGAAACCTCTGGAGGAGCACTGCTATAGGTCTATCACAATTTTAATGTATTTACAGGTGATGTAGCTAAGATGGGAGATGCTGAGCAAACTCAGGGATTGAACAATTTCCACCTTCCACTGAGCTCCTTTTCCACAGGAACTGTTGCTGCTGTGCCTGAGGGAGCATTGTCCGAGGTGCCAGGGTACACCAGAAATGGGGCTGGGGGTTGTCCTTTGTCAGGGACTGCAGATGCCACTCTCAACAGTGTGGCACTGCCAGGGCTTTGACTGATGCTCAGGGAGACATGGGACTTCTCCACACACCTATTCCCAAAAATCAGCAGAGAAAAATCCTGCTGATGACTAAGGGACTCCAAAGGTCCTGATGGCAGAAGGAGGAGGGCCAGGCTCACCAAGAAAAGATTGTTCCCCAGCTTCAAGAGGTATGTGGGATGAGGTGCTGCCAATCCTCGTGGGCAGTTGCCACGAGTTCTGCTTTTCAAAGCTGTTTAGAAAACCAGCACCTCAAACCGGACCCATTTTACCTCTAGAATTGCTTCTTTTCAGCTCAGAAATTATAAACCCCTGTGAAGAGCCTGGAATGCCTTTAGAGTATACCTTTACAATTCCATGACCCAGAGATGAACTGTCCAAGAGGGTCCCACCTTGCCTAGGAGCTGACACATGCACACAGCATTTATCAAGTTGACAGAGTACGACTATTTGAGATACAAATCCCTCCTATTGTGCCAGCAATGGGAGCGGGTAGGTGCCAGTGTGGGGGCAGGATGGGTATGTGTGCCCCAAATGCACCTGCTGGAGAACTGAGGAAAGTAAAACCAGTGAGTCTTGGCACCCACACACAAAGCAGGGCTTCAGGTCACAGCCCACATGCCTGGTGCTGCCTGCTGTGGACATAAGAGAGGTTGCATCTGCCCTGAACACCAGGGAAAATTACTGGGAGCAGTGATGTAATTCCTGAGCAAACTTCGACATGGGCTACCTGGTGAGGAGCAGGCAAGTCATGAACGATAGGCCTGTGCTGCTACCTGGGGAGATCTTTAGGAGCGGAGTACCTGTTGGGAAGCGCCAGAGCAGGCATTTACTCTTGAGCAAGAAGCAGGACCAGCTGGTGCGTGGGAATGAGTAAAATGGATCAGGATATGGGGCAGGGCTATCACATGAACAGAGGGCTGTGCTGGTACTCTGGGCATCTGTGAATTCACGTGTGCTTTTGCAAACTTTAGTCCATACTGACTGTGGTAAGAAAAGGGACAGGGCTGGCTGTGCTTCTGTTTTACCCAAGTCCTGGTAGTAATACATGCAGGTACCGTGGCAGGCTGTGCCCCACCTGCGGAAGCCTGCACAACCGGTCTCGTCCGTGTTCTTTGCACACTTTTATCTACTCCAGGTATGCACTTGTAAAAATCAGTAGGGACAGTTATTTTTCTCTTTCCTAATAACGTCTTATTAGGAAATGCTTTTTCTATCTCCTCTTTGCTACGTGCTATTTATGTTTTACTTGCCCAACCAACCATAAGACTATTCCAGTCTTCCATGGAGTCCTCTGCGCTCTGGGAGACAGTGCCAAGCTCCCGCTGGCGCGGCCGGCGGACTCTGCCATTGCCTCGGGCAGCCCTTGGGGCAGGAAGCGGCTCTCCCGCGGCCGTGGGAGGCCACCCCGCGCCCCGAGAGAAGGACACGCCGGCCGCGCCCCGCCCCTCCAGCCGCCACCTGCGGAACAAAGCGCGCTCCGCCTCGGCGCCGCCACCGCCGCGACTCCCCTCGCTTTCACCCGCCCGGGGCCGCCGCCGCCCGCGCTGCTCCCCGGGGCTGCTCCGTACCGCCAGCCCTGCCGCTGCCCCGCGAACACTCACCGGGCGGCGCAGCGGGCCGGAACCCGCCCACCCGCCGCCGCCATCCCGGCCCCTCCATCCCGGCCCCGCCCCGGAAAGGCGTCACTGCGCGGGGCGCGGATATGACGGCGCCGGCCCCGGCCTCGCTCCCGGCAGATCCCGGCTCAGCTCCGCGCCCGCGGGCAGCTGTTCCTGTGGCAACGCCGCCGCCGATGGCGGACCCGTCCCGGCGCCTGGCGGAGGGTGCCCGCCGCCGCCGCCCGCCAGGGGAGGAGCGGCGGGAGCCTCCCGGCACCGGGCGCTGCCGGACGCGCCACAGGCTGAAGGCGGCCGCGGCCCTGGCCCGCGCGGGAAGCGAGGACCCGGCGGCGGTGAGTGCGGGCCTGGGGGCGGGCGGAGCGCCGTCTCCTTCGGGGCGCTGGGTGGCGGCTGCTGAGGCAGGGGTGGCGGGGAGCGGGCGGGGGCGGTGTCGCAGCGGGCGGAGCGGGGCGGGGGCCGGGGCCGGGGCCTGGGCCTGCTTACCCGCTCCGCTGTGCCGGCACTTACTTGAGCCCGGGCTGCGCCTCTGGCGCCCCAGCGCTGCTGCTGCCCCATCCCCCGGTGTCCTGCCCCCGCAAAGGCCTGCTGCCAGACGGGCTGCAAAACATGGGCTAATGGATTTTGAAGTAGGGTGGTAACTTATTTCCACCGGATTGTAATGCCTTAGGGTAACGCCAAAACTGAAAATAACTTTTAAATCGATTGATTTTTTTGTTGACCATGTTTGACATCTCTCATGATTTCACCGCAGCCAAGCACCACATAGCCACTTGCACACTCCCTGAGATCAGGGAGGAGATTGAAAGGGTGAGAGCTGAAAAACTTGTCAGTTGAGATAAAGACAGTTAAATAAGGATGCCTAAAGCCATGCACAAAACCAAAGCAAAACAAGGACTTAATTCACTGCTTCCGATGGACATGCAGGTGTTCAGCCATCTCCAGGAGAGCAGAGCCCTATCATGTCTGATGTGATTTGAGCAGACAAGCATCTTTACTCCAAACATCTCACATTTTCTCCTTCTTTCCCCCATGTTATATATTGAGGATGTCACATGGTCTGGAAATCCCTTTAGTCAGTTTGGGTCACCTGTCCCAGCTGCATCTCCTCCCAGCCTCCCATGCCCACCAACTTCCTCACAAGTGTGGAAGTACAAAAGGTTCTGTGTAAGCCCTGCTCAGCAATAACAAAAATATCTCTGTGTTATCAACACTGTTCAACACCAATTCAGAGCTCAGCTCCAGACCAGTCACTGTCAACAAAACTTATTATCTCAAGCAAACAGCATAACAACCTACTAGATAAAAGGCAGTGTGTACTTCAGCATGACATCTGGTTGTTTGTCCTTCAGTCATGAAAAAAAAAATACTTATTTTGGCAGGAACACATCCCTGGAGATTGTCTTGTCCAACAAACTGTGTGTGGTCCAGCATGAATGCCCAACAAAGAGGGGCAGACTGTGCAGGAACAGAACAGGTCCAGCAGAACTTGGAAGGTGATAACATAGTTAAAGTCCAGTTACTTCTTTTGGTTGGTTTGTTTCAAAGTACAGAGCTAACTGTTCTCATAACTTTTCATATTTAAATGCTAGATTTTTTAAGCTATATTTTGGAGGATATAATATAAATAATAAATTTACTGACCACATCAACAGAGTTATTTAAGAGTGGGGAAGAAGACAGGCCTGCCTGTTACCTTCATCAGTGCCAGCATGATTTGGGTGCTGTGTAAAACTTGCAGCACTGAAGAACTAGAGCTCACTGTGAAGAGAAGTCAAACCAAGTAGTTAGGTCATACTGCCTCTTTGTTCAGCATTCTCTCAGAGCTCCTGCTGGGTTTTGCAACTGTGAAAGAAATTGTTATGAGTTTCTACAGGGTAAGATTTTTGCCTCTCTGTGACAGCAATGATCTTCTGTCTCTGTCTTTTCTAGAACATGACATCAGATAAGGAGTTTGCAGAAAATAGCAGTTTTTCTCCGAAAGCCAGCACCAGTAAGCTGCCGACAGATGCGTCTCCCGACTCCAAGTGTCCCATCTGCCTGGACAGATTTGACAACGTGGCGTATCTGGATCGCTGCTTGCACAGGTTCTGCTTCCGCTGCGTGCAAGAGTGGTCCAAGAACAAAGCAGAATGCCCGCTCTGCAAGCAACCCTTCTTTTCCATTTTCCACACGATTCGTGCTGAAGATGACTTCAAGGAGTACATCCTCAGCCCTTTAGAAACAAGCTCTTTTGCCAGCCCTGACGGCCGGAGGTTTCGTTACCGCACCACCTTGACGAGGGAACGCCGCGCGCGCGGTTCCCCTTCCCGAAGGATGCCGTCCCCTCCGGATAACGGGATGCTGTTTGAAGGGCTGTCGAGCGAGCCGGCGCGACACAGGCACAGGGAGATTCAGCAGATGCTCAGGAGGCTGGCCTCAAGGAGGAAGGCCAGCGCGGAGGGCAGATCTCTGCGGCAGATCCAGGAGGAGGACATGATCACCTTCCGCAGGGCTCTGTACCGCACCGGCGTGCGCATCCGCAGCATCCAGGACGGCGGCCGATACCGAGAGATTTCGGCCGAGTTCTTCCGCCGCAACCCTGCTTGCCTTCACCGCCTGGTTCCTTGGCTGAAGCGAGAGCTTACGGTCCTGTTTGGTGCCCACGGGTCTCTGATCAACATTGTGCAGCACATCATCATGAGCAATGTAACCAGGTACGATCTGGAAAGCCAGGCCTTTGCTGAGGACCTGAAGCCATTTCTGCTGAATCGGACAGAGCACTTCCTGCACGAATTCATCAGTTTTGCTCGTTGTCCTTTTAACTTGGAAGCATACGATCAGCACGCCAATTACGACTGTCCTGCCCCGTCGTATGAGGAAGGAAGCCACTCAGACTCATCAATTATTACAATATCTCCCGATGTGGCATACCCGCAAGGGCCGGATAACAGTGTGTCTGTTCCTGGCCTTGGTCAGGCCCCGTGGGATGACGAAACTCCGGGGCCTTCCTATTCCGTTTCAGAAGAGGTTCGTGCAACCATAGCTTCTCCTCTGGAGTCATCAGAAAGTTCTGACGAGGACTCTGCTTCAGGGAGCCGAAGAACCAAGCTGCAGACTGAGTTACAGGCCAATGCTGACTCCAACGACAGTGGCTCTTCCTCAGACAATTGTGTCATTGTTGGGTACGTTAAGCCGCTGGCTGAGAGGACCCCAGAAGTGGTCGAGCTGTCCTCTGACTCTGAGGAGTCCATCAAGGAAGAGAAAAGGGAAGAGGTCAAGAAACAGAGACCAGTCCAGTGTCACAGCTGGAGTGACAGTGAACCAAGCAGGAGCTTCTCACCACATTCCCCAACATACAGGGAGGATGTAGGAAGTTGTAGAAGCTGTTTATCTCCTGCAGTTGAGAAGTTGGAATCAAAAGGGGATGAGAAGAACAAATACAAAAGAAAA
The DNA here is from genome assembly GCF_028018845.1 of Melospiza georgiana. Taxonomy (NCBI): domain Eukaryota; kingdom Metazoa; phylum Chordata; class Aves; order Passeriformes; family Passerellidae; genus Melospiza; species Melospiza georgiana. Next base: position 15,018,619 of record NC_080465.1, read on the forward strand.
CATCTGCCTCCACAGGACTTGAGTTGGAGCCCCTCTCCAGGGAGTGATACAGTATGCTCCCCTTGGAATCACCGATTGTCTAAAAAGGGAAAGTCTAGAAGCCCACAGTCCTGTTCACGGGACAGTCGAGGCAGCCATGGCCATCGGTCTAGAAGGGAGCGCCATAGCAAAAGCCAACTTAAAAAGAGACGATCGAGAAGCAGAGATAGTAGCAAACATAGGAGCAAAAGAAGCAGCAGAAAATCAAGGGCTCATGACAGCAGAGCCCCTCTGAAAAGCCAGAGGGACTCTCTAAGTGGTGAGAGCACTCCATCCAGAGAAGTGAGCAGATCACGTTCACGCAGCAAAGGCCACAGTAAAAGGAGATCAAGAAGTAGAGACAGCGATCGCTATTATGTAAGAGACAGTTACCAAAGTAGACACCAGTGGGGTTCTGCTTTCTGTAGTCGAAAGGTGTTTGGAGACAGCTATGAATCCTCCAGCAGAAGGAGGACCCGGTCTAACACTCTTTACTCGCGGCAGTCTGCTAGTCCAGAATACAGGATACGATCATTTATTGAGAGGACAGATCTGCATAGCCAGAGGGGACTCCATGAGAGGCACTATTACTGTTATGAAAGATGCAGGTCAAGGAGTCGGTCAAGCAACAGATCAAGGACTCCTTCTGGAGGAAATGACAGAATGAAAAGTGAAAAGCCTGGTGGAAAAAGGAAGTACAAAACTCGCCACCTGGAGAATACATTCATGGAAAGCACAAGTCTAGGAAGAGAAAATGAGTCCAAGAAAACTTCCTCAAAATTTGGTGATTGCTGCAAAAATGAAGATAGCCTGTCAGACAATCGTGCAAGCAGTGAGACAAAGCGTAAGAAAAGGAAGAAGAAAATGAGGAGTCCAAGCGTGGAGATAGTCTATGAAGGAAAAGCAACGGACACAACGAGGCATCTTAAAAAGAAAAAGAAAAAGCATAAGAAGAAACACCGGAAACATCAGAGTAGCTCAGTACATTCTTCTCCGGTGGTGATTACAATTGATAGTGATAGTAGTAGCAAGGAACCAGAAAGTACCGAATGGGACAGCAGTATTACATGGACAGGCACAACTCAAATAAATGAGAGGGAAAATGAGTCTCCATCTTCTTTTCTGAGGAGGACAGGATGTGAGGAAACTGCAGAAGTAGACAAAAAGTGTGATATCCCTGACACAAGGGAAAACTTAGATGGTGGCGTTAGAGATGCTGATGTCAAACTTCAGGAAACAGCAGCTGATCAGAGTGTTACCACAGTGAGTACCAGCAGTAACACGTCTCACACAGAAACTGTAACCAGTTATGTTCAGGAAGCACCAGCAGCGCCTTCCAGTCAACTGCCTTCCCCCAGGACTTCCTTCCTAGAGTGTCCAGAGAGAGAGCCATTGATACTGAGACTTCCAAAGAGACTTGTCAACAGATCCTCGTGGTTTGATTTCCCAGAAGAAAAAATGTAGTAGGCTTTCCTTGGAACACTTGTTAAAACTGTGAATTTAACGACTTTCTTTTTCCCCTTGAAAACTAAAATGTCTGATAGGGTTTCTGTCTGTTAAAAAGATGTCTAGGAAATGTATAAAACTTTTGAATGTGTATGCACTTTGAAGTCAAAGAAGATAGAATATAGCTAGTATGTAATTTTAAAAGTTTGTTAGAGGGCTCTTTGGAAGTTTTAATTTCATAAAGCCATCCACAGAGTGGATTTCAAAGTTTTGTGTAAACCAAACAACAGAAAACGAATCCAAAACAAGAGCCTAGAAATGCATTTTATGGGGATTGTTCTTCTTAGACCAGAAAAATGTTTAGTTCATAAAAAGTGATTCAGTCTGAATTCCAGCATCATTTCAATTTCTGGTTTAAGCAGATCTCTGCTGAAAAGCAGTCACTGATTTATTTCCACAGAAATTCTCAAATATGTCAAAGTCTGAATAAAGCAATAAGTTTTTTTGTTTTTTTTTTTTTTGTTTGTTTAAATATATTTACATATGTACTGTGTGTTTTGCAAATGGAGTTTTTTCTTTTGGTTTTGAGTGTCCTATGTATCCAGACCATTGGATATTTTTGCAGTCAGGAGAACTTCAGGTTGGAAGGGTTGTTTGGAGATCAGTTGGTACAAGCCTTCACTGAAAGCAGGAACTTTGATGAGATTGCCTGGGTTTGGTTCAGTTCTGAGTTTTCCCAAAAGCTGGGTGGCCGCTCTGTCCTGCCCTTTCTGAAATAAGAGTTTTCCCTTGGGAAACATTTTTGTTTTCAAATTTCTTATTTTTATTTCCCTTTTTGGAGCCTGTGCATTCTGCCTTGCATTCTATAGCTGTGCAATCTTTCAGAAGTCTTTTCCTCTTCTTTATATCCTGTGGCTGCATACTTGAAAAACATGTGTCTTGTCTAGCCTTGGCAATAAAAGGTCTTCCTCCTGACCTCCTTGAAATAACCATCATTCACCCAGGTCAGCGCATCCTAGATGTCCTGCTGCAAGTATGTGCAATTCACAGGGCTCTGGCAGGGTTTTGTTTTCCAGGTTTTGCCCTTTTCTGTGTGCACAGCAGTAGCTCTGAGGGCTGAATGAAGAGGGTACCTTCACTATCTCTCCTGCATTACCTCCATGAGTTTTATGGATTTGACCGTGGCTGGTTGCTTGCCAGGTAGTCAAGCTGCTGCTCTGTCACTTTCCTTTGTCTGCAGGATGGGGGAGAAAGTAAGATGGGAAAGCTGGGTTGAGGCAAGGACAAGGTACTGTCACAAGCCAGATAGAGCTGGGTACAATTAATATCTTGTATTGCCAGTGAAAAATTGAGTAGGAGAAGAAAAAAAAGGCAAAACTGAAACTAATCTCCCCTCCTTTCTCAACTTCACTCTTTCATATGTGCTCTTCTACCTCCTCCCCAGCTGTACAGAAGGATGGGAAATGGGTATTGTGTTAAGTCCATCACATTTCTTGCTGCTTCTTACTCCTTACACCGTTCCTCTGCTCTAACATGGGCCCTTTCTACAGGTATGCAGTACTTCTGAAACAGATTGCTCCAGCTGCCAGGAAACCTGCTCCTGTATGTGCTCCTAAGCATAGGCTTCAGCTCCTGACAGGAGCCTGTTCCTGTGTGAGATCTCCAGGGGCTGGAGCTTCCATAAGGGCATCTCTACCTGCTCCAGAGTGGGGCTTTTCCACAGCCTGCAGGTGGGTCTCTGCCCCACTGTGATTATCCAGGGGCTGAAGGGGCAGCTTGTCTCACCATGGTAGTATCCCATGAACTCTCCCGCCTTGGTCAATTCCCAAGTTCACAGCCCTGGAAACAACAGTAACTACTTACCATAGACTTGGTCCTCCTAGGAGGAAAAAACAGACTCCCAAATGGACTTCTCGGTCACAACTTCCCCTGGTTTGTCCTGTCCCCACACTGGATTGGTATCCCTGGTGGCCACCCCCCTTCCCCTGAAGACCAAATTCCTCTGCCCAGCCTTTAGCTCCACTCCCCACCCCTTCCCTTTTTCAAGCTGCCTGCTCCATGTGGTTCTCTTTTCCTCGCTGGGTCCCCTTCAGCCTCGCTCCGCTGGAATAAAACCTTGCAAAAGAGACTTTCTTGCCCCTGTCGCTGAGCCAGTTGTGGTGAGTATTGAGTGGGGGTTTGACTGCATTGCCTGAACGTTAACTCCGCTTGCTTTTCAAGAAGAGCGGTTTATTAGGGACAGATAATAGTACCTCTGTTCTGTTCAGCGCCAAGTTCTCCTGGAGGGCAGGGGCTCAGGGCCTGGGGTGTCCCTGGCAGATGGCTCAGGGATTGCTGCTGCAAGTGCCGTTGACTGGAAGGCTTGGTCCATTCACACAGCTGGGATATCCTTGGCAAAAGTGGCACTTCTCCTACACCCAGAGTGCTGGGATGGAGGGTACAGGCTATCGAGGAGAGGGCAGGGCAAGGTGGAACTCTTGCACTAAACAGAAGGGAGAAGTTTGATACAGCCCTTACAGTGGGTGGTGATGTGGTCGGGAGTCTCTGTGTGAAGATGATGTGGTGGAAGACAAAGCAGATATGGTGGGTGTCTTCTATCAGTTGCCCAGCCAGGATGCCAGTGCTGAGAAGTTAATTTAACAGGCAATTAGGAGAAATCTCTGGATCAGCAGCCTTTCTCCTTGTGGCAGATTTCAACTTTCTAGAGACCAGCTGGAAATGCCTCCTGCTATGGTGAGCAGATTTGAAAAATTCTTACAGTTTATGGGAAAGAACTTTGTGTTATAAGTACTCAGAGAGGTGCCTAGGGAAAGGAAAGGTATCTTAGACTTACTGGTTTGTTATGAAGAAGGCCTGTTGATAGATGGCATGGTCTTGGGCCACAGTGATCAGGAGATGGTTCAGCTTAAAAATGTCAGTGCAATGAGGAAAAACGAACTGCAGGGTTGCTTCTCTGTTTTGAGAGAGCAAACATTGCACCACCCAGGAGTCCCATGGGAATCTGATCTTGAGGTCTCAGGAGCTGCATGCTATATGGGATCTGCTGCAAACACTGGAAAAGAGCAAGCTGGCAGAAAACATTCTCAATACTTCAAAGACATTTACAGCATGGGAAACTTCATTTGGTTGTTTTTCATTACACTGATTGCTAGGAAATTGTCAGTAAAACAGGGTGAAGGGTGTCTAGGGCAGTGAGCACAACTGAGGAAAACAAGTGTGCTACAGGCCACCATTGCTTTCCAGTGCTGCTTGTGTAAACCAGCTCATGACTCCCACTGCACCTACCTGCCTAGTGTGAGTAAGCAGCATGACTTGGTGTCAGCTGCTGCTAAGGGTTGTACGTGTATAGAGAAGGCATTATGGCTTAGCCCCAGCTGGCAAATAACTACCGTGCAGCTGCTTACTCAACAGCACCCTACCCCACTGGGATGGGGAGGAGAACTGGGGGGAAAAACAAAAGTGAAACTTAACACTTTAATGATTGAACTGGAGGAAAATATAATAGTAGTATTAGTAATAATAAAAATGAGGGAGAGAGAGAACCAAAGAAAAGTAAAGTAAATAATGGACAACATAAGTGCTCACCACCTGCTGGCCAATGCCAAACACAGACAGGCGCTCATCTGGGTAACTCCCCCCGTTTATATACTGGGTGTGACATTCTATTTTGTGGAACATCCATTTGACCAGTTCAGGTTCCCTGTTTTGGCCATGCTTTTCTCCACCTTTTTGTGTGCTTCCTCACTGTTAGAGCATGAGCCGCTGAAGAGTCCTTGGCTCAGAGTATGCATGCCAACAACAACCAAACCATCAGTTTGTTATCAGCATCATTCTCATACTGAATCTGAAACACAGTGCTGTACCTGCTTCTAAAAAATACCTACTCAAATTCCAGCCAAAACCAAGACAAGGACTGAGCTGCGTTAATCAGCTCAGGGCAGGAAATGAGCTTTATCAATCCTCTTCTAGAGTTCCTGTGGCATAATCTTGTAGGCTTAGACAAGACTTCAGCCAGCAGTTGTGTTGGATTTAGCAACCCGCATAACCTTATCCAGGGCTATTTGACTTTTCCTGGATATTCTGCCTGTTTTCCAGGTGCCTTTTGAGAAGAAGGTGTCTTACCTACCTGGGGTGTAAAGCCCTGGACTCTCTTGATATGTTTCTTTAAGGTTAAAATTTTTATTCCCTGGGACAGGCATATGGGAGAAACACAGTGTTCTCAGGAGGTTAAACAAATTTTTACAGGCAAACTTAAGAGAATAAGGGTACCTGGAAAATTTTAAAGCATTCAATTGACATAAAGCATTTCACAAGACATTGACTTAGTAAACTCTAACCCATCCAACTTTAAGTTACCCAGATTTCAAGAAGAAGAAGAAGTTAGGGAGATGGTATTTGTGCAATTGCTTTTATCTGCTTTAGCCTCCTGGAACCCACCCCTCCATGTGGGGCTTCTGGTGTGCCAGTGGCTGATAACCATTTTAAAGCTGGGTTAGAGGCTCCAGGGAGGTGGAATATGGAGAAGTGCATCATCCCACTTTTTGCAGAGCTAGCCTTGTCACCCTGCCGTGCACAGACACACTTTGGTTGTTTTTGAGCAAATAATGATTTTCTCCAGTCTCTCACACTGGGGTAACTTGAAATCTCAGGAGAGACAACGAGAACAGATAAACCCACCAGAGTTATTTTGCTGTACATGCATGCAGAGCTTACTCATGTAGGCCTGGGATGTTTGTGGTTCATCCTGTCAGAAATACATAATAACCTAGGGTGTTCTGTTCCTCCTTTAGTACCCACCTGCTGTGCTTCAAATGAGTTTCTAAGGTTCATCATATTGAAATGAAACTACAGAGATGAAGCATATTTCTGTCTCCAAACTGGACAAGAATCCAAAAGGTGGCTGCAGAAAATGCTGCTGCTGTTGTCATGCATACCTATTGAATATTTTACTGGTAGATGAATCATCAGCAGTGCCACAGATGTTCAGTGCCGCAGTTTTAAGAAGTTTCAAGGGCCAGTCTCCAGCAAGCTGGAACTATCTGCAGTTCAACAGGTTTCATGGCTTTTGCCATGGAGTGACAGAAGACCTGGAAACATCCCAAGCCTAGCTTGGCAACCTGCTCATCTAGGTATGTTGTCAGTAGTCTCCAAAAGAGGAACTAAATTAACTGAAGCAAGCCTTTTGTTATTAGCAAGAACTGAGGAAAAGTTCCCTCTTAGGATACTTCCGAATGCTGAGTCCTGAAGAATTTTTTGCCCAAGGTGTGGAATGACCAACTGCACATTTAAGTTAGTCTTTAGTCCTGATAAATAGCATATGAACCAGTGTGGGTTCATATGTTATTCTTCAGGGTGGCAAAAATACCATTTATCTTTTGAAAATCTGTAGCCATTAGAGATCAGATGTCCATCCAGAGTGTTATGCACAGAAGTCACAACTAAGTGACAAGCTGCTGTCCAAGGCATTGAGATGAACATCAAGTGCAGAGGGCAAAAGACATGCAGAGCATAACTTTTTTTTTAAAGATCTTTCACTTCATGAGTGTAGCTGGGATGGTAAATTTAATCCTCAGCAAATTACTAGAGCCAGGTCACACAGCTCCTCCAAAACAGAGGGTTTTGTGCCTTGAAGTCATAGCAGTTTCTTGTCCATTAGCTGAAAAGACAAAAATTAATGTACATAGATGTACGTGTACGTGTATGCACACTGCATGCATTATGTTTATGGGGGGGGAGGGAGGGAGAGAGAGCAGGGGGTAGAGCATGAGTAAGCCTCTTGTACCCTGGGAGAGGAGAAAAGCAACAGCAAATATTGTGCATCTCCTGCATGAACTCCTATTTTATTTGGATATACAAAAGAAGGAAAAACTCTGAAACAACAAACCACTGGATGGATTGGTGTCTTGTAAGATTTATGAACTACTAAATTTAGGAGAGTCATTTTACTCTTGCTGTTGTATTGCAGGCTCTTATGCAAGAGTCAATAAGAAAAGAAAAAGCAAGTTACTTTCTCTGTGAGAGCATGTACAAGTACATAAAATTGGTTCAATTAATCTTTTCAACTACTGAATTTACTCTGGATAAACAAAGCATGTATCAGATTATACATTCTAGAAAGGTAATCAGCCTTTTAAAATGCTTCACAGTTCTGCTTTTCTCATTATTGTATTTCAGATAGTTTTCTGAATGGGAAAACTGTTCAAGTGAAATGTTAAATGGCATTCATTTGTCATTTTCTTGCACAGACCAAGCAACATCCTGCTAAATCTCAAGATATGTAGTCATTATGAAGCTTGCATTGAACTGTTCATCTTTTTTTACTCTTTTTCTGAGGTAGTCCTCCTTTTTAATGTTTAATTTCCAGAACTCCTGCTTCAATTGCTGGAGGTAAAACTCTGCAGGAATCACACAGATGATTAAAAACAGAGGACCATCACAAGCTAGTGATTGAGCTGTGTTCAGGTGACCTGTGCAGGCAGCCTCTGCTGCTTTAGCTGTACCTATAGATGTTTCTTCATGGCAGCAACCTGTGCTCCAAACCACGTCACCAAGATCATGGCAGAAGAAACCTGTAATTTTAGGCTGAGGCATTAATGAGTGGAAACAGATTTTATCGATTCTTTATATGGTTAATTTTTTCAAGAAGGAAAAAGGAAATCTCTATATTTTTCATGGCAAGTTGTTGCAGCAATAACTCAGGACTCTTTGACTTTTGCTATGAATTAGGTCATAGTAAACAATGGAATTAAATAGTCCCTTCCAAGTTAAAAAAAAAGGGAAAAAAATAAAATGTGAACTAAAGAATTCAGTCACAAAAGAGAACTTCACGTTGTTCAATGGCACAGCTGTTTGTACAGGCATCTCAGTTTCAGAGAGTGAGAGATTTGTTACACTTTCATCATTACACACTAGATGCTGTTGCCCACTTTAAAATTAATGCAAGAATTTCAACATTCCAAAGTGTGATTGAATACCACCAATTTATTTTGTTTTAATTCCAAATTTTCTATTGCTTTAGGTGAACTTTGCTATTTACTGCCCGATTTACAGGGCTGGTTGGCTAAACTAGGTTAGAATGATCTTCCTAGGGAATATTAATAATCCTTGTTTCAACGTGTCAGAATTGTCAGAAGTTAATTTCATTATTGCTGTCTTTTTGCCCAGGCCTATTGGTTGGTACAGAGCAGTGATGGAAGACAGTGTACAGTTAGAAAACAACTTGTGCAGGAAACAGCTGGCACCACAATGAAGATTGCCAAAGAACAAGTTGCTGTCACAGAATGCCCCTACCATGTCCCACAGGCCAAACAGGTGAATAATGATCTCATCTCCTACACAGCACTGAGCAGACGTGTTGAAATAGTATGTAACATATTATCTATGTTGTAAATACAGCTGCCAGAGATAGTTTCTTATAAGAATGCCTTGTTGTCACCAATTAGTATCCTGATCAGTTCCAGTTCCATCATAACTGAAGGTAAAAAAATAATAAATTTTATCAATGATTTAGCAACATCTCTACAAAATGGTTAAGAGCCATAGGGCTGGCATTTTTCCTCTGCTCTTTCCTCTCCTCTTTATTAATCCTTTTAGTACCTTTTCCATTTGTTCTGCAGGTTCCCCGGACATCTCAGGTATTTTATCAGATAGGGCAATATGGGCAGAGTGTGAATCTTGTGAAGTTAATGTCAGGGCCCTTGGGGCATTGCAATCCAGCCTTCTCCCCAGCTCATGTCTGCCTACACGGATGTCCAGCTCTGGCATGGTGCAGCCATTAGCCCGGGGTTGTGGTGTTGGGGTGCCAGGAGGTGCCCATCACCTGGGGCTTTGCATCAGCTCAGCCCCACTGGTTTGTCCTTGTGCCCAGACGCCCAGCTCCTCAGCCAAGCAGCCAGCTATTGTCACTTGCCAGTATTTGGTGGAGGTGCAAACTGTTTGGGCTTCCAGTTACCTTAGCTTTGTGCTGCATGCCTCGAGTCTGATTGTGTGCTGCTCTGCTTCCAGGTTCTGAAATATTACATTGCCAGTACCACTTAACAGTGATCTAGCAGGAGAATCTAGAAAACTGTCAGAAGAACAGCTTTGTGCCATGCTTTCGTGTTGAGTAAAAAGGACAGGGAAGTAAATGTCTCTGCAATGGTGAACTTTCCTGCACAGTTTCTCTTCCCTGTTTTTCCGTGGTCTTTCTTACTTTAACTTAAATTTGTCCGTGCTATGCCTCATTCACATCTGCATGTACTTTTGCTCCATCTGCTCAGGCAGATTGTTTTCCTTTTATTTATATTGAAGCACATAGATGTATCAGAAGCACAGCTTAATTGCTCTGCAACTGTCAAATTCTCTATGTGCATAAAAGGAGGGAGAGGGACTTTTTATATGGGCAGAGAGTAACAGGACAAGGGGAAATGGTTTTAACTGAGAGAGGGCTGTTTAATTTAGATATTAGGAAGAAATTCTTTTCTCAGAGGATGGTGAGGCACTGTAACAGGTTGCCCAAAGAATCTGTGAGTATAACATCCCTGAAAGTGGTTAAGGCCAGGTTAGATGGGGCCCTGAACAGCCTGATCTAGTGAATGCCATCCCTGCCCATGTCAGGGGCACTGGAAATAGATGATCTTCAAGCACAAACCATTCTATGAAACTGAACATGCAGAGAGAAGTTGAGAATAAGCAGAGTAATGATAACACAACAGGTTATATTTTCTTTTTCATAATAGAATCCAAAGTGATATCTCTCAAAAATAAAACTTTGCTAATATCTGTAGGCATTTGCTTTGCACAAGCTGTTTTTTGCAGGGGACTAAAAAATCGATTTTCCAGTCTTTTTTCTAAAGGCAACTTTATTTATAATCCAAATTGCATCTCTGATGCTATTTTCATACATCTATACAAACTGGAAATATTGTAGACCTGAAGAAATTACCATTTTTTTTCAGGAGAAGAGAGACAAATAAGGATAGGGTAAGTAATTTTTCAGCCATCTGCCTTCTGAAAGCACGCTACCAGCATTCGTGCCTTGAGTTGAACCCCACAGCATCATACCCTCTAGAGATGAAAATAAGAAAGCACGGACAAAATGGGTAGTGGTATTTGGCCAATGTGTTCTGTCTGATTCTTACTGTATACATTACTATGGCTATAAACAATATTTAGGTTTTTTCTGAAGGCCTGCTGAAGTGGAAAATCCTTTGACAGCCTTGCAGCTCTTATGGCTCCAGGGTAAGTCTCCAGTGGAAAATGTAGCATATAGAACAGAATCAGAAAACTTCACAATGGTAACAGGACGTTTCAACAGCAGTATAACTTTTGAACCTCATATTTTTTTTTGTGAAACAACTGCTTTTGTGAATTTTCAGTGAATGGCATATAAGTGAGCATTTGCATGTACAAAGTTATATCAGACATAGTGAAATAGACTTACAGACTTCCTGATGAAGTCTGTCAGATTTACTAGTGAATTATTTTATTTCTACCGACTTTGTGAACTATCTTGTTGAAGGGCATTTTTGTTGATACAGAGTTTCTGAGTGGCTTAATACATGGCAATAAAAATGAAAAACATTCTAAAGGTCTTTGAGGTATTTCTTTTAAAGTCAAAGACAGAGTTTTCCTAAGTCATGAGTTAGAGTGGAGGCAATTCTAGATAAGCCACTCCTTTTGAATTAAAACATCTTATGGGAATGTTAGGAATATTTGTTTCATTTTAGCACATTTTAGAGATCTCAAAAATGCCTTATTTTTCTAATTTTCCTCTTCTGGACACTTGACTCCAGACTCCCTGTCCTGTTAGTGAGACAAACTCAAGAGTTTAATGACAGCTGTTGCTGTGACCTAAGAAGGGCTTTGTGCAAGGTGGAAGTTCTGAGGGTGCTGTCAGCCTTCCTGGGGCATGGATATAAGAGCCAGTGGTACCCTGTGCATCATTAGAAGTACCAACACTTGTCTTCAGCTACAGAAGAGCACCCAACAACTTTTGGTGTTCTCTTTTGAGTGTGGAAAGTACATTAGTCAGACAATTATTTTCCTTTCTCTTTGTCTGCCTGGGCTGGGTTTTTGCCTGGCCTTGGAGTCCAGAAAAAAAAAATAAAAAGAGCATGCCGAGAACCCTAAACCCTTTGGCTGCATCTTTTCATAGCATTTCATGACTTTTTGCTCTTGTATTTATTTTAAGTTTAAGCTTAGAATAGGATACTTGAAAAGCAATTTTCTTGAATTGTGGAATTTCACAGCATTTTTGGAAGTAATTTTCTTGTCTTGAGCTATCTTGTGTGCTGTTTGCACAGCACAAGATAAAAATGTTTCCTCTATCCTCACACTTCCTTCTACTGGATGAAAACAGACATAATTGCTTGAATATCTTTATATGCAGCTTTTATTTCTGTCTCCTTTTCTTAATTCTTTTCATGTTTCCTGGTTCCAGTACAGCCTCTGCATGACTAATTGATCCATCTTCATCAGGTTGCCATCTGAATAAATGATTGTCACAATGTATAAATATGGTGTTTAGTGGGCAATGGCATTTTAAGAGGTATTGTGCGCTTCCAATTTATCATGATGGCTTTTTGTTATGAACTGTACTAATCTTAAATATATTTGGCTGCTTTTTCTGCAGGAAAACAAAAAACAGATCTGTGAGTTTTACCTCCAGGACTGTTTTTATCTCCTTACTTCAGTCTCTGGTCATTATTGGTGCAGTCAAGTATGTGGCTGGTGAGTTCTGGAAAATTGGTTGTCTGGGGTATTGTTGGTGTCTTTCAAATACACTCTGTATGCTTTTGACTGTACTGGTTTGCACATTTCTAGACCTTTTTAGAGGCATTTTGAGTTTTAGCTAAGGTCTTCATGGTTATGGGGCTAATTTCTGGTAGATTTGTCCTTTGATGGTGCTGAAGTCATGAGCAGAGCCAGCCAGAGGCTGCTTGTCGGTTTTGTTTTCAGAAACTTCTTACTAGCAATTCTGTTCCCAGCAAGAAGTTTCCAGGTTTGTGGTTTCCATATGTTTGATATGGAAGTAGTGATTTTTTGCAGGGCCTATATCTGTCTGGCCGCTTCAGCTGTGCAGTGATAGCTAAAGTGCCTCTCCTTTGCCAAAGGGGTATGTATCTAATACTGGGTTTTTGTCCCCAGCCTATCCACTGGGAGTGGTTGGACTGTGCTCTCAAGCGCATGTTGTGACTCTTGTGGTGTCCTGTGCAGAGTCGGAAGTTGGACTTGATGATCATGGGCTGTCCCTTCTAATTCAGGATATTCCATGACTCTGTGACTCCAAACCCACACCTCACAGCACAGGAAACAAGAGCAGTGATCTGATTTCCTGGCCAAGCCCTGACAGACTGCCTTCAGGAGGAGAAGTTGGAGAGTGATTTTTAACAGTGACTCAGTGTCATCATCTTCAGCCTAGCCCTGACTCAAACTATCAATGAACCTGAACTGAATCAGGAAGAAATCTCCTCTAAGGCCTTGTGTGGATGAAAAATCTGTGGTTTGCCTTTTCCCCCAAGACTGCAACACTACTTACATTGCAGTTTTATGGAGTTTTTAATTATTTTTAAAATGATCTTTCTAGTTCTGATCACTCTTAAAAATGTAGCTAAGCAAGGGTATCATCTATTAAAACAAAAGTCAGCCAGCCAGCCTTTGCTGCTCAGCTTTTGCTACCAATCTGTTATGCCTGTCACAACAAGTTGGCAGATTGTCACAATAAATGACACAAGTTTAGGATGTTGTTTTGTTTAGCCTTCATATGAAGTGCTTTGAAACACATTTTAGTAGAGAAGTGTAATTAAAGTATAGCAAATGAATTCTGAAAGAGGGGCATATGTTACGCAGCAGTTAAAAATGGATAGAATACTATTCTCTATTATTTTTGGTTTACGTGGGGGGACAGCAGATTACCACAACTGGTTGTGAATATTGAGGAAATAAGTATTGATAAGGAACTTATTTCCTGAAAGCAAACTAGGAATGTGAATATTTTATTTACTTACTCAAATTACTTAATTGGTAATTACTACTCTTAAGCAAGTTCAGATATTGTGCAGCCTGCCAAATATTCACCCTGTAAGAGGAAGAAAGCCTAGTGTCAGTTCCAAGAAATAAAAATGCCCAGCCATTGGTATATTGGTTTATTTTTTTATTAGGTATTCCTGTTCTGTCTGATTTTTCACAGGGATCTGATATTTTTCTTTGCCTTTTTTTTTTTAACTATTCTGTTCTAAAACCACCTTCACATCTGTCCTGAACAAGTGTGTTTGAGATTGCTCAAAAAATCACTGGCAAGAGAATGAGCAAAAGTCAGATTTAATATTAAACCACAAAGCACAACAGATTTGTTGGCAAGATTCACTCTACTTACAAAGGACAGCTGAGGCACAACAAGGGGGGGGAGGCAAGCAACAACAAAGCCAAACAAAACCTCGGCTATTAAAACAGAAATTAATTGAAACTACCTAAGTGTGTATGTGTGTCTCTGGGTAAAAAGTGCAAAAAAGAATGAAAAAGAATGCATCTTAAAGCTTAACAACACTTAAACTGAACAGTACTTTAACCTAACTCATACCTTTATTTACAGCTTAACCTTAACAATCTAATAGAGAAATAACACTTAACAGCATTTATCCTAAATTATAACATAACCTAACTTCCAGACATATGCACAAAGAATGCATATGCAGACATATGCAGACACAGTGCAAGACAAGGTACCTGTGGAAAAATTCTCCTCAGAGGTCAGTGAATATACTCACTTCAGATGCTTTTGCATCTCCAGATGGGTCCCACTCTGTTTATAGGGTTGCATGAGAGTGAACTTTAGTCATTACAATGTTTCATCCTGGCCACATTTTGGGATGGCACTTTCTTTGATAGTGTGAGAACAGGAAAGTTATGCCATTCAGGCCAGATAAATATTTTCTAAGGCCTGTCATGGGAAAAACAGAAGCTCGTGAGGAGTTTCTGAGAGGAGACAGTAGTTTTTGATAAGGTCAGAAGGATCTGAGCCCAGGTGGCATTTTCAAGGATGAGGTCTAACAAGCATTTTCTCAGAGAAAAATGCAGCCTGAGAAGGTGTTAAGGGGGAACACACCACCACAGTATCTCAAGCCATCACTGTCAGCAGCATGGGACATTTGCCATTCAGACATGTGACCTTGTTCAGCCTTGATCCCTCCTCATCTTGAATCACAGCTCTACCTCTTGTTCTAGTCAAATGCTTTCAGAGGGACTATTCTTTACCTTACTGTACACAGAGGACTTCCCATCCATGCCCTTGTGTTTCTCTGTCTTGGCTTTCTGCACATGCACATTTTTCTTTCTCACAGGAGGTGAATGCCCTTTGACTGTATCGTTAGAGTTTTGGATAATCCCATTAGTTCCCATTTAATTACTTTGATTTGACTTCATCATGACTGTGTTATTTCTTCTTCCCACTGTACTTCCAATCACCCCCTGTCCTGTCTGGTACTCTACTAGCACTCTGTTGTGCCAGTTTCAGCACCCCTCTTTCTCTCTCTCCTTTTGTTATTACTCAGTTTTCCATGTTAGTACACAAGTCCCTGAAGTAATAGAGCTTCCATTGCATTTCACTGAAAATTTGAATTTTCAAAGATGTGGATAAGATTTTCCAGGTCAGAGGGTGGTGGAAATACAGATTCTCAGAGTATCACCAGATTCTGATGGGGCCAAAAGGTTCTCCAAATGCTCACTCCTGCAGGCTGGACAAAGAAAAGACCTGTCAGTATTCTGCAACTTGTATAACTGGAGAAGTGTTCCTGGAGTGCACAGTCACCTAACTTCTCTCCTGAAGGGCTTGCCTTTCACATGTGCCAGCCAGACTGCAATGCAGTGTGGGTGTGGAAAGCTTTTACCTCTAGGGCTTGGCATATTGAAGAAGTTACTAGAAATTATAAAATAGCAGTATTTCTTATTAAAATTGCTGATGTTTATACTATACTTCTGTACATGATTACATTGCAGAACATTGCCAAAGCAAGCAAAAATTTTTGTGTTTTTCAAAATTAAAGAAGAAAGATCATTAGTTTTTTTTTGTGCAAGGAAGGGACAGGAACTGGATACACCATATAATGTAGTTACCTTTTCAAATCAATGCAATTTAAAAAATGATCACAAATGAATTAATATTATTATTGTTCATGTATACACACACAGAGACAAATTTTCTAACCAAGTAATGGTATCACAAACAAATATTTAGAATTCCCTTGGTTATTTTGTGTTTTTGCAAAGAGCAAATACAAGGACTGGACCAAGCAACCACACAACACTGTTAAAATGCCTGCTCATGCCAGGGGGTCACTTCTGTGGATGAGCCTTGCAGAGGCTGGACATTGGGTAAAATTTGTGAAAATTTCTCCTCACTGAACCAGTTCAGCCTGCATAGGTTAGTGTACAGATCATCCTGTTCAGCACTGCTGAAAGATTCAAAACTTAGGACAAAGGTTTCCAGGGACCTTCTTTGTCTTGGTTGAACACTGGCCATCTCCCTGTATTGACTCAAACAGCCACAGCATGACCTCTCTGTCAATTTCTTTGAGCCCTTACAGGCCATGTTGTTGTGTTTGCCAAGAGAGATGGTGCTTTTTGCAGAGGTCTTGTCCTCCTCACAGGCAAGGGTCAAGGCCAGCAGAAAAGATATATTATCCCCATCCTTTTGGTGATGTGGAATTGAAGGATGAAACTGAAGGATGGATTGAACCATGATAATTAGCCAAAGTCAGAGAGTACTGAGACACGCTAATCTGAGACAGAGTCACTAGGATCTGACCCAGAAGAGGTTTCCTTATGGTTTGTCTTAAAGAGAAACTCCTTGGAAATGATGGTCAGCAGAAACCCTGAGATTCAGCTTAATAAAATTAATAAACATGGTAAAATTATTTCCACTAGCAATAGTGCAGTCAGTTTCATAGAAGAGCAGGAGAAAAACACACTTCATGAATAAAGCAATCCAAGGAAAGAGATGAGGAAGGAAGTCTATTAATTTAAATACTCATGTGAGTTTAACTAAGTTCCTAGGAAATAATGAACTACAGGCAATGGCATCCCATCTTCAGTAGTGATGGGTTTCTAAAGAAATTAATGTTAAAGTATTTGGTTGAAAAACATATGAATCATTTAGTTGAATGTTCAGTAGGAAGGGAGTGGCTCTTCAGGCCTGTTGCTCAGATTTCTGAAATCAGTGGAAATGGTGCTATACAATCATTTTGGTATTGCCTCAGCTTCACACTGGGGCAAGCAATGTGATCTACAAGCTGACAAAGACCAGAGGGTGCACTAGACCTCAACAGGCCAGCTCCCATCAGTAGAGCAAAACCTTTTTGCAAAATTGAAAATCTAACGAGCTCCCTGTGTGAGTATTTACAGGATTTGGATACCCATAAGGACTGTTTTTGATGCCTGAAGTCTATAGAATTTACACAGTATTTGTCAGACAGGCTTGTAGAACTGATCCACAGTGCATCCCATGTCATGTCTTTTACCCACATTCTATTGATACCATCCTCATAGTTCTATATATTAGATTTTCAAATGACATAGCCTTAGATAAACAGCAATGTATCCCTTCCAAGGCAAGACATTGTTTATAGAAAGCCACAGGTAAACACAAAGGTGTTCACAGAGCTCTGTGGCCCTGCATTATGTCAAGCAGTGTTCAGAGCTCAGGAGAGCTTCTGTTGCTTCACATTTGCTAAATAGCTTCTGTGAAATCTCCTGTTTCTTTCTTCCCTACTAGGTTTCTCATATTTAAGTAGTCTTTCCCCAACCATAAATATTCTTCCTACAATGAGCACTATCACATATGTAGATAAAACGGACAGAATAGGGATCTAGATTAGGAATAGGCATTTAGAATAGCATTTTTTGTTTTATGTGCAATTTAATCTTAGAATACATAGTTCCCTTCTGTGATTTATTTTATTTTGTTTTGTTTTCTTAATTTCTGGGGTTTTTTTATCTAAAGTTGTTCATTTGCAGAGCTACCACATTTCTGTGACTCGTACCTCTGAGATCATCTAAGTGATCTATCAGAGCAGGTTCTCTTCGAGTAGGTTGCCCAGGACCATAACCAGTCAGGCCTTGCATATCTTCAGGAATAAAGTCTCCAGAACCTCTCTGAGGAACCTGCTCAACTGTTTGACCACCCTCACAGCAAAAGTGTGGGATTTTTTAAACGTTTAAGTGGTATTCATTGTGATTATATTTGTGCTATTTGCTATTTATCTGCTCCCTGGGTATACCCTTAAGAAAAATCTTTCTCTGTCTTCTTTAGTCCCATTTGTATATAGACACATATGTAATCCTCCCCTCACCCTCCCTCAAGTTGTCCAGAGCAATTGTAGGTCCCTATCTCCTGACAGACAAGGTAGCTCAGTTATTGCACAAGAATATATATAATTCTGAATTTATATTTAACCCAAAGCATATTAATTTAATTTTTCTTATTATAAGTGGTGTGAAGGGACACCAGAATAAGCTAAAATCAGGTGAAAGAGTGATGGGATAACCTATATTAATGGCAATTCACATTATTTTAAGGCTTCTTCATCTGTTTAAATACAACTGGTGCCATTTCTGAAATTTGAATTGGTCTCAGTTTTCTTGGAAAATGGTTTTCTGTATTTTGTTGCCTTGCGTCTATTTTTGTCTACCACAACCCAGTGTTTGACATTGGTATGGTTTTAATCCTTTAATCATGGCTACATTGTGATACTCTCAGAGACCTAGAGATGGCTTCATTTCTTTGTTCCTCACGTGCTCATGTTCCTTGCATAACTTTGAAAATTGAAAGGAAAATGCCATCACTGAAAATCACTTTTGTTTCATCTTACAAAGATGAAAATTAACAGACAATCTTTTAAGAAGATAAAATTAAGCATTTTTCTCGTTTTCTCTATGCATTGTTATGAAAAGGGACTCAAGGATATACACACTCAAGTCTTCAGCTGCTGTGTAAATTTGTTCCAATTTTTTTGCTTATTCTGGTGATTCCAGAGCTTACTGTTTTGACTATAAAGATGCAAGCAATCCTTGTTAGATTAAAATTGTCTCTCCATAGCTAAGAGCTTGTACCTCTAATGTTTCATATACAAATGAAAATTAAATATCTAAAAGTAAAGGCACTCTTATTCCTAAATACTCTCCATTCTTTTTGTAAGAGGGAAGAGCTGACCTCAAGAAAATCTGCTCTTTAATCTTCTCTAGACAGGCCCATGTGTCATAGTGCTTTTGACTGGGCAGGCTGATCATCAGTGCAATGAAGTATCTTATGAATTGAGTGCAAAAGCTCCTTAAGCAGCAAAGTCTGCAGTTATGCCTCTCAGCAGGGAGGAATATTGTTTCCTCAAAGAGAATCTACTGCAGTGGTTTGTAAGGAGTGGGAGGCAATTGTGGTATTTAGCACACTTCAGCACTGATCCCCCACAGCTTCAAAACAGTAATTTCAAAGGAAATTTCATGTCATCAGATGGCCAGTGGAAAAAGAAAGAAGCCCAGTAGTAATATAAATGTTCTCCTGCTGGTGTTGTGAGGCAGACAGAGAGGAGAGAGAGGAAAGTGTGGCAGTTTGAACAATACCAGTTTATAAAGGCAACACCAAAAAAATGCCATTATCAGCACTCATGTCTTTCAGTTAAATCCTGAATTGCTCTTGAAAGCTTAGACCACAGATAATGACCCGAAGAAGAAGCTTAATTGTTTATGAAATCTTTCATTTCTGCTGTTGGGTGCTTCAAATTTAACTTCATAACCCATATTACATTGAGAGATAGAGGATATCTGTTTATTTTAAAGGGAAATACCATGCACCAAATGTCCATTATATGAGCAGTGGAGCAGAGCAAGACTTCAAGAGGAAATTAACAAGTCTAGTTGCTTCCTTCCATAACTGGAAATGGAAAACATATTAAAAGTGGATTATTAGCACATTTATTGAAAGCCAGGCATTTTTGAAGTGTGTCAGACTGCACATTAAGTAATCTGGAAACATTGAAAATGTTCACTAGAGAGTCTCAAAATTTTAGGACAAGTTAGCAAAACTTTTTAGTGAAATCTGTCCTCAGTTCATAGATGGTAAGGGGAATTCCTTAATTAGAATAATCAATGACTTAAGGAGACTCTTATGGATAACTCCAGCTGCACAGGGGTCTATCAGACAACCAGGGTCCTAATCACTTGTTAACAGCTCTGACTGTCTCCTATTAGTATTGGTTTTGTCTCTAAATTCCCCTTGAAATTCATAAGTGTTTGGAAAAATTGCTGAATTGTTTCCGCAAAATGCAAAGAATTTTGACAAACTTCCCTAAAGTATGAGGACTAGTGAGATGATACAATTTTTAAGGTATTTAAAGTTGGGAGTAGAAGTGTATGCTAGTAATTGTGGGTTTATTTTTTATAAAATATACTACCTTTTTTTTATGTACTATTATTTTGAAAATATTTTGCTGTTGAACAATGACAAAGGATCACTACTAGCAGGAGTTTTATGCTTCTTTCTATTTCCTTACTTGACAGTCAACATTAATATTATTTTTTGTGTAATTCACTTGGATGGACAAGAGTTTTTACTTGTCCAACAGAAAATTTTTGAAACATTGTGTAATGGTTGTACACAATGTGTCCTCCCCCCCCTCAGATAATGAGTGTACTAAATCTGTGCACGTAGACGTTAGGAAATATCACTGTGTTGTGGTTTGGGGCAAATTTGGGAGAGAACCCCCAGAGAGGCTCCTCTAGGAAAGCAGATTCAATTGGCCCCTCCGCCCTAACCAGTCCAGGAGAAAATACCTCCTTGGAGAAAAGTGGGAAAAACCTGTTTATTAAACAATAAAACCTAAATAGTATTAATCAGTAAAACCCCTTGCTGGTCCAAAAGAGATGGCAAACTGAGAAAGTCCCTGCCCGGGTTGCAGCTCAGCTCACTCAGTCTCTGGTCAGTCCCTCGGGCTCTGGAAGTGCTGCGGCCCAGGCCCGGCCCGGTGGGCCCAGGTGTGAGCTGCCGGTGCTCTGCTGGGTGTTCAGTCCAGAGAAGGTTTAAACAGCTCCAGAGAAAAGGGAAAAAACACAGGCCAGGGAACTTCTTTGCCTCAGCTAGCTAAACTCACTAAAAGCAAAGGAGAGCTCTGTCCTGCTGTCTGTCCATCCACAGACAACACAGTCAGGAGCAGGAATGTGGAGAAGTGAGTGCAGTGTCTGAAAACAAACTGCTGCTTCTTATCTCCCCCCTTCACTCTCTGGAACAAGTCTTAAAGGTGCAAAACTTATTATTCAGCATAAAGAGAACAAGAGAATTGGGGATAACAGCATCATATAGTCAACATAGGACACAGTGGTTTTGGTATAGAAAGGAACTAATGAAGGTGGCATCTGCTCTCTGTGTTCTTTCACTAGCTGAAGTACTCTCCTGCAAGACTTTGCTTTGGTAGCTGCTGTCTTCAACAGGATTTTCAGATGGCTGCTTTGGGTAGTCAGTCTTGGCTGATTAACATTGGGTAGTCAGGCTTGGCTGATTAACTTAGTTGATTAAGCATGTTGCTAATAATGCCGAGGTTGTGGATTTGATCCTGGTATGGGCCACTGACTTAGGAGCTGGACTCAGTGATCCTCATGGGCCCTTTTCACCTCAGTATATTCTGTGATTCTGTCACTCACAAGCACTGATGTGGTGTGTAGGCTATGCTTATATGCCTGAGCTGTCACTTTTGTTTGTCTGTGGGTTACACTTCCTGCCTGCTTAATCTTCTTCAGCTAAGCCAAGCAGTGCAGGCTTTTCTGAAATGTGGTAGAAGGGAACAACTGATTGGAGACGCCAGCAGCACCACAGTCACTGTCCCAGCTTTGGCATGCAGACACCATTGTCTCTGCCAGAAGTCTGTAATTTAATGGAAAATAAAACATCTCCAGAGCCATTGTTCCCAATTGCAGTTCCTGTCATGTTATTTTAATTACTTGAATTTGTTTTGCAGTTAATCAGGTAATTTATATTCTAGTTTATTCTGTTTTAAAATAGTCTGCTCTTATTTTTCTTTCTTTACTAAATGTGTGAACAAATTGCTGTGGTGCCAATGTCTATATGAAAACAGTAATGAGATATAGATCCCCATCAATATTTTCCATCCACATAAGTTTTTCAAAGTTTAAACAGTTAACTGAAAGTGGTCTATTGGGTAAAAGGTTCCAATGAAGGATCTCTTCTTTTTTTCTAAACAGGTATTGTTTTTATTTTTCAAATGTATTGCCATTACAAAGGACAATAACTTCTAATTCTTAGGTGTCAGCTTTGGGTATTATTTGGTACCTTAGATTCATGTAAAGTTGTTTCAATGCATGCATACACATGCCTTTGCACCTCTGTGTATGCATCAGATGTGGGGACACTTTGCTCTTTTTGTTTTAGTGAAAGGAAGGCAAATAACAAAATACAGCCTTTGAACTAACAATAAATTTGTGGTGTTCCATGGATTTCAGCTGAGGAGCTGGTGTGTTCATAATCTCTGGATCAATTTTCCTGGTATGAGGCTGCTCTGTATGAGTGAGAATAGAGCTATGTAGTCCTTGGATGCTAGAGGTATATGATAGGCTTGTAACAGCTAAAAGCCTCTGATCAGGTGGATGTGAACTTCATCTTAGTGGACTATGATTTGCTTTGTGACATGTGCAACATCACATGTCTGATGTGTGTCCTGGGGAAAAGAACACCTCTTCTACATGACTGGATGGCAAAACCTTTTTGTAGTTATAATCAAGCAGCAATTATTTTGTTGGAGGGTAAACAAGACAAATGTTCGTGAATTAACAACTGCAACATCATTTCTTATTTCACTACTGGAGATGTACACCAGGGCCTAAAATGCATCTGCCACTCACTTTTAAAGCAGTTCTAGTTGAGGCTGCACCAGAAGAGTTTGCTCTGGGTGCTCCAGAGCTAATGTTGCTACTCTTATCTCTAAAGAGCTCAGACCCTTGTGTCCTGACAGAAGCTTCCATCCTGCTTCTTTCCAGATTGCCTCCACCTCTCTCGAACCTTAGGGCCAATACTTCTCTGGGCCCCAGGAATTTCTGTGCAATTGGTTTTGTGAAAAAATCAGTGTCCATCAAGTTTAGCTTTTTCAAACTATGCCCCACTAAGAAGCATTTTCTGTGACCTTTTGGCTCCCAGTGCTGATGAACTGTTGTTGTGCCATTTCCCTCATCTGCAGTGCTTGTGACATCAGTGAGGACCACAGGATTATTGCAAGTCTGGGCGGAAGGACTGAGCCAGGCTGACAGCAGGTTCAAGCACCAGTCTTTACAAATGCTTAAAGCTGATCTCTTCACTTGGCTACTTGGGCCTGCACCACCTGTTGATCTATTAATTATTTCACCCCGCTGAAAATCTCTTTGGTGTGTTTCTTTATGCTTCATAGTTTTTGAGGGTCAGCTTGAACTGTTTCACTTTGACTGCACAGACAAATACTTTGGTATGAATTATCTGGCACTTTTACACATTTTATTACTACTGCTATATAAGTGTGAAACCCTTTATCTGCTGCCAGTAGATCTCTCCTTCTGTCTTTTGCTTCTTTGTCTTTGTTTTGCCTTGAAATTGCTCTAGTTTTCACCTTCTGTTTTATATTCTTTACCATCAACTGCCCTTTTCTTACAGATAATGCATATTCATATTAACCCCTCCCACCATCTATGTCTTTCCATATTTTTTTGTTCAGTTGGATTTTTTTACTACTACTTTGGCCTATGAGATTGTTGCATTTACAGAAGGGAGTGGGAGCTGGAGCAGGTGCTGTAAGCCTGCTGTAAATTTGTATTACAATGGAGGTTAAACTAGGTGAACTGATGGTCTTTCCTTGCCTGAACACCTGTCAAGAAGGCATGGGGTGGGAGAGGAATTCAGAAACAAGATACTGTATATCATCTGGCATGTTTCCACTAACTCCTCTGGGGCAAAAAAATTACCAGGGACTAAAAAATTACCTGAGATGATTATGGGCCCTAGATGCTTCATTTTGTCAAGTGCATTTTTGAGTAGGTATTTGATGCCAACACAGTGAAGCATCTTCTTAAGGAATGATTATGCCTAAGACAAGTCTGAGGCAAATTGAGGAAAAAAGTTGGACTATTTTTCAGAGTAACAGAAGTAACAATACCTTGTTTTTTTATGCAGTAATGGATGTTGTATGCTCAGTTAATTTTCAATAATTCATATTCTGGTTACTGCATTTAATAATTTTTGAAAAATCCTAATATATTTTGTCCATTAGAAAAGCACTTAACAAACTAATCTAGTCATTATCACTAGAATTCCTACTTTACCTGCTTGTAAAATAGGTAAAGTATAAAGATTATAGCCTAATAGGCTATAATCATTTTTGAGACTAAAAATTTAAAACTACACAAGAGAAGCTGTTAGGATATGTGTTGGGAATCACTTCAGATTTGGTCTAGATACATTTCTGTTGCTTTGATCAAGGTTTTCTGTGCAAAACATCTTATGTGCTGCAGGACACGGGAGCGTAGATGGCAGTGGTGGTGATCCATGCAGCTCAGCATCGTTTCCATATGTTGAGGAACATGCTCCCTGAGGCAGCTCGGGGTGCAGCTGCAGTGGGAGCTGCAGGCTGAGCTCAGGCTGGGCCAGCCCAGGCACAGAGGCCCTGAGGAGCCCATCCTGGGCACACAAGGGCCCGGGGCCTGTGGCCCAGCCAGGGCACCGGACACTGGGACACGGCAGGAGCCGACGGTCCCACACCTTCCCCTGCTCGGTGAGGGGATAAAAGCCCAGGGGTTCCTTTGTTCTGGGTCCCTCCCCAGAGACACCAGCCCGAGCTGTTTGTTTGTTATTGTGCTGTGATTAAATTATTTTAATGGCTGGGATACCTGAGACTGCTATGGGAAACCTGGGGTCAGCCCAGTGAGGAAACCTGTTCTGACTGTGGGAATGTGGGAGCTGTAACTGGGAAGGGCCCCAGGTCCAACTCAGGTGGTGCAAGAGTGACTGCCAGAGAGGCTCCCAGATGGTCAGGCAGGGAATTTTCCTTAGTACTGGGCATTGTCAGCTGCACCAGAAGAGTGTAAAAACAAACTTTAGACTCCAGAGAAAATGTTCATTTTCATCAAACCTGATTCAATTATGGACAAAAGGATGAGAGTTTGCTTCCATTGTCATGCTCACAATGATCCTGAATGCTCCTACAGCATAAAGAGATTTATTCCTTTGAGTGCTGACAAGTTTCTGAGCTCAGGAACATTTCTTGGCAATGAGTTTCACAAGGCAGTTGAGCACTAAAAAAATGCATTTCCTTCCATTGGTATGAAATGTGTTGTCTGACAGTTGTATAGGCTATTTCCTTTCCTATTCTTTTTTGATATTACTGGTGAAGATGTTGGTGGTTCAAATTCTTTTCTCTGTCTGATGCCTGCCCAGCCCACCAAATAGCTTTCAGAGGTCTTCTGGGGGTGGTGAAAAAATGGGCATTATTACCCTGTTGAATCTTAGTTGTCTTTTTTGTGTGTTGTGTTGTTATAGAATTTATTTACTCTAGAAAGTCTTTATATCTTATATGCAGAGTCTGCATGTGGAGCTAAAAGCAGCTATGCATGCTGACCCAAGAGATGGTGGTAATAAGCCCTCAAACAGGAAAGAAATACTGGAAGAAAATATTTATCTGAAACAATTTGTCACTATGGTATTTGTTGAAATAAAATGCAAAGGCACCTGAAATGACATTTGGTAAACAAATCTTCAAAATCTGAAGTAACTTAAGAGGTATTTTCCTTTGAAAGAATATGCAGTACTTGACAACCAGTATTCAAGCAATTAGGGTGCCTTGGTAAGCAAATTCCTTTTGACATTTCCTGTTAAACCTGTGCCATCCATGACGACCATACTATTGTTGCTGAACTTTGACTCTCTTCAATGTGATTCTACACTTTTTTATTTTTAATTACTGAAGCTAGAAGTAACAGCATGTGTATCTTTGGCGTATTATAACTACAGCTAGCTACTAAGTAACTGCTTTTAAGTTGGCTGTATTTGGCTTGCAAAGTATCTCTGAATTATTCAATTTATTCAGAAGAGGGAGGTAATGTTTTATTAAGCCCCTTCACCCCTTCTATTTGTCACAGATATTTGGGAGATCTTTTGATAACAGCATTAACACTGTTGATGACAAGTTTTGTGGTTTTTACCTGTGCTATGTGCAGAAAAGTGCCAAGAGTAAACCTGAATAAGACCATCAGCATTAAACTTTCTGGCAAACTGGAAGGTTCCTTTAGGTACAAGTATTTTACTCATAATGGGTGTAGAGGAGTTGAGTGAATTATTAGTGTTCAGAAGTCTAGAAATAGGTACTGTTTTGTGCTTTGTTCTGACTGTCATTAATTAAATTGCACCACATGGGAAAAGCTGGTAGAGATAACAAACATAGAAGTGATTCATTCCGTGTTGATTCTGTATGGACAGATTTCTTTTACTGGCCATATAGATTCTCAGTAGGTTCAAAAAATTTGCATTTCATTCAGTGTTTATTGTCCTCCCTGCCTGTTTTCACAGCTGTTGCTCAGCTGTGCTGATGGGTAACAATGAAGTGTGTGTAAGAATTCTAAGGTCAAATGCTCTGAAATGTTTTTTATCTCCTAATTATCAAATATTTTAATTCAGAATCCTTATATGAAAGCTCTAATTGCTCAGAGTTCTGATGTCATATTTGGTCACTAAAGGTTATCACTGAAAATGTAACTGAATTATGTGCATTTCTCATGGCTGTGTTTATCACACAGTTACTCATACTATCTCCAATACATCATTACTAGAACAATATCCAAACTCCCTGATTAAAAATTTAATAACTGGAATAAATCTGATATGGTATCTACCTGGAACTCTGTCTAAAGTCGTCACCAGTAAAAGATTCCTGATTTGATATCACAGAGACAACAAATGCAGGAAAAAATAATAAAGGAATTTCCACTCTTTCGTTGTGTTCACTTTAAATCAGCTGATACAGTCTATGTTGTGATCTCTGAAAGTCCTTTATAACTAGAGCTTGGGAGGATATTTATGCTGCAATAATTATTGACAGCTGAGATATATATCCCTCATATACTCTAATCTCCATGCCAAACAAACTGAATGATGAGGATATACTGACATATTTGTTATTTAAAATGTAATGTCCTGTGAGTAGTTGTTGAATAAAGATTTCTACATACCCCTTTTGTTATGATGATTCTACAGTTTTCTTAAATTGTCTTTAAAATATCGTGTTGTTCTGTATCACTGTGAAGTAGTGAACAGCCAGTGTATAGCATCATGAACAAATCTGTTTATAAATACGAACATTTCACACAGGAGCTCTATAAACTGTTCAGTCAGGTAACAGGTATTTATAACTTGCTGTATTTAAAATAAATTGCTTTTAAAAGCTTAAATTGTTAATGATTTCTGTAAAAATGGCTTACTTGGAGAAAAATGTGCTGTTATGAGCATTATTAGCTGAGAAATCCTTCACACTGGTTTTAGATACGTTGTCTGCAAACTTGATTTTGTTAGAGTTGGTGACATCATGCAGGTCTGACAGAGGATGATTTTCCCGAGTGCATTTCATGCATGGTGATTTGGTGAAAGTATTATTAGGAGGAGTATTTTTCTTACTTAAAATGTTCTACTCTTACAGTGAAAGTGTAAGATACCGTTTTATTTGTAAACAACTGAAGTGTAGTATCTGCAATACACCACACAAAAGTGTAATCACTGTCAAAATGACAAGACAGCATCACAGAAATTGACTGCTGGAATTGATAGAGGTGACAATCAGGCTCTGAAACTGTTTTGTTCTGATTGCATATTCATGATTCCTCTCTATAATATGTTACGGTGACTGTGTGAGTTGTTCTAAGCAGATGTTTTGACATAACTAGACTGAATCCTTGTACTTTGTGAGATTTGCAAGTCTAATCTTTCACACAGTTCCTTTCACCTTTTTTCCCAATGTCTAAATCTTGACTTGCAGGCTTAGTTATGGGACACATCCAGGAACACGTGCATGCAGGAGTGCAGCAAACTGCTGCACCCATGTTGCTGCACCAGTGATGGTGACCCTGTCTGACACCGTGCAGCCGACCCAGCAAGGAGCTGTCAGAAACTGGTGAACACTCATTCAGCAGCAGCTGAGAAATGTGCTTTCATGCACACCCATTTGCCTGAATTTCTCTGTCCTCGGGTAGCTCTTTGTAAGATGACTCTGTTGTTTGCTGTTTGTTTGACTCATTTGGCTTTTAGGAAGTCTCTTCCAGCATGCTGTGCCATAACAATGACAGCTGCGGGTGAGAGAATGATAAAGCTGCAGACACTTGTTGAAATAGATGGCTCCATTTGCCTCTTGGATAATCAGAAGGCAATTTTCTCTCTTCTTTTATGATTTTCATTCAAGTTCAGAGAAAAATTTGGAAAGAACAAAGCAAAGACATTGTCCCTATTTTTTCTTTCATTGTTTGTTTTACAGACAAAGTCAAAAGAGTTTGTCAATTTTCCAAATAAATGATGATTTATTTTTTTTTTCTTTTCCCAAGAAGCCAAAAAACTCCCTGAAGTTCTACATAACTACATTCCTGAAGACTTTCCAGATTGTATCAATACATAGTCAGTGGTTCAGAAAGGAAATTACTATAAGGGGATTTTTTGAAACTTGTGCAAAAAGAGAGATGAGTGAATTGCATTTTTATTTCACATTAATTCTCTCCTTTTTCGCATTCTCCTGTTAACTGTACACAGAAAAGTTTTAACTTGATCTCGATGCAAAAATAGAAAAGGTGGGATTTATAATTAAATAAATTATAATTCTGTTGTGCAAATAAGAACTTCTAGTTCCTATCCATCTCCATTCATGAACAAAGGAAATATATACTATAGGATGTAATTAAAGACTCAAACACATGGGAGGAATCCCAAATTTACTGTTGCTCTGTCCAGTTGCTGCCTTACATCTGACTTTCCTCAAATCACAGTCTTTCCACCATTTTTCTGGGTGCTGCTGCCCATGTTTTCATGGCAGAAAATACAGAAATCTTACACTGGCTAATCTTTCTCTCTGTGCAGGCCACATTTAATGGCCATCATGCACCACAGTCTTATATATGGATATAAGAATCCATTTTGTGCAATAATACAGAACCCAGTGCAAAACAACTAAATAACTATTTAGTGCAACACAAAATATGGATTTGACTATTTTTTGAGTTAAATATGCTTCTGAGTGAAAGAAGAGAGGGCTATCCCTCTGCAAAGTGGGCAAGCTTGCCAAGAGTTGCACAGCCAGCTGAAAGCTGAGTTTTTTGCCTTAGGAACAGTGACCAGGGTAACAGGGCAGTTTCCTTTTGCTCTCTTTGTGCATCCAGTATAAACACATGTCTATTTGTTGGACATTGAGGATGAGTAAGCTGCACGAGTGGAGCATCTGCTGTACCCAAGATTAAAGCAATAGGTCCTGGTATTTTGACAAAGCCAGTCAACGGCAAACCTAGACTTTTCAGACCAGGTCACCTGGGTTTAAGGTATTTTAAGTGAGTCAACCAGACAGAGAACATTGTTGAGTCTGGTCCTTCAAAGGGGAGTAGTTCACATGGCAACACCTTAGACTATTATCAACATTTCTGCAATACCGAATCAGCCTGAAGCAGCAGGTGCAAGAGTATTCAACCTACCAGAAAGCACATTTTGATGTCTACAAAATGAGAGAATGCATTTAAAAACTTGAGTGGAACTACAAAACAGCTGGTGCCTTCACAACGCAGCATGCAACCTTTCAAGTGTCTCCATGTCCCTCCCAACTCCTAGAACTACCTACAGCTGAATGGAAAGAGTGAAATCACCTAGGATGGCAGAGCTGTTCAAGCCTTGCTGTTGTCAGAGGGGAGGCACAAATGGCTTTTCTTACTCTGCCTGCCTGTCCCCTGCTGGAGGCAGGGACCTGCTCCTCTGTTGCAGCCGCTGTGGGAGCTCAGGGTCCTGCACTGACACCTGGCTGCTTCACACAAACCAGAGTGGTGCTGTGCCATAGCCTGCTCTGATAACTCTTCCATCAACTGAGGGAGCAGACAGCCCACTGCTGGCCTTGCTAAAACCATAAAGGTGTTCTCTTTCCCCTAGATGCATGGTGCAGAAAATATTGGTGATCATGCAAATTTTGGAAGAGGTGTCAAAAAGGAAGAAAATTTTTGTAGGATGATGACATACTTTTTGTAATTCTACTGCTTTTTAAGATGTCATACATTGAAATGAAACCTTGTAAATTTTCTTATGATACCTGTAAAGTTTGTTATGTTAGCGTTAATACCTTTATGAATTTTTAGCATATGCTTGTGCTTTTTTGGAAAGAACAACAACAAACATGATAAAATGCAGTTTGTCAAAAATGTAAGTGTTTTATAGAATTTTCTCTCTTAAAAAAAGAAATTAGGGTCTTAAACACATTTTCTGTTTTCTTATGTCAAGGCATTTCATAAATGTCAAAATAGGTTTTCTTCAATTTATAGAATACATTAATGTGCTGTATGTGCATAGATATTATGTTACTAGATGTTAACGGAAACATTTTTGAGTTTTATAATAAAAGGAGAACAAAATGTTTTAATGATGTTGGCAAATACTGAGATATTTTTGAAATAAGTACTTCTGCATCTTAATTTCGTGGTAATTTTTTTATTTCGTAGTAAATATATGATTTTTGTGACTTTTAACTTGCATATGAAGTAACATATTTCTGCTAACTGCTAGGAATATCTTCAGAACACAAATTGTATTTCATGAGTTTTCTTCACCTTTTTGTGAAGAAATAGCAACACACATTTTTCCACAAGATGGCAGAGGCGAGTTGTGGAATTTATGGGCGAAGATTTAGGGAGACACGTGAAAATCTGAAAATAGAAGATGCAGGTTCAATAAACTAACAAGAATGAGGATATTATGAAGTCAGAGGGAAAACTCCAGATTTAATTCACTTTTTTTCTGACCAGAGTAGCATGTATTTTATTGTAAGATCATATACCATGGCTTTCTGACAGCAAGCCAACATTGATTACAAGTTCTTATTATAGTTATCCAAAACCTTATCTTTATTTTAAATGAAGTGTTTTCAAGTACAAATTTCACTCTCAAATACATGTTTTTATATTCATATGGCTGAAAAGTGTCCTTTATTTTATGCTGTTCACTGTGTAGTTAGAACTCACAAATTATTTTAAAAAAAGAAAAAAAAGAAGAAAATTTATTTGAAAACACAGTAAGTTTCATTACATGTGTAGAGATAAATACATATTTTAAAAAAAAATTTATTAATAATATTAATTAATATTTTATTATGCCAGATCTTGTTCTAAAACTCATTCAAATTGACATTAAAACCCCCATAGGTAATGAAATACTGCATAGTTGAGTTGTCGTAAATGTATAATAAAGTCCTTGCTCAATAATGAGAGGAACCATCCATCATCAGTGGGCATACAGTGATCTTCCCTGTTCCTAACTGAGAAGCAGACACATGTTTTTCACACAACCTTCATAAAAATCCTGACATTTTTTTTATTCTGATCTAGTTTGAGCTTGGCAAGGAAAAGAGTGGAGTAGGAAAGCCAAAACAGCAAATTCCAAGCCTTAAGTAAAAGCTGGTGTTTTTTCCCTGTTTTGTATGAAGCAGCTTGGACTTTTGTCTGTCTCTCTATGCATGTGTGTGTGCACAGCTCCCCCAGCCCCCCTGCCTAATTCCAGCTTTTCCAACCCTATTTCCCAAAAGAATGTTGGGGGACAAATCTATTGTGCTCATTATGAACACTACTTTACCATGATAGTGCAAAGAATGACCATTTCCGAAGATGTTGGTGCAGAGTGAGTGGAGATGTGGTGGAAACACAGATGACCTGAGGTGCAAAAACAGGAGACAAGGCCAGCTTGCAGCAGCTCAGGAGCTGTCCACATGAGTTCAGCCCTTCCGAAGTCACAGCTCTTCATGAGGGATGGTGGATTTACTCAAGGAAATGTAAAACCTTCCTGTGAGATTTGCATGGGGAAATGGTTCATCCAGATGGATCCCAGCTAAGGTTAAGAATTGCCATTCAGAAAGCAGAGCTTGGCCCCATCCAGCAGAGGCACTTGCTGATAAAGGGTCACTCTTGGATACCTGTGTCTTTCCAAAACATGAGAGGGACAGCTGAGGGTGTCTGCTCCACAATGCAGCAGGGAATTCTGGCTGATTCTTGCTCTTTTCTGCTGACATGGTCGAGTCAGGTCAGGTTCCCACCTCGCACCTTTCCCAGCAAGGTGGCATCAGCCCACTTTTCACAGGCAAGGAGAGCTGCCACAGCCCAAAGCCAGCAGAGCAGCAGACGGGAGCGATGGACTGACTCTCTCAGCTGCTCTAGGGGCAACAGGAAAAAGCACGGTAGGCTGCAGGGGACTGGAAGGTCTTGAACTGAGTCTTTCAATAAACTTAAGTTTCCCTGTCTGTCCCTCAAATGCTGTTACTCTGTTGGGTCTTTGAGTGTACATTTACAGAAATGCGTGTTTTGATGTCAAAATGACTGTGTAACTCATTTCTCTATTGTTGAACAGATACAGATATTGCTTCCATAAGGTCTTGGAAAAGAAATTCCACTGGGAAGGATGCTCCACAATTCACCCAAAAAGTTTCCCCCTTAGGTGTTTGAGAACTTTTGCTAATCTTTAGCATAGCTTTCTTTAACAATTATAATTTGTGTTCATGATTTGGAATTTGGTTTGGATTTTTTTTTTCACCTTTGACCAAATTCTAATCTGCTTTGCAATTGCTAGGTTGATTGAGGACTTTGAAAGCTGATTTTTATTCCTGTGGTTTCTTTATCTTGACTACAATAGCTTTTTTTTCTTCATTATATTTTATGGCTTTCCTCCTTTATACAAATTTTTATTATCTCCATTTGCTAATAGGTAGATTCCACCTCTGATGAAATCACCAAGAGCTACACTATTCTCATGAATGAAAGTTAAATAAAGTTAGGAATGCTTTAAAGCTAATTGATGCATCATGTAGGTATTATATTGGCAAATGCAAATAAGGTGCAGGCTTTATTCTGGCATCTTGGTATCCTTTAGTTTTAACCTGCTACTGAACAAAAGTGACTGTCAGGTAGTTTTAAGTTTTCAAAACCCTTTGTTGCAACATAGACTGAGATGATGATGTTTGCTCAATGGAAAACTTTATAGATGTGGTTTTTGACTTACAGTTTCAGGTTGTCACTGCTGTTTGGATGTCTCAAAGAATGGGAAGAGCCTGATTCTCATGAAACCACCATAGCTTGTACAAACCAGTTTCACAGAAGTAAAATTCAGATTGGCTTCTGAAATCAATTGCCTGCAAGAACAACCAGAGAAGCTGAAATTAAAAAGAATTTGCCTAACGTGTTTTCAGTTTGCTTCTGTTGTGGTATCATCTTTTTGATGTAGGATTAATTTTATCCAAATAGAGGGTTCCAAATGGAAACCGCTAGTGCTCAATCATAAATAAGACATATTCTTACCTTTTCCAAGTGTTATCTACCATGCCCTGAAGAGTTTGAAAGTTTTACCTCTGTTTTGAGTTGGTTTAAACTCTTTTGACTGCATTGTCACAGTAGGAATATATGCTCATAAAAAAAGTCACCATAAAGTTTAATTTGGAAACTCATTAAAAAAAAAAATCTGTAATCCTGACAAAATTGATACCATTACCTCTTTTAGAAAGTACAATCAAAGGATGTAGGAATAGGAATGATTTTTGTGCTTTTTAATTTTTCAAACTGTGAAAAGAAAGTGTAGCTCACATGTGAAATTTCAGGCTGTTTGCAGAGTCTCACAAACATGTGGTGGCTTGTAGTTAAGCACAACAGAACAAATGGAATTGGCTTCTTCTTCTTTCCAATTCTCAGTGAGAAAGCTGGATTGCCAATTGAAGAGAATGGGTTTAAAATGGATTATATAACAAATTGTTACTTTTTAAATTCTCGCATGCACAACCAAGAATAGATATTGCTTATCTTTTCACATTTTTTACACAGTGGAGAATAATATGGTCTTGTATATATTACTCTGTAAAATCCCCAAAAAGTAATATGCAAAAGTATATCACTTGGTTTTGGAAAGAGGAAGGCTGAATCTAGGATGTAAGTCAGGTTCATATTGTAAATAAAATCAACAAATCAATTTAGGGCAGTTTTCTCTTTTGAAATGAAATTAAATACATGATTTCTTATGCATTTTATTCATTTCAGCATCTCTTAGTTTGGGCCATTTACATGTAACATTAAAATATTCCATGATATCAGGCTCCAAAAAGGCCTTGGAACTGGAAAGTGAAAGTTTGTCCTTTACATTTCACCAGAAACAGGGATTCTGAGCTCATTGGTTTTTCAACTATACTCTTGATAATAGATCAGAGAAAAAATCTGATCCATTCTTCCAGCTCTTTTCATCTACTAATTGGAAAAGAATAAAAGTATTTTCATTATATAATGCTACAAGCAACTCTCTGAACACAAACAAGGAAGAGAGATATCAGTACTTTGTCATTACTTTATAAATTGGAAGTTTTACAAATAGTGCAAACTAAAGAAGGAGGAAAAAAGATTGAAGCTCATATTAAAGTGGATTCAACAGTTCTGTCTCACTTGCACTTTACAGCTGAAGTAAAATGTTTTCTCTCTCCTTCAGGTACTTTCAGAATTTCAATCTGACTTATGCATGAGTTTTTCCAAGGTCTATTTTTCTCTGATTGAGAGGCTCCACATTTTTATTTATTGCTTACAAGTGGAAGAAATTCCCTTGTATATTTAGAAACTTCATGAGGTTCTGTAAAAAGAGCAAAAAGACACTGCTGCCTCCAGAAGAGCTTATTGCCCTCTCTGAGAAATGATGCATGAAATACGCTTTTAAAAAAATTGAAATAAAATGTATAATTAAAATTCAGGGATAATTTCACCTTTTTCCTTGGTTATCTTGAGCAAAGTACGTCCATTCATCAAACAGTTTTGCCACCAAACTAGTATACTCTGAAAAAGCCAAGGAAAAATGCCAAACCACTTGCATTTAAGTACTACAAATCCATTTTTATATCTGCCAAGTTTTGCTGGGCTTCACACCAAAATTATGTGAAACTATAAATTTCCTACTGTGCCACTCTGGCTCTCCAAGGATTAATTTAGAAAAGAGGAGTAATAGCCCACATGTGTGTATACTCTACCAAGAGTCTTTCTTTAAAGTTTTATTTTAACAGCATTTTTAGGTGTTTTCTATCTCTTTACGGTTTTAGAGAATAAAACCTTCTAGCCAAAAGTTTTATATCTTGCACTGAGCACCTGGCCATTAAATGCTCCTGAGTTTTAATCAGTGCAATAGTATGAGGTCTCTTACACTTGTGACAAGGAATTTTACTACAATACTATCAATGAACAGCTCATGCAAAAACCCCTCATACAATTAATTTTTTGGCCATTGTCCTTTCCTTGCCTTCTTGACAGAACAATTCAGTACTTTCTTCTACTAATTATGACACTTAAGCACTTCAGAAAACACTTTTGGTCTTCAAAGGTTTCTTCAAGCATTAAGTGATATTTGTTACATGTATGTCAAAACGTTGACATGGGCCAGGCAGAGAAAGAACAGCCTCTTTGTAGGAGCAGGTGAAGGTCTGGGACTTGGTTCCATTTGAAGTTGTCCTCACACAGCCTTTTCTGCAGCCAGGCACGAGTTCATAGCCAGCAACTGCACCCCGAATTAGCCCCCAGCTGCCTTCCAGAAGGTTCTGCACAAAATAAAGCCAGACCCAAGCCGCAGCCTGGATGCCGCCCTCTGCTTTCCCGGAGCACGAGGGTCAGCTGTCCCCCCGTGCTGCATGCTGGCCAACAAACCGCCTGGGCACCCTGAGCACGCTCCACCACGCCTGGCACTGGCATCCCTCCTCCCGGCTTCCTTCTGCAAAACAGAGACAGCAGCGCTCCAGCATCCCATGGAAGCAGTGCTCCTCCCTGGAGCAAGTGGGGTCCCTGCAGCCCTTCCCAGCTCCTGCAGAGGGTGAGAGCCTCTTTGTGTAGTCTTTGAATCTCACTGAGTGACAGGATACAAGCCAGAAATATTACAGAGTAATGTGTTCAAGCCATTTAGTTACAACAGCCAGTATCACAAATCTTGGGGTTTTTTAGTACATGTGGTAGTGAAAACCCAATGGGATAAATTTCAGGAAAATGTTATGGGGTTGTGTTTAATCTGCTGTAGCATACATACCACACAATACCTGCAATAAAAGAGTTGGATCTATGGTTCACTGAGCAGCATGACTGACGTGTGAAACAGAAAGTCATTATATCCAGAATGTTTTTATTGTGGGCTCTTTTCCTTACCTAATCTCCTTTGTCTCCTTTGTAGCTTATTACTGGACACATTATATTATAACTGTGCCTCAGTTTCTCTAACTGTACAGTAATGAAATTCACGCTTCCCAAAGTGCTTAAAGATCTCTGGACAAAATCAGTGCTTAAAAATCTCTGGACAACTGGCAAATCTTTATAACAGCAGAGGCAAAGCTTTGCAGGCAAAATGATTTCTACAAGATATATCACAATATGAGACTCTCTGTGATTGCAAAAATTGCATTGACCTAATAGTCCTTGACACAATTGTTTTCACACTGGCAGTACAAATCCAGTCAGACCTAAGAGACCAAGCACTGTCTCCAGGGTAGCTGCCAAACTTCGGGCTAGTAACGACATATGCATCTAAATAGAAGTGGTTCCTTTCAATTTGTACAAATTTTTCCTGAAAATATAAATAAATGACATCTGGTGACTAAAGCCCATGTTTATATTGACAGTTACTGACAGTCTCCACACAATTTCTACACAAATCTTACCACTAAAGGGAAAACATTAGGAAAGAAAATATTTGACATACAAGCAAACAAACAAACAATGCTTAAAGCATCTAATTTCCTCTTACTGGGGTGCAAACACTGACCTAAATTACACTGTTTCAGGAACAGATGTTTCATACCATCCTCTGAAGAGCAGAAGGAAAAGTTGTGTAGTTTGAAATAGATCTCAGTATTTTTTGTTTATTAGAATATAACTTATTTATCTGGTTTATAGAATAATTTTCATGTGCTGTTGATCACAGTACATCAGTCATTGCCCTTTGTACAGAAAATATACCAACTCCCTAATTTGTATTACCTGCAGTAGCATGCAGTGGTTCACCCTAAATGCTGAACCTGGACTTCTGTGTTCCTGGCTGCCAACATCTCTGTACAACAATCCTGGAGGAGCTCTTATGGTGAAACAAAGTCTGCTTCATACTGACTGCTTTAAAATTCACTTTTTTTCCCCCCTGTCTTTGAAATTCAGTTGATTTGTGAGTGGAGGATTCCTTTCATGAAGTGTTGAGGGGCCCCTGCAAGGACTCTGATATGTAGAAGGAGCTGGAGCTTTTTTGATCAGTGGCTTTGTTTTCTGCTTGAATCCTGAATGTATCAGCTTGATAAGCATTTTTGGTTTTAGTTTTGTTTTGCTTTATTTCTTGTTTTATATTCTCCCTCCTATCTAGCAGAGGCTTTTGAATTCTCTGGCACTCCTACGACATTTGGACAGATAGGGATGGGGAGCTCTTTATTCTCAGAGATTTTTTGATATCAATATTGAATTTAGTGAATTCCACCAGAACTCTAAAATAATCTGGAATACAGAGGAGTAGTTACTGAAACACCTAAGGTGTGTGCAGCTGTCGTTACCACCAAAATAGCCTGGTAAATTGTGCACCCAAGCCAGCTGGTCTTCCAAGCCAATATGGGAAAGTTATTCTGCACACCAAAGAATTTATCTAGAGATGACTGACTGGGGGCACAGAGCATCCCACTGCACTCATGATGTGCATGGAAATGTTTAAATGTTGCATGGCATATTGCCCCTGTTTCCCACATTCCTTCACCTGGAGCTTGCTATACCCCAATGAGGATGCTCCTGGTTGGCTTCCCTCGCCTCCTCTTCTCCAGGGTGTTCCGAGGTGCCCTGCAGGCACCTGTCTGTGTCACTCTCTGGCTGTGGCTGTGGCTGACCAGCCCTGCCATGCCCCTGGCTGCAGGTGAGGGACATCCTCTGCAGAGCCCTCGCTGTCACACAGGACAGTTTTCTCTGCTCATCAACTCCTGAGCCCTGCAAGCTTTCCAGCGTCGGTGATACACACTCTTGAAGCATATTTCAGGGGAACATTAGGAATCTCATTTTTTGCAGGTCCTTGGAAGTATCTCAAAGGAGTTCAAGAGGACTTCATTGACAACTGGGAATCTCCCCACTGTGGTTGGTTTCTGCCTGAAGGGCAGTCAAGCAAAAGGGGAGACAATGCACTTAGTTTTAGTCGTGAAATATTATTCTCTTTGTTAAGGGTAATAATTTTCAATGTGTAATTTTATTTTCATTTGCAGTATCTAATATTCCTTCATTGATATTTTATTGTCTCTGAAGAATCCTGTGTCAGATAGCCATAGAAACAGCCATCCAGCTAACAAAAAAATTTCAAGAGAGGATTAGCCATTGTCTGTCTCCCTGCAGTGAAGTTAATTTTCATCATAAGCATTTAGGCTTTCTGAAATTTGCTCTAGGTCTGTCCTAGTGTACATGCTTGGCTCCTAACTTCAATTTCCCCTTTACTTACTGTTCTCATAGGTTTTCAACTGCCAGTTTATCACATTAAATGTCCTCCTGCACTTGTGGGCAATATAAAGTATAAAATTGTCTCTGACTCCAAAACAGTAGCTAAATATAATGAATTCTCTAAGCACTTTATTAAAACAAAACACGAAACCTTCACTTATGTCTACCCTGCAGCCTAAGCCATTCGTATACAAGGTTATTTGTAGTGCTTTAACTTCAGAAAATCTTTGCGAGTAGATCTTATTTCATTGTTGCCTTTATAGGGTTTCTGAAATCACAAGCTAAAATGCAAAATCTGTTTCACAAACTGATTCAAACTTCAGCGTCCACTAGAACACCTCTGAGACATATACCTGGGTCTTGTCCAAGGGCACCAGCTGCATGCAAAGCTCCAAGGCTGTGAGGTTAAATTAGTTTACTTTGCAGGGGCAATTATCCTAGTACAAACTACTCTTGACCAGAAGACAGAATGACCAGTTTCAGGAGACATCAGTAACGAAGTCCAGACTGTTACACTGATAAGAGGAGAAAAAAAGGGCACCAGTTTCAATTAACACAATTTCATTTGCACAAAATATGTCAAGGGTGTCCTTCAATGACATTGACAGAATTACCTGCATACTATCAGCACATTAGAGACAGCTGCCTTAACTTGTAAAGCTCTCACCTTCAGAAATGTTTGTGGCTCCAGTAGATGAAGCAGTTCTCCAGCAGATCTCCACTCATATCCCAGGAAATTAGTCTTCTACTGCTAAGGGTCAAGAATCGATCGAAATCAACCAGAACTTTGAATTTGTCTTGCACTTGCACTTGGGTAAACATTATTAGAAAATTATAAGACATGAAGAATTAACTTTCATGCAGAAAGCTTGCCCATAATTTCCCTTCTTAAAAAGAGCTGAGGAAGTATATATTAGTGCACTGTTGTCACTGACATAAATATGTACTTAAATGAGGGTAGAGAAACAGTAAGTGGGAAACCTAATTTGCAGTGAAATTCCTGCTTGAAATAATTGTGGGGGGAAATTATAGTAAAAAAAGGGGAATATCTTATTTTATAGTGCTGAATGGAAAGTTGTGTGTGCATTCATTTTTAGGTAGAGTCTACTATTATTAAAAGCCTAACATTTCTACTGCCTATTCCTTTAAATAATAGAGATATTAATGCAACACACAGCCCAGGGTCCTGATTAGACTGTAGGTAGTTCTATTCCTAGGTAAATTTCAATACCATGAAATTGAGATAATTTTATACATTCAGTTAGCTCTTGCTTTCCAACACACCACACATGGAAACTTTCTTTTTCATGCATTTTTGCAGCAGAGAGCCTGAAGAGAACTCATGTTAAATATCTGGTGCCTTACAGGAGCTTTGATTCTTGATGCTTTCAGCTTTCACATCAAATTAAGTTGTTATAGCACAAAGTAATGAAAAGCAACGTTTGTATTAAACTGTAGTTATGTTTATTGATTGATGCTAAAATCCAGACACTGTATTTCCTTTCACTTTGAAAAATAGATGAAACTTGTTTAGCACAATTTTATGCTTTCAACAAAACCAAGAAGATTTCTCCAGTGTAGTCTGAAAACTGACTATCTATGCTGGCTTAGGAATAGAAAGATAACTTGGTGCACCTTCTCTGAAAGGTGTTTTTATCCTGGCTTTTTGCTTCTAAACTCTACCCTTCTGCAGAGTTTCATTAAGCATTTTTCTTTCTCATACACAACACATCCAAGTCACAACTTAAACACTTACCAGAAAGAAAGGTTTAAAATATATGTGCAAAACTATCAGAAACAAAGAACTTCTGCACATCTTGTCATGTTCTGCAAGAAGTCCAAGGAGCATGACTTGACTTCTGCAATATGATAAATTATATTTGTGAGCAGTCTTTTGACCTCTAGGATCTGTAGAAAGTGAAATCTAGGGGAGCAAAAGAACTGGAGGCGTGTGTATTCTGCATGTAGCCAGCTTCTCTGGAAGTTCTACACCAGACCTAGTGGGAGCAATGGGATTTATTTTTGTTGGCCTGTTTTGTTCTGTGAACTTAGCCCTCCTTCCCCCTCTAAAACAAGGGGAATGGTCTCCAGAATTACACAATCTCCTTAAGGATGTCCTTTATTTTGGGGTCTAGAGCAGATAAATAATCATTTGATATCTGAAATCACTGCCTGTCTTGTTGTCTGTTATCATATCACAGTCTCTGCCTGCAATACTAGAATCTGAAAAACTCTTTCAGGAAAAAGATCATTCCGTGTGCATACACCATTTCTTAGGCGTGCCTCACATCTGGCTACTCTCAGGGATGAAACTATGGGCCGTGTATTCTTCTCCACAAGACATTTCCATTCTTACACTGTCAATTATTATTAAGTTAGTGATGGA
Organism: Melospiza georgiana; assembly: GCF_028018845.1. Classification (NCBI taxonomy): domain Eukaryota; kingdom Metazoa; phylum Chordata; class Aves; order Passeriformes; family Passerellidae; genus Melospiza; species Melospiza georgiana. Next base: position 15,059,177 of record NC_080465.1, read on the forward strand.
ACAACAATTTTTTTTTGTTTTCTTTTGGGCTTGTGCAACAGGTATCCAGATAGGGAAATGATCCATGAAAACATTTCCCAGGCACTTGATTAGCAATCACTGGTGTTTCAAATAAATGCTAGTACACTGGTGTCAGAGAGGTATTTATATTTCCAGGGTCTCCAATCATCTTAGTTCCTCTTAATTGTGTAGTGTTTAGCTGACTTTTTTTCCAAAGGAAAGACGTCATTCATGCTCAGCTCCCTCTTAGCTAGGATTCATCAGGAGTAAAGTTTTTCCAGAAGGGGCAAATAGGACAGTTCTAAGTCTTGGTGTGGTGTGTGACTTTGCCAGAAAGATGAAAAGGGAGATGCTGTGGACCTGCTGGTGTCCTTGGACCATCAGCACCAGCTTGAGACATCCTGGTGGGCTCATTGAGCCTGGTGGGCTCAATGCCTACTTGCGAGGTGCTGACTGAAATCTGGTACTGGGTGACAACTAAACCCTTATTATAATAATTTCAAACTGTCCCTACAGAAATACCATGTGGATGTTGCACTGCACAGATGAGAAAAGAAGACCTGTTCAGATCTACTAGTCTTCCATTTGTGATCAAAACTAGCTACAAAACTAGCTTCGTTGTCCCCCAGGGCATAAAGCTAGTTCATTAACTCACTGCACTAGGTGTGAAGACCTTGCACTGACACCTTGTGCCAGAGATTTCTCATGCAAAACCTGTCATTCCAAGCAAGAAGCAGGTTTGTGTCCTTAGAGCTGGAACTAGAGAAAATGCCATTGTGATTTAAGCAACAGCGATCAAAAGCAGATAACTCAAATCAGTAGGAGTCAGTTCCAGCCCTTTATACTAATCCAAAACAAGTAAAGTACATCATGTTCAAAGAAACGAGTTTTGTGTAAGGCTCGACCTTTAAGTCTGTGTGCAAAAATATTCTTTTTGATCTAGGTTCAGTGGTTTTCTGCACTTATCTAAAAGGAGCTAGCAACACAGGTAGTAAATTAAATTCGAATATAAAACAAAACCAACACTAGACAACTGTTTCTTTATGGTTTTACCAGCTCCAGAAAGAACCATGTTGAGAAATTATTAATAGTACTCTTGGAGTGTTTGATTTAGTAGATTATTGTGGCAAAGAGAAGCAAGGGCAGAGGGGTGATGGACTCTGGGCCATGTTTTGCCCTTGGTGTTGAATTCCTGTGAGGGCAACAGCTTGGGCTGTCTCACATGAGAGCTGCACTTAGAGATCCTTTGTGCTCTCTGTGTTAATGGTACTGTTTGGGACACATTTCCAAATCCATGTGGAGACTAAAGAGGTGACGGAAGAGTTTGTACCCTGTACCCTGTGGGGCTGTAGAACCAAGATTCTGACTGGGTTTCAAGGTGATATAGCATGTTGGAAAGCAGGTATTAAATGTAACTTTCTGTGACAGTTGGAACATCCTTAAATGAATTACAGATTAAATGTCTGTAGTAAGGCACTGAGTAGCAGCATCTGCACTATTGTTAACTGCTAATGAACCAAGACATGCATTCCAGATGTTCAAGCATAGAACTGGCCATGGGGTTTGTATATGGTACATTTTGTAGCTTAACAGGTATCAAGGAATTATAGGATTTTTGGACTCAACTAGTTTTTGGTCAACAGACATTTCTTTGCCTACTGCTACTGATTATAGTTGTAAGGATTAGGGAGCTAAGTAGGAAAAGGCTAGACTTTTCCTTGTTTCTTTGTCTTTTATAGGTGTGAACCTGCACATTGTAATGTCTCTTCTTAATTTTAATAGAGTTATATTTCCCTAACTAAGCATGTGCTATCTGAGTTGTATAACTCCTCCTGGATTTGCTCTGATTTATTAACTTTCTGTTTCCTCTAGGACTTTAAATCAGCAGAGGATACACAAATCACAAAAACATTTACCCATGAAGAAATTTTGAACTCATTGGAACAAAAATGTATATGTAGAAAATGAAGCCTTTGGATAATATCCAGAAAAGGACACTTGAAATTTCACAGTGAAGCTGATCTGTGGTGGGTGGAAGTGCTTGTTTTCATAGCAAAGCTATGGCAATAGCTGCACTGTGCAACCTGTACTCTAGTTCAAACAGCATAAATATTGCAATGCCCAAACATTCACCAGGGAAAAGAGTACCATTTTCCAAATGGGCTACTTCTTTATTCAAACTGCCTCCCATTTGGCAGGTGATAGCTCCTTCTCTCTGCTTGTCCAACTGTGGTTCCCATCCAAACACAATGCTCTGGGAAATAATTTGTTGCAACAAATCCCCTTTATAAATAATAAACCAAAGCTTTGTCTCAAAGAACACCAGGACAGCTGTCGAAAGAGGTGAGATTTGTTTACAAAGAGAACAAGGAGATGTAAATGGATGAGGCAGGAGCAGTGGGAAAAGGAAGCGTGGTGTCTTAAGGTTAATGTACAATGCAACAAAACTGTTGGGTACATTTCAGGGGAAAAGTCAAAGGCATTTGAAATATGAGAAACTACATCCAATAAATCATATGAATCACTAGGTCATGAAATTGTGGAAAACTTTATTTTTATTCTAGAATAGCAACTGACTTGGCTTCGAGAAATTTTTCTTATCTATTCAGCAATAGAAGATGCAAAAATGCTTGCTTCCAGCTTGTGTTGGTTAGAAGATGGCAGCTATGTTTATTCTTTTCCAAATGTTTGTTATTCCAGTACCAGCACAAAGATGTATAAAGCTATAAAATGTAGTCTACAGTCACTGTGACACATTTTTTTTTGAGATCTCATGGATATTCATGTTAATGATGACTTAAATTTATATAATGATTTAGTGTGATGCAGTAAAGACTTCTCTGGGCTTACACATTAGGGTGAATTATCAGCTCCAAATAATATTACTGACTCCAAATGAATTATTTTTAGTTTCTATTTTGATAACTACTCTGGTGATTAACACCTAGGAAAACACAAGTGCAGGGAACAATCCATGGCAACTTGATACTTAGTTTTTAGCTCTTGAACAGGCAGAAAAGCAGTTAGATTGCCTTTATGCTTTTATGATGTATAATAGCATTAGTGCTCTCCAAGTCAGTCATTTCCTGGCAGCTAATAGTGGGTTGGGTTAAAAGCCCCTGGGTTTATCTTAGACCTTTTACTCTTCCAGCCAGTCATTAGCTGCCAGGAAATGTTTGACTCAGGGGTCATTATTGCTTAAATATTGCCTCTAAAAGCTTCTCATTACTATAAATTCATTTTGCTTTTGTGCTGTATTAGCAGGCATAAGTAGTAATACTATTAACTATAATAACAAATCAGGCAAATAATAAAGGCTCTGCAGGCAAGGACACGGCCAAGAGAAATTGTTTTCTATGTATTTCTAGTTTAGGATAGGATATTGACCCTGTAATGAATCCAAACAAGAAGAGTATCATGTGACTAGAAGAGAAGAGACAAAAAGAGAAAAGGAGAAAAAGAAGAGGCAGAAGCAATTTCACGGCAAGAGAAAAAAAAAGCCAGAGTCAGAGGGAAAGGGTAGCATAATGCTGACATCTTGAGTGAGGAATTTTGCATTCCTGACCATGAGAAAAGTTACAAGGACTTATTGCACTGTGCCAAGTAATTGCACGTATTTCATCACCAGCATCCTCTTTATGTGTTTTCAGGTTTATGTATGCAAACAATGACAGTTTGCACGGCTGAGGCAACAATACAGGTATTATTTTTGAGGCAACAAAACAGGTTACTCTGATTTTGTCACAAGTTTTCTGCAAGAGAAGACCTCATCTGAAGTCCCCAGAAGCAAACAAAAATGGAATATTGCCTCAGTGTGAACCAAAACTCCTTTTTCCCTTGGTGAAATTGCAGCTCAGTTACTTATAAGCCTGAACCCATTACCATACATATTCCTTTATTCTCCCCTCGTCAGTTTTTTTGTATATTGAGCAGTTCAGCTTTTCCTATCACCCGTCACCTGGGAGAGAAGCTGACCCCAGTGGCTGCACCCTCCTTTCAGGGAGTTGTAGAGACGGATGACTCTCCCCTGAGCCTCCTTTCCTCCGGGCCAAACAGCCTCAGCTCCCCCAGCCACTGCCCAATAGACCTGTGCTCCTGAGCCTTCCCCACTCCCATCGCCCTTCTCTGGACACACTCCAGCACCTCAGTGTCTTTCCAGCAGTGAGGGGCCCAGAACTGGGGACAAGACTCAGGTGTGGCCTCACCAGGGCCCAGTAAAGAGGGACAATTGCTGTCCTGGCCATGATATTGCTGATATAGGCCAGGATGCCCTTGGCCTTCTTGGCCACCTTACCAGACTGCTGGATCCTATCCAAAATTACAAAGTATTGCTTGCTTATGACTGCCTTTATGTACAGCCACCAATGAAAGCTGAAGGCACTGCAGTACACAGTGCACTCTCCCTAAGCAGCCACCAGGATGTCTAGCCTCTTTTTTGCACTGTCTTCACAACATTTGTTCACTTCAACACTCACTCATACAAATTGTCCATGAACAAGTCAGTGTTCAGCACTGAAACCTCCCACTGAGCTGCATTTTAGTGAAGCACTTTTGTGATCACTCAAGCTCATCAATATTTCAGTAAACTCTGGGCAAATACATTCTGGAAGCAGACTGAAAGTTGTGATTAAATTAAGCCTATATAAGTTAAAAGCACATTCAGGCATCTTGGATATCAAGGCTAATATATACTGTTACTGCATCTGAAAAAAAAAAAAAAGAGATTCTTTAAACTTCAATATACCAATTCTGGAGATGATAAAGAGTATACTACCTTCAAGCCTATTTATTTGGTTATATTATCAGTTCAAGCCTCACTCAGAACTAACAAGACCTATTAACCTAGCCCTGTACGTTATTCTGCAAAATAATTGGAAGACATAATTATGCAAATTTAGACCTGATGTCTACAAGTATATGCTACAAACAGGACCCTGGTTGAATTTCAACCTCAGATGAAAGATGCCCTAGAAAGAAATGTGAAAAAAAATGTAATGAGATGATAAATACTTCCAAAGTGATGCATTTTAGAAAAAAAAATCAAGTTAAAGTAATTAATTTTATGAAGAAAACTATTCAATGTTTTGAAGAAAGATATATTCTGAATGAGGAAAATAGTGTTGCCCACAGATGGAGATTCCATTCTATAGAGCAGAAATAAAACTGCAGCCAACAACTGCAGAAGGAATGGTTCCCTGAGCTCTGGATTTGAAACAGATACATTTATTCCTAACTGTATTTAGCTTTTCAGATGTAGACAGATGTATGAAACGCTTGTGACTTTGGGTTTCCTTGTCTCAAAGGAAACAAGAAAAGCATCCACCTGAATTACTAAACTGCACTGAGACATTACCCCCTCAACAGTTTACTGAACCAGTTTTCTAATTAAAGAAAGTAAAATCTTAGTAGTTTTTAACTTACCACAATGCTCAAAGTTCCAAACAATAGTCTTGAACCCATAAACTGTCTCAAACTGGCACTGCAAGACCACTAAGGTTGTGAAGTCTGGTTCAGAAAATGAGGAGTTACCAGAATAAAGTTGTCCCCGTTATTGCATTCACCCTCCTTATGCATTTGCATTACCTTGCAATCCTTTCTTATGTAACAGCACAAAAGCTGTTCCATGGGATGCCTGACTCAGTCAGGGAAGGGTAATCATTTGGTATTCCCTTTTATCCTCACTGGAAAGGCCCCAGGCCTCACTTAATGCATACAAAAAGAAATCTTCAGTGAATTAGAAGTTAATAATTTCCTCACTAATATTTCTATAGTAATTTTTTTATAGTCTCTAAGACTGGGATTTTCTTAAAATGTTTTTAGATAACTGTTTAGACTGCCAGTGACCTCAATAAAATTTTCAAAATTGTCTTTGTCACGACGCTCTGTAGCAATTGTAAGCATTTATGTGGTGGTCACCTCTGGTAGGAGCTACACAGAGCATTCATCCCTCCCTTGCTGCATTGGAGGAGGATGGAGGAGGATTCACTCTCCTATGGTACAGCCCCAATGCACCATCTGGCAGAGACCAAGGCTGGTGTTTATATTTCCCTTGCGTTTGTGCCATACCCAGCTGGTGCCACAATCTGGTACTTGGGTCTGGCCAGGGTGACAGGGAAGAGCTGGGAATGCAAAGGGGCTCAGGTGCAGCTGGAAAGGCCAGGCAAGAGGGCCTTTCAATTTGGGAGAAGTAGCCAACAGGTCCAATGGTGACTCTGCCTGCCTCTGTTCTCTTAAGATAAGGGATAGCAGACATTGTGGGATGTGCATTCCTCAGGTTCTCAAATGCTGCAGAAATGCTTCAAGAGACATGAGTTCAAGGTATGAAAATCCTGGCTGGGCAAACCATTAACTGAGTGAAGGTCACAGATTATATGGAAGTATATCATGTAGCTCAACATGGTAGCCTAGATTCTTGAAGATTCATTAATAAATGATAATGAATTAGCATTTTTGGTAAGCTGCAGAACACAGTCTGCCTTGAGATCACTTCTGCATGCTTCTAGAACACATTGCAGAGATCTGCTAATATTTCAGCCATTTTACTTATGTTTCTCATAAAATATTTTAGCATCATTCTTTCCTGTTCTCCAATTTTTCACCATCTATTAAGTATTGGTGCATTGAAAGGTAACCATTTTTGCTGCTTGTGTCTTGCAATCCTGGTCTGAAAAGAAATGAAAACCATCAAACCAGCATCATTAAGGCTCAGTAGTCTGTGGCTCTCCATGCCAGCCCTCCAAGCTGTGAGGTGGATCTTGAGCCGCTTAACCAGAAACTTGAAAGCCATGTTTCTGAGTGCTGTTTGGGGTCTGCCGTGCTGTGCAGATGTATGTGTCTGTCTGTCCTGCAATACCAACTGAGGACTTCTTGCTAGGATTTGTGCTTGGAATTTGGAGCAGCTCCTTCGCTTGTCTGGCAGTCCAGATCTGTAATTTTGCTCTTTAAACATTTTGAGTAGGCAGGCAGATGTTACAGTGAAATGGCAGCTGATCCTTCTCCAGTAAAAGGGGTAAAAGCAATCCTATACAAGTCTTCTGATTATCCTGCTTTGTGGTGTAGCTGGCCATAAAACCATCCATTTTTCTTGTCATACTGTCAAAGCTTGTAACACACAATGTAAGTAACAGAAAGGAATAAAAAGGCCACTTTTGTGGTGCAAAGTAATTGATTATATCGTGTGAATTAGGCAATGAAAAGTCTCTGTGCTGCTTTTCCTTTTGTTGATTCACTGTAATAGAGCTTGTGCAATGTAAAACTGTTGTTGGCTTGCCTCTTCTTAAGATGAATCCTGAAACCCACACAGTTTCATTACCTGCTTTTTCTTAAATATAAGGTACAGCAGGACACCATAATTGGGGATTCATGTGATCAGTTCTGCACACACAGGTAACAAAAGGCACGACTTTCTCCAGAGAGTACATGGGCAAGATGCACAAATCTGTGAGGACTGGAGGAAAAAAAGGAGGGGAGAGGAACATCACCTCTAATTCTTTGTCATGAACTGGCTTCTTTTCATATAACATGCTTCTTTTCTACCCAAGTATTATGATCTGCTAATTTTTTCTGAACTATTATACAAAAAACGAGCCACCAGGAAAGTAGTGTATTTTGTCTATATAGAGGAAAGTGAGAAAACAAGATACATGAATGGACAGGAGAACTCATGTACATTACTGAGAGCAACTGAGCAATGTACCTGTTTATTTCAGGATATGAATATGATGGAAATGGTGTATAAACAATACATGCAGTAACAATACTTCTTTCTGCCTGAAAGGTATAAATTAGAGCCCAAAATGAAAAGGTATTTTTAAAAAAAAATTTTTGACATAATATTGAAAAATTAGCTTCCAAGAGTTTTATAACCAAGGAGGTAGTAATGAACTCAGAAAAGTCTTGCATTTAGTGCAGATAAAATAAATGTAAATTGAAGCTCTTAAGATACAAGCCGGAGATGCCAGTTAATGCTAGATGTTTGCAATGCAATATTACATTTCTATGGGATCACAGAAGTCAAAAAAACATTAATTTAAAACTCTGTGGGCACTCAAGACATGATTTAATTATACCTCAACAGTCTTTGATTCTCCACAAACAGGTGGAACTTCTCACTTGCTAAGAAGTTGCTCCTCTGACCAGGAAGGGGTTGCTGTGCACTGAAATGTACATTTGATCTTGGCCACAAGAGCCTCAGACCATTGGCCATGGCGTTTTTTCTGCAGTTGTGGCCCTGAAGCAGCTGTTCCAATGACAGGACTGTAAAAATGCCTTTTTCTGCAGGACAGTTAAGTCTTTCTGTGCATTTGATGGGGAAAATAGGGACACGGACAGGAATTATGAAGACAGCAGAGGTAGTGGATGAAATTTTCACATCTACCACTCTGGTTTTAACTGGTGCTGGGATCCAGTGGGTTACAGCAGTGCTCCTCCAGGAGCTGCCCAGAGGAGCTAGCCCTGCCACAGCTGGGCTATTTAACCCATTCTCAGCCACATTTCAGGAAAGCTCTAGGAAGATAATTACTTCTCATTCTCATTTCTTTCAGAGACAGACTTGTAAGAAACAGCATGAGCAGGTCCTTCTTCGGAGGAACAGTGATTTTCCGGAAAGAGGGGAGTGTGCTCCTCTCTTTTCTTTTCAGAGCAGATGCAGCGAAGTGTGGCCTCAAGGTCAGGTGTCTGGCTGGCAGGAGGGCGGCCAACACCCAGCTGCAAATGCGTGATCACCCCTCGGCGTCAGAAGGCTTCGGGCTGTGCTCACAGCGGATGGAATCGTTGCTGGCTGATGAGAGTAAAGAGTCCGGACACTCACTGGGGACTCGTGAGATTTATTGTAGAACCCAACGTGTCAACCAGGGAGTGACAAACACCCAGATGTTGAACCTAACGTGTCTGCCAGTGAGTGACCAAGAACAAAACATGCAACAGGTTTATAAAGGGTAGGAGGGATCTCAGGGAGGGGTTTACAGAGGACCAATAGGGGAAGGTGGGGGAGTGGACTTACCATAATAGCCACGGGGGAGAAACCAATAGTTACATTATAAGGAAGGGGCCCCGGAGCCACAGCCAACCATAACTCCCAGGTAGAAGAAGATTCTGGAAGCTTGGGAGGAGTGGGGAGTGATTAACTGGGCCCAGGGAGAAGAACAAATTCACATATAAGGAAACTCAGGGGAGGGGAAATTATATAACAGAGAGGATTGACATAAACTGTGGCGGGAGTAACCAAGGTAACCAAATGATAGACAATACAATGGCGGGAAGAACTGGTGAGGGCAGAACCATTACAGAAAATGGGGGGAACAATACAGAAAATGGGGGAGCAATTAAACAAACTAACAGAACATGCTACAATAAGCAGAGACCCAGGATCAAACTAATGTGAACCTGTAATTGAAAATCTCGGTAATTAAAGCCAAATACTTTAATGTTGCAGGCAAAAAAAGACACAGCAAACATTGCTTTTGATTGTCCAAAACAAAAGTCAGAGCAGCCACATCCTCACAGTTTTATGCCCTCCAGCAGAGGATTTGATACTATTTCCAATGGCGTTCTCAGGGAGAGGCTGCAGTTCATGGCTTGGACAAGTGCTCTCTTCACTTGGTAAGGAACAGGCTGGGTGGCTAGGCCCAGAGAGTGGTGGGAATGGACTTGCACCCAGCCATTACAGGGGTCAGTTTTGTGTCCAACCCTGTTTAATATCTTTATTGATGATCTGGATGAGGCATTCGAGTGCACCATCTGTCAGTTCATGGAGCTGGGTGGGAGTGTTTGTCTGCAGGGCAGGAAGGATCTGTAGAGGGATATGGAGAGGCTGGATTGATGGGCTGAGACCATTGGTGTGAGGTCCAACAAGGCGAAGTGCTGGGCCCTGAACTTCAGTCACGACATCCCTGTGCAGTGCTACAGGCTGGGGCAATGTCTGGAAAAGTGCCCAGTGGCAAAGGACCTGGATGTGCTGGTGAGCAGCACCTGAACCTGACCCAGCCATGTGCCCAGGTGGCCAAGAAGGCCAATGTCACCCTGGCTTGTATCAGCAATGGTGAGTCCAGTTAGACTGCACAGGGCAGTGCCTGTCCCCCTGTCCTGGCACTGCTGAGGCCACACCTGAGGGCTGTGCCCAGCTCTGGGCCCCTCACTGCCAGAAAGACAGTGAGGGGCTGGAACGTGTCCAGAGAAGGGCAAAGGAGCTGATGATGGGTTTAGGGGTTATATCCTATAAGAAGCAGCTGAGTGAGCTGAGGTGGTTTTGTCTTGAGAAAAGGCTCAGGGAGGACTTTATCAGTCTCTACAAATCCCTGAAAGGAGGGTGCAGACAGATGGGGGTCAGCCTCTCTCCCAGGGATCTGCTATCAGGACAAGAGTAAATGACCTGATGCTGCACCAAGAGCAGTTTAGGCTGGACATCAGGAAAAATTTCTTCATGGAGAGTGTTACTCAGCATTGGAATTGACTGCCAATTCAAGTGGTGAAATCACCATCCCTGGGTGTGTGCAAGAAATGACTAGACATGGCACTAAGTTCCATGGTCTTGTGCACAAGACAGTGATTGGTCAAAGGTTAGTGATCTTAAAACTCTTTTCCAATCTAAATTATTCCAAGACTCTGTGATCAGGGTCCTCTTCTATAAATAGTTCACTTGTGACCATTAATATCAATATAAACTGCCTTTAAAAATCACCAGAAAATCAAGGTATATTGTGTGTGAACAGTAACTTTTCACACTATTTCAAATATTTGAAGTAACTGCACGTTATAAGAAAGTGGTAATTTGAACAACTTTAAAGAAAATAAAGTAACTTTATAATTTTTAGAAGTTTTTGTTATAAATCCTTGAAGGGTTTGGTTCCAACCCTTTACAAATAAGTAGAAATGCTCCTCTTGATCTAAATAAGTGCTCAGTCCCTCTTCAACTAAGACCATATTTACAAGAACAGGATTATTTCACATTTTAAAAAGTTCTAAGCAATTTTTTCTTTATGTCTTATATAAGTATGGCAATTGTCAGTCCTTATTCAGAGCCACACAGTCTCCAATTTTCTGAGGTAGGCAAACACCTCCAGAGACCATCCAATCCAGTGCTACACCCTGCCATGAGATGCTTACAGATAAAATACCTGAGCAGCCTCTCAGCTCTCCATCCTCAGTTTGTGTAAGATCTGCTTCAGTCCCCTGACTCCTGTGGGGCTGTTTGCTGAACTCACTCCAGGATGTCCATGTCCCTCTGGTCCTGGAGGGGTCAGAACTGGACTCAGACCTCTAGATTTGTCTCACTGGAGCTTAAACAGAGAGGGAGGATCACCTTCCTTGATCTGCTGGCAGTGTCCTGATGCAGCCCGGGATACCCACTGGTCCTCTTTGATACAGGAGTACATTGCTGGCTCATGTCAAAAAAAAAAAAAAAAAAACAAAACAAAACAAAAAAACAACCAAAAAAACAACAACAAAAAAAAAACCCAAACCAAAACAAAAAAAAAATCCCAAAACCACCTCAAAACAAAACAAAACAAAACAAAACAAAAAAAAATCAAAAAAGCCCCCCAAACAAGGTCCTTTCTGTGTTGTTATTTCCCAGCTAGTTGGCTCCCACTGTGTACTGGTAGCCAGAGTCATGGCTTCCCAAGTGCGAATTTGGCATTTCCAAGAAAATGAACTCCAAGAAGTCCATATTGACCCATTTTCCCAGCCTATCCATGTCCCTCTGGAAGGCAGCCCAGACAGCCTGCCAATCAGCCCCTCATCCCTATTTTGTGTCTTCTGCAGACTTGTTAAGAGTCTGTTTCATCCCAGCATCCTGGTCATTGGAAACAGGTAAAACAGTATTGATCCTAGTGGTCTTATTGACCACTGGGATGGATATACCATTGGTGATGCTGCTCCAGCTGAAGCTTTTGTGCCACTGGTCACAACCCTTTGAGCCCAGCTGTTTTATTTCCTTCTTCCCTTCTTTTTCCATTCTCAGAGACAGGAGTGTTACTTGTTTTCTCCCAGTCCTTTGGAACTATTCTGTTCACCATGAGGTGATGGACTAGTGGCTGCATCCTGTGACACATGATGAGTTTTTGACTGTATAGTTTGTTTAAATATTTCCTAAACTAATTAAATTGCAGTTAATGATAAGTCAATTTTTGCCCTCTTTTTGTTTCTCTCAGGACCTTGGATTCCACTACCTCTTGTATTGCTTGTTCCATGCTGTTTCCCTTCCAATTCCCACTGGGTGGTTAGATCACTCAAGAACACAATGTCAAAATGTCAAATGAGGCTTCTTCCAGCTGTTTAAAAAAGGCATAATCTAATTTTTCCTGATCAGGTCACCTGTAGCAGTAGTGTGGTCCCACTGCAATGTTGCCCATGCTCATCTGTAGTCCCAGCCCATCACCTCTGGATGGCTTAAGATTCCTCCCTGGATGGAGCATTGTGCATCTCCTCTGCTCTCTCATTAAGTCAGGTTGCACTGCTACATCATCTGCTTTGGACAGGATCCATTGCTCAGAATCTGGGGCTTAAATCTGCAACTTCTGCTTTGAAAAACTGTAGCAATAAGAAGTCCAAATAAGTCACCATTTTTGGTCTGTATATAGCTGCTGACCACTGACTTGCCTTTTTTCTTTTACTTGCTTTCACAGGCTTCTGTGATGTTAGCACATTTAACAAATGTGTCTTCTTAGATTTGTGGTCCAAGTGCACGATATTTAAAAAAAAACCTTTTGTATTAAGTAATCAACTACAAGCAGCTTTTTTTTTTTTTTTTAATTATTCATGAAACCTTTACATTTACACTTGGTTTGAGTCTGCTTCTCCTTGTAAAGTAGAAGAGCAAGCTTCAGAGTGTGATGGTGACACACAGCAGGCTGGACATGTCTCACAGAGAAATCTGTCCACAACAGATACTATTGCATGTCTAATCCTATTTATGGGAACTGCGCATTATTTCAGAGTTCTGTTCAAAAGTTCAAAAGTATTTAGAAAGTATTCAAGTTCAAGAGTATTTAGAAGGTGATAACCAAGTTGCATATTGCATGAGGGGAAAATCCAAGGGTAAAATTTAGGTCTCAGAAACATTGGTAACACCCTGAGCTACTAATTTTAAATCCATTCATTAATTTTAAGGCAGGGTTTAAGTAACTATGAGAAATTTTATAAAAGAAAAACATGCTACTTTGATTATCTAAAATGTAGTAAATGGGTTAATTTGTATTTTGAAAGCCTTGTGCAATACCCTTGGCAGCAGCTAACATTTGAATACCACTCATCTTTGCATATCGGCTTTTGAAACCTCAAGAGCTTCTGCCATTTGTTGTGATTAGGTCTGTCTTCAGGAGATAAGTCTCCCAGGTAATTTGAAGCACAGGCACAAAATGAAGTCCATTTGATGGTCTGAGACTAAAATTGTCTCTTACCCGATTAATTAATGCCTTTTATTAAAATTCCTGTTCATGTTTCATTTTTTATACCATTTCCTCAGATATCTGAATAGCAGCTCAATTATTTCAGGATTTTTTTCAATGTTTCTAAAGAGGTGCTCCTTATGTAAGTGGCAACACTTTTTACCATGAGCTAAATAGTGGTCTGAATCCCTTTCCATATCTGTGTCCACAGTGGCACACTCCCACCAGATAATTTCATATAATGTCTGACTAGAGTTAAAAGTTAAACTGACCTCTTTTACTCCAGTATACAAAATCCACCGTACTGAGGATTTTTTAACACAAGGAGCAAGCAGAGCACAGAGACAAAGGAGGAAGAGCTAAGCTCTCACTCTCTGTAGTGTTGCCTGCTCCATTTCCTTTTAATATTACAATTGAAGTTACATGATCTGAAGATTTCCTTTAAATTTCAAACTTTTTTTTCCCCCATTGAATCTGTGACTGCTAGTGCTGAAAGGCGAAGCTGATCTCCAGCTATAAAGTCACTGCATTATTTAAGCTCTCATCTCTATTATGTAGTTACTTATATTAATACCTTTTTTAAGATCATGACCTTAATTCAAAGTTTAAAGGCATAACGGCAAAAGTCTCAGTCAGTGACACATTTCTCGTTTTAAAGAGAGATAAACCTCCTGCTCAGCCCAGAATTATGGAAGCTGGAAATGCAGGAAGCCGTTCTCAGCACGTGTATTTGGCAAAATGTGCTCTAAGGCAGCAAATGCCACTTCTGAGCCCACTTCCCTCGTCGACCATTTTGCACACAAGTAGCATTCCTGCCAGCATGGCAGACATCTTGCAGAGAAATAATATCACTTGTGCGTAGGAGCCAGCAGGAGACATTGATAAATAGTACCCACTCTTTATTAAGGCTGCTTTAACGAGCAGGAAAAAGACACTGCTTTATTTTTGAGCACTGTGAAGGCAGTAGGAAATTATATTGCTCTTGGAGGTGGATAAGGATATTAAAGATTTTACTTTTATCACACATGTATCCTAGTGCTGTGAGGTAATCAAAGAGATATGAAATTAAAGTACTGCACCAACTAAAGAAGTGCTGATATTCCTTAAGTCAGTAAGAGTTTTATGTTAAATATAAAAATAAGTCAGAAATAACTCAGACTGGATCTAAACCTTGATTTTCCTATTCCCAGCTCCTCTATTCCCTTCCCTTTTTTCATCCATCTTACTAGTGATCTAAATCTGCATAGTATGGTGAGATACTGGAATTGGTAAAATAGAAGTGTTCCTCGTTAAAACATGTATTCTCAAATTAAAATAAATATGAAGCAAAGAATGCTGCTTGGGTTTGTTAATGTAAAAAATTTGGCAATTTTCACTGTGTTATGTGACTCTTTATTACCACTGAACTTGGTTTTCTTTTAGCTTCTCTAAAGCAAAATTACAATGCCAAATCCAGTATCAGAAATTAAAATGGTGCATGGGATGTACTTTTAGAAGCCCAGCATTCTGCAGAGCGCCTTGCACAACTGAAGAAGAGCTTAGGAATAAAAATAGAAGGGGAAAAGCCAGTGTTGTCAGATACAATTTGCCAGACTTTTGATCACAAAAACATTTACAACGTAGTTTTCTTAATCAGTAACTAAAATCGGCAGCTCTGTTTTTCACTATTGGAACCATTGGAATTTTTAACTTCACACTGCTTTACTTCAATATTTTTCTGGGGCTATTAATGCTATTTAAAAGATATTATTGGAGGGTGTGTGTTTTGCTTCCATAAGATCACTTGCATCCTTTTTTTGAAATGGAGTATGTTAGCCCATCCTGAATTGTTCCATGTTTGTGCAGTTAATTCATAATGCATCCTGAGAGCTGGGACACATCTGTGGCCCCCCTTCACAAGTCAAGTATTGCTCACCACTGTGATACCTAGACCACCTTACGTGGTTTCTTCTTAATGAAATTTTCATCCTGTGCTGCACCACCTCCTTGTTAATAGCAAAGAATTGTTATATTAACTAAACTTTGATTTTGCCCAAGATTTAGTATATGGGGTAGTCTGGAAAAGCTGGTACTTGACCTCTTGATGAAGTAGATTGTTGATTGTCTCGATAGCAGCAGATTGCTGCAAAAATCTTGGTAGCGTGTGTTTCACATGGTACTGTGTGTGCTCAGATGGGTTGTTTTAACTCATGAATCTGTATTGGTCTAGAACTCAATGAATAAAGCCCTAATTCTCTAATTAGCCCCCTGTGTGCCTCCCATGCTGCTGCCCCCACATCTGACAGGCTGTCCTTGTGACAGGAGCAGAACCCCCTGCTCACCCATGGGCAGGAGGAGGACACCCATTCAGGGACCAGCACAAACTGGCAGGTATCTCTGGAGACCTGTCCCTCAGGAGGTAAAAAGGGTTTTAGAAAGGATCCATGTCACTGGAGAAAAGCTGTCTGACCACCTCAGCCCCCAGCACTTTGGAAGAAAGAGACCTTTCATCCCAAAGAAGTCGAACGGGAAGGCAAGGAGGCTGCTACAAAACACTGCCTGGAAAAGTGAGAGATGCCCCTTTTGCAGATTCCTGCTCACCAAAAGAAGACTTGCTGCAGAAGGAGCTTGTAATGACAAAGGAAAAAGATCAGATCTGTAGGGACTGAGATGAAGATTAAATGAGAATGTGAAAAAATTACTGGAAATGTCGGTGGCAAAGGGGTTAATTAAAAGTAAGAAAAAATTCAGACTGCTTTGTAAACATGCTTCTGTTTGTGGCATAAATATATAGGACTGAATACAGAAGAGTGTTTCTAAAAGGCAGACAAAACAAGTAAAAATAACTGTTCCTTCTTCTGCCCTGCCCAAAGAATTATTTTTTATTCCTCTTGAAGTTACATTTTCTTTGGCTAAATGAAATAAAAGAGTATTTTTTTGTGATCCACCAAGAAACTGATTTGACTCAAAGGCAAACATTTTTAGTTGGGAGATTATTTACTTTCTAAAACACAGGAAGTGTATTTCAGAACATTCCAAAGCAAAGACTTTTTTTCTTTTTTAGTGGAAATCAGAATATTTCTGGAAATATAAAAAAAATGCTCCTTTTCCCCCTTTTTTCCCTTTTTTCCCTTTTTACCCTTTCCTTCCTTTTTCCCCTTACCCTCCAATCATGCTCATTTTTTCCCCCTGGTAGTTTTACTTTTATTTTGTTATTTCATTTTTTTAAATTATCTTTTTGTCCCCCTCTCCTTTTTGTGTTTTTCTCTTTCCTACAGCTATTTGGTTTATCTTCAAGAATATGTCTGGTTAGGCTGAAAACTCATTTCTTTGAAATATAATACATCTGGCTGTTATAGCTGCACTTACTTGAGAGACTATAAACATACATGAAGGTATAGCATAAGTATTTCAGGTAGCAGTTTCAAAGAACATACTTACTACTCTGCAAGAACTCTTACAAAGGAATGGATCCAAATTTAAAGCCAGGGGAAGAATGTGTTAATTGAGCTAGAAAATACATGAAGAGGAATACAACTGTGCGTACAACTATCAAATCTTGGAATGTGATCAATGACTTTATTCCTAGGCTGAATGCTGGAAAACTCCAGTTAAGTACTAGTTGGATGGAACTCTGAGCTACGTGGTCTAGTGAAACGGGTCCAGACCCATGGCAGGAGAGTTGGAACTAGATTGTCTTTAAGGTTCCTTTCAGGAAAAAACATTCTATGATTCTGTGATCTACGATTTTTGAAGTCTACTGCATGGCAAGGGGTACACATTTCAACTGGGTCAAAGAAAGTTCCAATGGTGAATCTCCTACACTGGTCAAAAGAAAGTTCCAGTGGTGAATCTTTTCAGTGTTCTGCCACATATTAGTGAAAGATTAAAAAAGAAGTGGAATTTTAAGAAGGATTTAGCTCAGTCAGCAGTCTCAACAGTTACAATATTGGCCGTGTGAAAACGTTCAAATCAGTAATTTCTTACTGCTTCAGATCAGGTAAACTTCTGCTTCCAAAAAACACCTGTGCCATCAACCCTAAAGTTACCTGACTCAGTATCACCAGGGAGCAGTTGTTGAAACCTATCTAAAGCTTAGAGAGCATTTTCTTCAGCCTCTTGAGCTTCTAAATTATGGTGCAATTGAGTTGGCTACCTTTAGATAAGTCTCCAATGCTGAAATGCTTTAGAACATGCAGGCCAGAGACAATCTGCTCTAGCACAAGATCAAACTGTCAGTGAAGAAATTACCTGGAAAAAAGTATGTCTCACATCAGTCAGAAAAATATCCTGTGTCAGTGAGAGTTGTTATCACTTGGTAAGGCTGTGCTTATTACTCTGTTTTATTTCTGGGGGAGTTCAGTGATCAATAGCACTTGTGAATGTTGCCTCATACCATGTCTTCTAGGTGCTGCAGTCTTGACTGGCTTTATGAATGAACTGTTCTTATGTTTGTCCTCATTAACCCTTCCACTCTCTCTACTTCTGTCTCTTTCATCCTACAGTTTCTGATTTGATTATAAAACCTTAAACTTTAGGACTGCATTATTTATAACTTCTGATTTTTTTTCCCACTGTGTTAAAAATGTTCACTGATTCTCAACTCAGAAAGAAGACAGCCTGGATCCATTTAGGAAGCTTCTCTGCTGCTTGTCACTTTTTAATTGCAAAAGAACAAATCCCTTTACAGCCAATCAGGGACTTTAAGCTGGCAAGATGCAAACCCACTTGATTTTGAAGGAGGGATGTTGGGTAGAATTAAACCTCTCTTAGCTTTACAATTTTTCCCTCTGAGGAACTTCCAGACAATGCATTTATCAAAAGAAATGCTAAGGGTAGAGAGAAAGGACAGGGAATAGGGGAGGAGGTAGAATGTGCTTGAAAGAGAAGAAGACAAAATTTTCTTTGTAGCCATCAGGAAAGGGTCAGAACAAAGATGGTGCAGCTTTCTCTCTGTCTTAAACGTAATGATTGTCACATCTCTCAGGGTTTTGTGGACCTGATTTATGCAACCTGACAAAGCTCCAGTTTTGCACAGATTTTGAAAAATATCTCACAAAGATAACTAACCTAAATTCCATTTCCATTTCCATTTCCTTTATTTCCATTTCTATTTCCTTTATTTCCATTTCCCCCTTCTTTCCTGTTCCTTCTGGCACTCTGAGAGGGCCTCTTATGAGAGTGCTGACTGTTCTTCAACCTAAACCTAGGCAGAATATCTGTGCCAGATTTCTTTGTCCACATTGTAGGTAACTTCAGCAAGTTGTATTTTTAATATCATTAAACCATAAATATATACCTATATACAAACACACATCATCAGCATCAATACAGTTCCCACCTCCTTGCTAACTACTTTTTTAGAAAAGATTCTATCTCTTTTCTCCAATGGATAATGATGCCCTGGCCTGCAGTTCCCATGTTCTCTATAGAGAAGAACTCTTTGGAGTTCTATTAGTTGTTCTCTATAGAACAAATAATAAATATTAAAACAAAATAAAACAAAAAAGTAGTAGTACTAGACACCTTCCAGTCCTTTAGTACTGGAAATTTCTCATTCAGATAATTCCAAATCTCTAAACCTACAGTTCAGTTGAAATGAACAGGAGACCAGCAATATAGATGTCCTAGGTACTCAAGCATGAATTAAGTTATCCTCCTTAAATTAGGGGTTTCCTCCAGACATCTTTGCTTATACCTTTGAGTTTCAGTAAGGATAATGTTTAAAGATATTTGCAAATGCTTAAATATTTTTTTCTATTGAAGGTTTTTCTGACTTGTTGAAATGAATCACCTTTCTGTTAATGCAGCACAAGCAAGTTTCCTCCAGAAAATATGATTCAACCAGTACTTGGCCACTAGTAAATTCTAATTAACTTTGAACATTTAAGTTACATGGAACACATGCTTTATGAGAGTGGCAAATTTAGTTTCTAAACTAAATGTTATTTATTAACTGAAACATTTCCTGACTAAGTGCTATTTAGTTTCAGAATCCTGAAAATTCATCTCTGCACTGGAAAAACTGATTTTTAATACTGAGACAATTTAATATAGGTAGATCATCTTTGAAATCAAGCTGGTTTTCTTCAAAGGAGGAATAAATTAAATTTCAATTCTAGTCTAGATGTCCAGCATAGGGAATTTGATTCATAAAAAGTCTTCCTCCAGCATCTCTTAAATTGCTAATTAAATTGCCTCTCTTCTGAGCTAAAAAATTCTGCAACTTTTAAATATCTCTGCCAAAGCTCACAGTCAGGATGGTCCTGTTCCAGTGAGAGTTACATGTTGGCAGACTTTAATCATAACAGCTGCTCATAGCTGATGAGCACTTCCAAGAAGGAGCCATCACATCAGCTGGTTACTCCACTGCAGTGACCAGCCTCCTTTGTGCATTACAGCATCTTTTCCAGTCCAATGCCTGCCAGGAAATTCTTCATTGCTGCAGTATTTCACTGAGAACAGTGTATTGGTCTCAAAGATCAAACTTGAAGCTCTTTTTGGCATATGACATTCTTTACTTTTGAGTATTAGGGAAATTTGAAGATATCATGGAGTCACAGAATCATTTAGGTTCAAAAAGATCCTTATGAACATCAAGTCCAACTGGTAAGCTATCACTGACAATTCCACATCTACGCTTGGTGACTGCACATTTGGAATGGAAAATTCATATTACTGGTAGATGTATTCCTGGTCACACTCATGTTGAACATCTGATGTAGTGAAAGTGCTCAGTGATATGGTGTTTTGGATACTATCCAGCAATATCATACATAAGAAAAATTAAATAAATCATATATGCAACAAACGCATTTGATTTGATTATTTTAAAATTAGCTAGAAGATAAATGTGAAAATATACACTGTAAATTATTGCCTGGGAGTTTGGCACATACAACAAAATAATGGAGTTTAGGGTTCCACATCAACATAAGTGTCTACTACCGAAAGTACAATATTTCAAATCCCTAGTTCACATGTGCTGAAAGTAGTGCAGCTGAGATCACTGAAAGAGGGCAGCTTGGTGCAGCTCCCACTGATGGGAAAAGGGAAAAGTTAACCTCCATTTTTAAAAAGGGTAAAATGGAAGGCCTGGAAAACTACAGACTGGTCTGTCTCGCTTGTGTTCCTGGCCAGACCATGGATCAAAACCACCTGGAAACTCTGCTAAGGCACATGAAAAACAGGGAGGTGACTGATGAAAGACAACATGGCTTCACGGAGGTCTAACCTTGCCTGACAAATTTGGTGGCTTTCTATGGCAGGCTTACGGTGTAGGTAGATGAGGGAAGGTACCCGGAGTTGTGCAAAGCATTTGATACTGTTCCACACAACATTCTTGCCTGTAAGCTGGAGATACAAGGATTTGATGGGTGGATCACTCAGGAGATAGGGAATTGTCTGGATGGCCACACTCAAAGAGTGTCAATGGCTCCATGTCCAAGTGGAGACAAGTGTGAGGGGTGTCCCAGTATTGTTACCAGAGCTGTTTAACATCTCTGTCAATGACATGGACAGTGGGATGGAGGGCACCCTCAGCAAGGTGACTAACAGCACTGAGCTCTGTGATGCAGTCAACGCATGGGAGGGAAAGGATGCCATCCAGATGCACCTTGGCAAGTTTAAGGCCCATTCAAACCTCAGAAGTTTAACAAGGCCAAGTGCAAGGTCCTGCACCTGGGCCAGAGGAACCCCTGACACAAATATAGGCCAGGCAGAGAAAAGATTGAGAGCAGCCACAAGGAGAAGGACTCAGGAAGTTGCACCAGCCTGGCAATGCACTCTCACAAACCAGCTAACCAAATATGTTCTGGGCTGCATCCAAAACAGCATAAAGAGGGTGAGGGATGGAGTTCTGCCCCTGCCTGGTCTCATAAGATCACATCTGGGGTGCTGCAACCAGCTCTGGGGTCATCAGCACAAGAAAGATGTGGGCCTGTTGGAGTGAGTCCAGAGGAAAGCCACAAGGAAGACCAGGGCGCTGGAGCACCTCTATGAAGAGCACTATGAAAACAGGCTGAGAGAGTTGGGAGGAAAAGGCTTTGTGGAAATTCTCACTGTAACCTTTCTCATTGTGGCCTTTCAGTAGCTTGAGAAGGCCACAAGTAAACTAGAGGGGCTTTTGATAAGGGTCTGTGGTAATAGGAGCAGGATAATGGCTTGAAGTAGAAAGAGAATAGGTTTAAATGAGATGTTAGGAAGAAATTTTCTAGTGTGAGGGTGGTGAGGCACTGAAACAGGCTAGAGAAGTTGTGCATACCCCATTCATGGATGTATTCAAGGCTAGGGGTTGGATGGGGCTTACAGCAACCAGGTCTAGTGGAAGGTGTTCCTGCTGATGGCAGGAGGGCTGGAGCTAGATGGTGTTTAAGGTCTTTCCAGCTCAGACTTTTCTATGATTCACTGTTTCTGCCTGTCTGTTTTCTGTGGCTTTCTGTCAGTCAGTTAATTGTAGATTAATAAATGAACCCTATTCAGAGCGACGTCTATGCTAGTGGCACACCCTAGCATTTTCCAGTGAGATATAAAAGTTGCAGAGCATGGCTCCGTGCTTTGTTCTTCTGGGAGATCTGCAGAAGTGATTTCTGACAAGCAAGGGTGAGCTAGGAACGAGCACTCATGACTGAGGGGGTGATCATTCAGCACTTCATCCCAGCAATTTACACAGGAAGATTCTCAGAAATCTTCTCAGAAATTAATGTACTCTTCATTTGGTATAATTGTCTAGAAAAGGCAAAGTGTGGTCAACCCACCATCTACATCTTTGTTTATATCCTATCTCACTAGAAGTTTCCAATTGCTTCCATTTGTGCCTGCTTTGATATTTATGTCTCCACCTCTATGTTTTCTGAAATTTCTGGAAAGATCTGTTTGAATAGTTTTGTCATTAAATCCATTTCAACTTTAGGGAGCAAGTCCTGATAGAGATAGCATTACTGAACATTTAATTAAGTTTCAACTTTTTTTATAATGTGTTGAAATTTGACTCAGATACAGTTGTAACCAAACTTATTATGCAGCAGGTTTTCTCTTGGCAGACTGATGCATTTTTAAGGTTGTTATACAATTCTGCAGCATAAAAAAAGACCTAAGAACCTCTCTGATTCTTATTAGTCCCTATATATATAGGGAAAAAAGAAATACATTTCTTGTGGGATAGCAACTATGAAGTGTTTGACAGATCCTGAAATCACTGATTGGAACAATTTAATATACATGAGTAGCATTGAAACGAGGAAAGAAATTAATATTTTAGATTCAGGCTGAATAACTTATTCTCTTCCTATATCTTTGAAGTAAAGATCAAGAATCTTTCTGTGTTCAAGTAATGTACACACTTTGAAAAATAAAAGAAACAAACCACTCTTTTTACTTTTTAGTTTTATAATGATTTTGAGTTTCCAAACCTCCTCATGAATTTGGTTATTTCAAAAACACATAATACTTTTTTATAGTCCTATATGGTTACTTTTTCCTCTGTGGATCTGCTAAAGACATTTGAGATTAATAAGAAGAGCGGAGTTCACTAGCAAAAAGAAAACGTTGAAACCTGTTCTATGAAATGGTAAAAAATATATAAAGTAAGCAGTAGGGAAAAAAAAGTTATTGTGATGCTTTCAGTTACCATAATCTTAAATTGCAAATAGAAACATAAAAAGGTTACAAATTAATATTAAATGGTATGTCATTTTAAATCAGTGTTTTATTTAAAATTCTGATCTTCAAAACTAATGGTCTTTCACTAGACAACAAAATTGCATTTACCTAGTAAATGTATAAATGTGCTGACTTTGTTTCTCTGATATTCTTGGATAGGAAGACATTTATAATCTGTAGCTGAAGACTCATATTTTCTTTACTTACTACCTAAACTTTCTGGCAAAATGGTATACACCTGAAAGAGTTTGAATAAATGATCTGTGTCCATGATAAAATGATGCCACTGTGCAATGGCACTGACAAGATTGCCTAAAGTCCTAAAATGATTAGCTTATGAGAGTGTACATTTTGTGTTATTAATTATGATAGCTGTGCTTAAGTTCTTTTTTTGGATATACTAATGCTGCCAAGTAACATTATTAATGCTTCCTAGCACCATATTGACTCCTTCAATTGACGTCTAAAAGAGTATTTTCAAGGACAAGTAATCGCCATCAGAATATTCTGTATATTGTAGAAATTTTTTTCTTCAAGCTTGCCTTTGAAATAAAAATGTCAATTCCTAAAGAACAGTTTTTTACCTTTTTGTCACTAGTGGTATGTTTCTCTCAATATAAAAGTTACCACCTAGCCAACAGAAGAGGAAGTAGAACTTTATAAATTCAGAGGTACCAGAAGTTGAGAGAGAAAACAGGGCTGGCATTTCAGCAAGCTATTAAATAAGTTTTATCTGTAATAAAATGTAAAATGTCAAGTAAGCGAGCTGATCTGTTTCTATAAAAATGTGGAACAAGCATTAAAAGGAAATAAAAGCTACTTAACTAAGATAAACTATAACAAGACTTGGAAGAACTGTATTTATTTTAATGTAAATTGTGTTTCCAAATTCACAGACCACCTTGGTGCTACAGCTGGATCTTGCATTTAAAAGTTCTAACATTGAATAAGAAAGGATTTAAAATCTTCAGGTGGTGAAGAAATATTCATTTTGTCTGTAATATTTTTATCCTAAAATTGCTGTAACTGCCTGGAATTTTATTGCATGTTCAGTCTAAGGAAGTTAAACAAAAAGAAGCATTTATCCAAAACTAGGGCTTACTGAAGCACACTGAGGACAGATATTGCTTTTGTCACACACATCATATTGAAGTAGAAAACTTTTGATGCCAGGCAAGGTCTCTGATTATCCTTTCAAATCAGTCTTGAGAATAAAATACAAATAAATCTGATAATGTGGTTTAATTTACCTTAAAAATAGAAATTTATTATGTGATTACAGTTAGCAGGCAACATAATTCATGCAATTAGAGGATGTCCATCAAAGAGAACAAGGCTTTTCCCCTTTGGTCCATGCAGCTACAGCCAGTCTTATTTGCAACAACTTATCTATTTTTTATTGCATACCTTTGGGACAGTAAGGCAAAAGGTGGAGGTCATAGAGATCATAGAAATCATAGAGGATTGTTAAAGTGTGAATAGAGAAAAGCAGTTTTAGAACCTGAAATGTAATATGTCAAGCCATGGGAAGAAATATGTACACTGTTCAATTATTCTTGGCAAGAAGAGTTGTCTTTCGTTTTTTCAGACCAAGCCTTATGCTTTTCCAGTTTTATTGTTTCTTGTTGCATTTTACAAAGTGCAACTGATTCCACCCACAGGATCTGGAACATTAAACCTCTTGCCTTGATGGTTTTCCACTGTTTTGCAACAGACAGGAAGAATTTAAAAGGACTGAAGGACAGAAGGACAGAAGTATGGATGGACGGACAGAAGGGAGAGAGAGAAACAGAGGAAGGAAATGGTGGAATGAAGTGGTGGAAGGAAGGGAGAAAGGGAGAAGGAGAGAAGGAGAGAAAGAAAGAAGGAGAGAAAGAAAGAAGGAAAGAAAGAAAGAGAGAAAGAGAGAAGGAGAGAAGGAGAAAAGGAGAGAAGGAGAGAAGGAGAGAAGGAGAGAAAGGAAGAAAAAGAAAGAAAGAAAGAAAGAAAGAAAGAAAGAAAGAAAGAAAGAAAGAAAGAAAGAAAGAAAGAAAGAAAGAAAGAAAGAAAGAAAGAAAGAAAGAAAGAAAGAAAGAAAGAAAGAAAGAAAGAAAGAAAGAAAGAAAGAAAGAAAGAAAGAAAGAAAGAAAGAAAGAAAGAAAGAAAGAAAGAAAGAAAGAAAGAAAGAAAGAAAGAAAGAAAGAAAGAAAGAAAGAAAGAAAGAAAGAAAGAAAGAAAGAAAGAAAGAAAGAAAGAAAGAAAGAAAGAAAGAAAGAAAGAAAGAAAGAAAGAAAGAGAAGAAAGAAAGAGAAGAAAAAGAAAGATACCTTACTATATAAATCCATTCCTAAATCAATACCTTCTGGGGAGACATTCTACCCATGTCCTCAAAACTCAGTGCATTTATTTCCCTATGGAGGAAGCTGGTCCACTGATTTTCCTTTGTCCCTTTGCATTGTGTCTTAACTCTAAAGTCTGCAATAGCTGCTCTGCAGATCCTGCAGCACTGTGCCTGAAAAAAACCCATTTTCTTCCTCTGCCACAATTTCTTCTCAATAATAACATTATTGAGGGTGCAAAATAACATTTGCACCCTCAGTAAATTTACAGTTTATCTTCTTGTACAGATGATTTGAGATTTCCAAATATGTACATTAAACTCCTGCAATATTTGAATAAAGTTTTGCAAGGGCAGGTTGACTTTCAGGATAGTACAAGTCAATGAGTTTCAATCTTCATTTATTCAATCCTTGCCATTACATGCCTCTTTATTATACTTGGGTCAGTGATTTTATCCCTGGCTTTAGAACTGAATTTTCCCGTAATCAGAGAATGCTGAGTAAAGTTTTCTCTAGTGTAACTCCACAGTTGAGTACTTACATGAAGAATTTGCTCAGAGTATTTGGCATAGCATCAATGTGTTACTGTGCTTCTCTAGGCCTCTTTATTTTTCATTTTCCTTGTCTACTCTGCTTGCTACTTAAACTTGAGTAGTGGTCAGATTTATCTGGGATCTTTAGGGAGAGATTAAAATAAACTTGACTCAGCCTGAATTATTTCCACTTAAACATGGTGCTTCTTACTCAGGTCAAACACCTTCACATACAGCCAAAACTGGGAATATTGAATGGGAGGTAGGAACTGAAGGTATAAAACAAGCATCACAAGTGAAGGAAATGAGGAGAAATTTCTAGTCTTAACCTGGAGAACAAAATGCAGGGCATAATGTGAGCTGTTCTGGCAACATGTAATGACTTGCACAATGTTACTTTCTGTCAAAAAGTGGCCACAAATGTTTTCAAATATGATCCTTATGTGGTGAAATTACACTTCATTATAGACTTGGCTATTCTGTATAGCAACATAATAGTAATAATAATAATAGTTTAGTATTAATATTTTTTTTAATCTTCTCTATTCCTCCACTGACATCACTAGAAACTCAAAAAGATTTGATGCTGTTTGATGCTGTTCTGTTACTTTTTTGTGCCTTATGCAAAAAATATCATTAATATATTTTTCCATTGATAAGGAAATTCCCATAGTGTCAGTCATGTCAGTGACATCTGTCCTTAACCTTGAAATTAAGCAGCATCTGCAAAAGAGTTAGAAAGTATTGTAAATGGCTACATTTTTTTGCCATATTTTCATATGCTTCATATGAAGGTACTGATTTGGGGCTCTCCTAGGTCACTTGTAAAGGCCTTTTAGGATTTCTTTCCACTGTAATATAAGAAGGTATCTTTCCTTTAGAGGGAGAAAAATACAGGCAATATTTTTTCCTTTTCCTATCACATCTCCAAAGCTTAAGAATAGACAATTTCAGTTGCTAAATTAGCTAAATGACATTAAAAACCTCAGTCTTATCTGGTCTATTGATAAGATTATGCTTAGGAAAAAAAAAAAGCCAAAACAGATTTTTAAGTCAGAAAGGAATCCAGTTCTAGGTTAAAGTAGCCATCTGCATGACTTGGGAATTTCACTTAGCATGTTCCTCCTATTACAGAAAAGGAAAATTTTGGCAAATAATGACTCTAGTATCTAATATGCCTCTTACTCATTTGTGTACCACACTGTAGCTGGAGCTCCTGTTTTGTGCAGTTTTTTCCTCATCTGCAAAATATTATTATAGGATATCAGTGATACTACTGCAATGTCTGGGTCTTTTGTAGCAGAATTCCAGACAGAAGGCCCTGCTAAATCCTTATACTCTTGAGTTATTTTCTTTCCATTCCAGCAGTACTTGTTATTTACTTTTTCTTCGCTTGTGGCATAAGGGATCCACAGCGGCTGCTGCCTCTGAAATACCATATTGGACACATGCATGATCTGAGAAAATTTAGTAGCATGATTTCCAGTCAGATTGTTTAAGTTCTCCCTGGTATTAGGCTGAAGAATATTTAACCATGGCACCTTACAAAGAAAATTAAATGCAGAATCACAGATGGAATTGTTTGATGAAAATGTCCAAATTCATCAAGTAATTTCTATAAATAGCTTGCAGCTGGTTACGTATCAGCAAAAGCAATGTGCTGGATATACTACAAAATAAACATAAAACAGGAGAGACAAGTCATATTGGTCCCTGTGTGGCATTACAAGTGGTGGGTTTGAGGTTTGTACTGAATGCTTAGCTAGGCAATCAAAAGCCACTTGTAGGACTAAAATGCCTCTTCAGACTCTGAGATAGGGGGAGAGTGAAAAGCAGATGATGTTCATGTGTTTCCTCCAAACAAGTCAACAAAGAAACCAATAAGATGAGCAGAGAATAGCTTGGACCTCTTGCTATCTGGCATAGATATTTGGCAGAAGACCTGAGGTGGCGTACAGAGGTCATAACTCCTGCTGCTGGCCAGATGTAAATAGCCCTGGCTCCTCCTGAGGATCATTGTACCAGAGACATATCTCCAAACTGGAAAACTTTCCAGAAGCTGACAATATCAGTTTGTGGAGGAACAGCAAAAATTTTGCCATGGAAGGTTTGTGTGTGACAGTGTATTCAGTCCCATACTCACACACAGAAAGAGCAGTGACTTGCTGAGCAGCAATATGTTGATATAAAATTGAATAATTTCATAGAAAAGAAAGCACAGGAACAAATCTGTTTTCACAGACATGAAACATATTCCTGCAGAAGATGTATCAATAAGAATTCACCTTTTGTATGTAGTAAAACAGCAGTATTTCATCTTTTCTATGTAGTAAAACACAGGAACGACTTTTTATTTTTTTTTTCTGAATTAATAATGTGCTTTATATTCCTGCAAAAGATCTTCGTTGTATTTTCCTATAAATTTTGTTTAGTTAGGACACAGATCTTCCTTTCATGGTTATTTTCCTTTCTTAGTTGTTTGTGTGAGTGACCAAATTCCCCATTGCTTTGAAGAAAACCTCTTGCCTAAACCTCTATTATTAAAATAAGAAATACAAGATAAATACTTTATTATTTGTGTTTGGGTATGTATGAATATATGTTGATGTTGGCGCTTATGACCCTCTTTGTGGAAATCATATACACAAACATCCTGTAAGTAGCAAACAGTGGCAATTTTGAGACTTAAAATAAAATTCTGGGAAAAGGATTTAGCTTTGTAACACACGGATCTCTAAAACAGCAAATAATTATATACCTTGTCTGCAACAGTAAAGATGGATAATATAGCAATGTGATTTAAAAATTGATCTTAGCTCCACTCAGCTGAGCATAAAGAAAAATATATGACCTGCTGAGGAGGCATAGTGAGCCTGATGTATATAGTATATCACTGCCAAAAGTTACAAAAGCTTTTAAAAGACCTTCCTATTAGAAATCCAGCTTTCCATTTGATGCAAATTTCTAGCTAAACTTCCATTTGACCTTGGAAAACTTAAATTGACTTAAATAGAAGTCAATGATCACCTCATAACTGCAGTGCACACACAATACTCTGAAACTTTATTCTGTGCATATTTTAAGAAATGCACATTCCTGATTCAGCTGGAGAAGCTGAAGACCTTTTTATGGCAGTGTCATAGGCTTCCACAGGGTTGTTTAAGACTATCACTGTGTCAGACTGCCGGGTCTTTTAGAACTAGGCTGCTATGTATTTTTTATCTTTATGCAAAATATAAAGGATTGGACATGTGGAAGACCTTAGCCATTCGAAATACCCAGCAAAGTAAATGATAGCAGAACAGATTTTGTGAACTCAGGGATAGAGGTCAGGGTTCCAAAATGTTGTTGGATGTTCTTGCAGCTGGAGATTTTAAAATGCAGATGAGTTTCTAATTCTTTTAAAAATGCAAAAGAATTTAGGAGAAATCTCAGCAGAAAGAAATGAAAGCCAAAGTGCTTTCCATACCACTTGCCACCAGCTCTGGCAGCACACACAGTCAGTTTCTGCATTCTGGCTTTGTCTTTGTTATACCTTGACAGAGTCTACCATGCTGCCATTCAGTTTCCCTGAAGTGTTGGACGCTGGTGGACACTTCTAAAAAAGCTAATAACAGAGCACCTCATTGCTGAATGCATTGCCAGCTGGCATCAGTTCCAACAGCAACAACAAAAATGTGGGTTGAGTATTCATATTCATTCCTGGCAGGCCCGTGGCAGGAAAGTTTCATATTCATTCAATTCAAGCTATATTTGATTTTTGTCACATAAAGAACATGAAGATATTTTTACATCTGGCATGCTGCCAGATGCTCTATGAGCTTTAACAATGCAATAGAAAGCAATGAAAATAATTAACAAAATAAATAGAAAAATGTATAAATTCATTATCACATATTTTCCTGCTCGTGGTCACTTGGGATCCCACAGTTTATAACTAATTATATGAAAGAAAAAGGTGCTTAATGGTACTTTTAATAAGCAAAAGATTAACCTTTTGCTGTTGAGAATGTTGATGGAATTTGTTCAATACTTGTGTTCCTTATATTTTTTAATTTCATGGTTTATTATTTGGGATTTTTCAGAATATAATGCCACATTTTTTGTCTCAAAGGAAATTACTATTTGCTCTTTAAAATCTCAAATTTTTGTGGCTTTTTTGCAAAGAGAATCTTAAACTATTGCTAGTAAGGACTGCACATGAGGAGACAGATACCATATAAAGCTAACATGGTAGAAGAGTTGAGTTGTCCATGACAGAGCGGTGAAGAACACCTTACAATTTCTTTCTCTTTCTCCATATTCTTTTCCAGAGTTGAATTGGACGGAATATTACTTCATTTACATCTTCACTACTGCAAGTCAGAAATCTCTGACAAAATCTATATTTAATCAGCTGAAATCAGAACAAAGCTCATACCATGTAGAGCTGCTGGAGGTCAACAAAAGGTAGCCTAATTTCCAAAAATCAATTTGGCTTTGTTAGCTGTGAACTATTAGCTTGCAACTGTGAACTAACAGGAAGACTAGTTGATAAAAGTGATGATTTTTCTGCAATTTTCTGGTGGCTCAACAGGTGTGACAGGGAGCAGACTTTGACACCATCTTATGACTTTGGGCTGTTAAAACAAGGTTATTAATTTAGACCCTACAGCTTTGCAGTTTAACCTATCAGGTTAAGGACTCTGGATTTATCTTCAAAGCAGCATAACAGGAATCATATTAAAAAACCTTGAAAATCATAGTCCTTCTTTCTCCCCTGACGACTGCTGTTTGACTTCAGATATTAGTACTGCAGTTCTTCATATTTAGACATGTTCCCTTTGTAATTTTCTTTTTTTTTTTTTTTTTAATATATCCATCCTATTATATTGTTCTGCTATTCATGTTTTGCATCCTTGCATAAAATTTTTTCACTGTATGAAAGAGGGCATCTGGACATAGCTTAACCATTTTTCAACTTCTCCTCTTCTTTTCTTCAGCACTAAAAGGTTTCCTCTCCATATGGATGTGGAAAGGGTGAGACCTTCTTGATTTTAAATATTTAAATTAATGAAAAAAACTGTGATTTGGCGTATGATCTCTTTACTACAGCCTTTAAACTGAAAAAAATTCTTCTGAAGTTAAATAAAAAGAAACTGATTTTGAATAGGAGTGACAGGAAGTTCCATCTTTTTAGAATTTTTTAAAGATAGGCCAGAGTGACTAACAGTCTGAAAAGGGATCAAGAAAAATAGCTGTCTTGAAAGGTGTGCTCTTAAAACACCCTTAGAGGCACTTATGGAAAGTGCTACATAACTTAGGGAGCCTTCACGAAAACACTTATGAAGAAATTAGTTTTTGAACATGTAAAATTAAATAGATTTCATAATATTTTACATAGGATATTGGTACATCCTGTTATTGGCACAACATTCTCTGGTCTTTTTCAGGTATGTTGATTGTCTAAAAATGTGAAAGATCTATTACATTGCCTGTTAACTTTTTAAAGATTTATACTAAAGAAGCACAGAGAGCATACCCATTCAAAACCCTGGAAATTAATTTCTGTTAGTTTTGTTCACTGTTTAATTTTTCCATTTGATTAATTCTCTTTGGGAATAGTTTGGAGTCCTTCTTTGGAAAGGCCAATGGAGAAAAGCACTCAGTAGATGTTTTAAGGAGGGATTTCCACGTGGGAAGCCATACTAGGCATACAAAAAGCTGATTGTACAGGGATGGGTTAAATGAGAATAATCTGTCACTATAAAGGAGTTTTCAGCTGCTTTGATATCTATGACTCATGAATTATGAAAGATGTACATAGTTGGCTTAGTGTTAGTGTTTCTGCAGAACTGTGAATGTGGAGTGTGTCTGGAAGGCACAGTTGTGGTGTCCTCACCTTGACCAGTTCCATGTGACACTCTTACTGAATGTTAATTTTGCTGTGAAATTTACCATGAGTGGTTTCAAGCTGAAGGCTTCTCTCATGCTAAGAAACTAATTCAATTCCCAGCAATCACCCACAATCTCATTGAAACTGGAGTAAAAATGGAGTGAGAAGAGATTCCATTGCATGGCTATGTTGCTGGTGTTCTCATTCCCTTTTATTATGCATTCATGCTGTTGCTGCATCCCCGTTTTTCTTCCCTTTTTTGCAGTTTACCTACCACAAAAATGTACTTTCACCACTCCTTTTCTGCAGCCAAGCTGAAAAGCAGCAGAATTTTCA
Organism: Melospiza georgiana; assembly: GCF_028018845.1. Classification (NCBI taxonomy): domain Eukaryota; kingdom Metazoa; phylum Chordata; class Aves; order Passeriformes; family Passerellidae; genus Melospiza; species Melospiza georgiana. The sequence continues at coordinate 15,091,263 of NC_080465.1, forward strand.
CCTGTGAAGTATCTGACCCTGCTTTTCCAGTTGATAATTCATTGATTTCTGTGGAAGCCACTTCAGTGATTGCCATCTCAGGAAAGGAAAATGGGACGGTTTCTCACGTATCCAGCTGAACTGTTCTGATGGAGAGGAAATATGGAAATGATGCACACCCCCTGTGGCGCAGCATCCCTGTGTGTGCTCAGGCCACGAAGGAGGCAGTGAGTGCTGTCTCATCCCAGGAGCACAGCTGCTGCACTCAGGGGCCTCTCACAGCTGGCTGAGGCCTTTCTCAGGTTCCAGCTCCTGCTGGGGACATCAAACTGCTCCTGATTTGGGGGTAAAAATGTGTGTTTGGGTGTCTTTTAGTTTGTTTTAAACATTTTACCAGTAACTAGAACCTCGAAGAACCTGAAAACGTCCTTTGAAATGCTTCCAGTATGTCAGCTGTGCACTGGGGAAGGAAATGGCGGAAGTGGTGGAAGGAAGGAAGGAAGGAAGGAAGGAAGGAAGGAAGGAAGGAAGGAAGGAAGGAAGGAAGGAAGGAAGGAAGGAAGGAAGGAAGGAAGGAAGGAAGGAAGGAAGGAAGGAAGGAAGGAAGGAAGGAAGGAAGGAAGGAAGGAAGGAAGGAAGGAAGGAAGGAAGGAAGGAAGGAAGGAAGGAAGGAAGGAAGGAAGGAAGGAAGGAAGGAAGGTTGGTTACAAAAGAAATATATTTATCTCACTGCAAATATGCAGTATTAGACATATTTTCTTGTTAGAAAAACTTGCAAACCTTTAAAAACATTTTTTTTCCTATGGGCTCTAGGAAAAGATGGTAAATAAATCAGATTTGTTACACTTAGACAAGAATGGAAGAACTTTTCTTGCATTAGACCAGTTCTCAGCCAAGGCCTGGACTCTGTCTGACAGGTTGCAGGAGCAAATGGTGCCTTTCTAGCTCAGACTGAAAGAGGAGAACAAGCAGGATGCACTTCCATTGCATGGTCCCTGCTTCCTTTGGGATAAATCTTATGGCTTGAATATCAATACAACCATTTAAGAGATTTCTTTCTAAGAATCTAGCACAACTGGTTTGAATGTTAATGATTTGTCAGCATCCGCAGTGTATCATACCAGAGGTGTGAGAAAAATCCTCAGACTTTGGTGCAGCTGACATCAGCTGGAAGAGCTGACAGGAGGAAAAAGAAGGGATAGAAATCAGGGAAAAAAATTACCAACACCCATCATCCCAACTAACCAGGCTGACCCAAGAGGCTAACAGGAAATCACTGAACATAAAAGGTTTGATAAAGATGTAAATCACCTAAAAATCTCAGACAGTGTTACAGTGTTACAGTAATTTTTGTTGTTTCAAAGATGGCTGTCCAGTACAGACTTGCTTCTGGGGCTGGAAGGAGACTTCCTCATTCCCTCCTTAATTTCATTTGTGCACAGAGGAATGAGTTCAACTTTGGTGTCTTTGCCCAAAGTTGGCATGTGTGTCATGCGTAAGTGGTTAAACACCTTTGCAGAATGGAGTTGTGCTGTTCCACTCCTAGGAATCTGCCTCCTAAACAGTAGGGCTGAGGAAGGGGAAAGCCCTCAGAGGAGGCTGTGGGAATCTTGTGCCTCAGCTGCATCCCATCCCACCAAAAATATTTTATGCAGAGCTAATATTTTTGTGATAAAAGCTTTTTGGGGTTTGCTACTGGAATTGTGATACTTGAAATATGAATTTGAAATTCACAACTTATCAAAAAAACCACATTGACTTTCAGAGAGGTTGTCTGGTGAATTTGAGTACAGCAGTGCAAACATTTACTTACATCATGTCCACAACTGATAAACTGCAGTTGCTAATTAGCTCCTGGTTAAGCTTTGTCCTTCCTGCTTTTCTACAAACATTAGAGGATGCATTTGCATGCTTCAGTCCACACAAGCACTGAAGGAAAATCTTGTTTAGGTAACAAGATAAGGAGGCTCCCTGCACATTTGGGTTTTAGCTGCCACAGAGGTACCAGTTCCCAGGATTCACAGCTGCTCCTTATTCAGGCTGCTATGTGGTTTGTGCTGCATATTAATTTCTGTCCAACACAGGAATTCAATTTGTACTGTACATTTCATTTCTTCACAGATTTAGATTTATTTCATGTTCTCTGCTTTTAATTAACTCTCTGGCACAGCTGCTGGACGGGATATAAAAACTCATTGCTCTCCCTGTGTTAGGACTGCATCACCAATCATTTAGCACTTAGATGGTGGCACAGGACCTATCAGTTTCCATGGCAACCGAGGCCGTGGTGATTGATTCCTTGCCAGTATGGCATCACCACAGGGATCGAGGCTTGTAATTTTTTGTATGCTTGCAACATCCATCTAATTAAAATGGGATTAGAGAATCATCCCTGTGTATGTTCAACAACTGCACTGCAATCCATTTATGTAAATGTCATCTCTGTTCACCACAGTAGTTGGAGTGTTTATGAAGAAACAGTTGTTTTGCTCCTAGTGTCTTGCAAAGGGGAGGAGGGGAGGGAGGAAAAGAGTAATATGTATGCAGCATTATTTTGATTACTAAACAAAAAGTAATCCTTTCACTGACGCACAAGTGGTATGGAAATTGTATCCTCTTTCCAAATCTGAATCATGACTACAGGGAGCAAAGATGGCAGAGCAGCACACTCTGCTCGTGTGCTGATGGCTAACACAGGAAAATGTACCAAGCCTGTCTTGAAAATGCATTAATTAATTAAGCGCGTATGAATTATTCATTTGTCAAAAGCCTTTCATTCGTATGATTGATTTTAGTACGGTGGCACTCCTTGAGAGCAAAGTAATCCTTGTGTTCTCATAATTTTTTACTTCATGGTGCTTTCCTCAAGTCTGACACAGTTACCTGGAAATTTGTGAAGTCTTTGCAGTTCAGGGACAATTACAGATCTGTAAAATGCAAGGAGACTCCAAATGAAAAGAGAAGCACATGGACTATTGGAGTTAGCTGAGTATGCATTCTCTGCTTGCAGAGCAGTCTACAAGGACAACACAACAAACTTCCTTACCTCCTTGGTTTTCTGGAAGCACCATTGTAAATGGTGGCTAATCTTATTTCTTAGGTTGTTCTTGGTCCCTGGTAAACTCAGAATATTCCTCTTCACCTATTAAAACCAATCACAAGTAGCATTTTTATTATTCTTCCTTTTATTTTTGAAGGTGGATAGCTGCTCACTGAACACAGACAACTCAACTCGCTTCATCCAAGACAATATAGAGTCTATAGATGCTGTACTTGGGCCTAGTTTTGTGTGAAACATCCTGGGCTGACAGCATCCTGCCATCTCTGCAGATGGTGTTTTTAGCTTGTCACACAAGGTAGAATCCAAACGCTATTTACCTTTTTAATTTTTGGACAAAGTCTTACTATGCTGATGAAGGATCATTTGCAGTGATTTTAATAGCCTTTTGTTTATCTCTAGGAGTGGTCTGAATGTAGACTTATTAAAATTTTTTGATATATAATACCTGAAGAGATTTTGCTAGTGAAGTGAAAATGCTGCTCTTACCTTTTTCTCCTGTTTTGGGAAACTACTGATTATGAAAAGCAACCAAAGGATTTTCCAAAGGTTATTTTTTTCCAGGCTCATGGCTGAAATATTAATGCCCTACCTAAGATTAATCTTGCAGAATTTTACAGTTAATATAAATGACCATCCTTGGTCATGCCTGAAATAGATTTTGAAAGATGTGTTTGTGCCTCATGTATAGTTTTATGTTTCTGTCTCAGCTGTGGAGCTGTTATTGATCAAATGTAACACTAGAAGAGAGCATGGAGAGCTCTAAGGGGCTGGAAAATTAGTGACTAGCATCTGGTCACAGGTCCTGCCTCAAAGAACCTCGCCTGCCCTGTGGTACCATGTTCTCCATTTCTGATGTACAAGGAGTAGAGCATGATTCTACCTCAGGCTGTGACTTTAAAGATTTTGCCTCACTTTCAAAGCACAATAAATTGTACCTTTTACATTATTTTCTGCTACTAGAGTCTGCCAGACCACCTTGGCAGAAGTACAGCTTCATGAGCCATGCTGCTTGTCCTGTTTGTGGAGGACTTTTGATCACAGCCAATGCTTGCAAAGTTTTCAAGGCCAAATGGAAGTCACCTGGGCCAGAATGGAGCTACAAATGGAGTATCATCCACTGCTCTGCACACTTCAGATCCCTCAGGCTGGCCCTTTCTAGTAAGCACAGTAGAAAGCCCTAGGCAGCAGTTTTCAATCTGTAAAATGAACACCACCCAGGTGTGGGCTTCTCCTTGTTACTGTCCTCCCATGCTGCCCTTTGCTCCCCAGCTCACCTCTGTGCAGAGGGCAGATACAGGGCCTGAGATGAGATCTTAGTGATAACAAAGCTTATAGGAGACATTACATGCTTGAAGTGGAACAAAAGATATTGCTGGTTTTCATGCAGCTGTGAAACAAGATGTAAAATCTAGATTAAGTATCAGAAAGCAAAGAAACCAACTTGCAGAATCCACAGCACAAAACAAACCCCCCTTGCCAGTGGGGGTTCCTCTATGACCTAAGGTAGGATTTAATGCATTTAGGTCCTTCTGGCACAAGTTTCACTTCTTTCACTAGCCCTCCAGTGATCAGAACCATCAGTGTTGTTCACTCAGCTATCATCATGCTGACTCTGCTGAGATGAAACCCCTGCCCTGCATCCTGCAGGCTTACCCACTAGCAAGCAGAGGTGATTTGTTCCACCTTGAAACTGCCCCTTGCATGCTCACAGGGACGGTGGCTGCCTCACAGCATCTTCCTCTCTGTACATGCCACAGTATCCTTGTGTCCTCAGGTACTGGTGTCACCTCCATGCCATAAGCGATTACTGTGCAGACTGGCTTGTTCTAGAGAGAGGGTATCTTACTGCTTTCTTTGCAGGACTTGGCGGGTGGGCCTCACAACATGACCAGAACTGCTGCCTTTTCCTTCTTTCAAGCTGCAGTAAGGGGCACAGATTTGGCTTTCCATTTTCATTCACTAATATTTCTAGGATTCTTTTCCTGGGCTCCTCCCTTATGTCATTAAAAGAATGCATTTACTTCATCCTTTCTTTTTCCATCTATTGTAGCATTGCCAATAATTTTCAGAGACTTCTGAATAAAGACAGTATATCTGGCCCATTTCTTTCATATGTGTCTCCCTTAGCATTTCTTTTCAGGAACAAATTAATAGAATAAAATGTGTTTCTGTGTATAAAGTAAACCAGCCAGGCATTTAAAAGTATATAAAAAGGTAAGCATGAGATGACTCTTATATCTGTCACCCTTATGTAGGTGACAGAAATAATTACCTCCAGACATATCACTGCACTGTGCACAGTCGGCACACAGGAGATTGCAAGGTGTTGAATGCGATAGGAAATGTGCAGCCTGATTATATATGCCAAAATCCAAGTGCTGCAAAACATCTCTTTTCACTGAGTTGAGGAACAAGAATTTAAAGATACCACTTAATTTTTCAACTGCAGTCAAGCAACACCAGTGTTTCAAGATGAATTTGCTAATCACATGGGACTAGGGATTGTACGTGGTGATAAAAGACTAGAAAAACATTTCCTAGCAGGCAGCAATGACTGTTCCAGTCTGTTTAAATAATTTTTTCCTTTGCTGGTTTAATTTCCCCTGCCTTGCTGCCTGCTTCAATTTATTGAAGTTGAAAGTGATTGCAGAGCTGGTGGAAGGCACCACATTCACAACTGCAGAAATGAAATCCGTTTGGTTGCAAAGTCTGTGTGAAATTTACCCTTTACAGAGTGAGCCAATGCAAGACTTCTTCACCACTGGGTATCTCCACATGGCTGCCGTTGGAGGAGGTCTGAGTGCTGTGTGAGCCTCTCTGTCTCTCCCAGCCCAGCTCTGTGGCCATTGCTGAGGCAGTGGTGGCCGGGCAAACCCCTCATGCTGGGCCATCGCTGTCACCTGGTGCTTGCTTGGACAGACAGCCCCTTGGAGGAACAACTCACATGGGCTGAGCACCATCAGATGGAAAAAACAGCTGTCAGGGCACGTCAGGGTAGGGAGCACCCCATTTCTGACCCATCAGCTCCTTGACAGGAGCCCACTGGTAGCTCCTGGTGATTACTCAGACACATCCTCGAGCAGTGTGATTCCTCCTGTAGCTCTGCTCCACGCTTGAAGTGTTAGTGAATGACTGACCATGCAGGCTGGTCGTTAGCATGCTGCTTAAAGAACTCACCTCAGTAAAGACCCTTCCAGAAAGTCTATGCCAAATCATTTAAATTAATTGCATACCATTTCTCTCAATACAAAGACAGGCTAATTAATTAATCCTCAAGTACAACTTGATTATTTAGAAACAAAATGACTAAAACTAGTGTACTAGACTAGCACTTCTCAGGCATGGAGGGAGACACTTCTTCAAATCTCTATAGCTGTTTATTTAGATTCATATTTGCATCTTTTTTATGCATTTATTCACAGGATGTATACAAAAGATGCTGAATTTTTCTTCCCTGATACATTTGAGAACAAAATGTATTTCTCAAAAAACTTTTTTGTGCATTTGCAGGAGCATCCATGAGGAAACAGATTGAATCCTTTATTGCTAACTCTTAAGAAAAAAAAAACCCAAAAAACTACATGTAATCAGAAAGTGACAAAGAAGCTACAAAAATCTACAATTTTTTCACAGTATATGGGTTATCTATTTATTTATTTATTTATTTGTTTATTGATTGAGGGGATTGTCTTCATAGAACAGATTTTCCAAGCTTCTCATCAGCTAGTTTACCATTTCTGCTCTTCTGATATCGTGCAATACCAAGAGTGAATTTTCTTCTACTCTTCTGAGACTTTTAAACCTCATAGCAACTCACTTCACTAATAGATTTCTATTAACAGAAATATTATATACTTATCAGTCTTTTCCCTACATCTGTACCTCTTTTTCCTTTCATTCTCTTTATTATAAGGCCCTTTCCACTCTTCTTTCAAAACCTGCCGTTGCTTGTGGTTTTGTTTTAAAGTTGATGTTTTGAAAAGGCTAGGTGCAGCCTAGCCAAGATTTTGAGAAAACTGCGTGTGCAGGCTTTCCCTTAAGTTCAAATATGTTTCTGATAGTTTCTGGGTATCAGTAAGGCAAGAACTTTCCAAAGTCTATCTGAATGAAACATGCATATATACATGCATATATGAAATAATTAAGTTTTGGATAAGCTTAATGGTATGGTGGTTGTGATGTTGTGGGTTCATCCCTCTCCCACTCCTCACCCCCCAGTAGGGCCAAACTGTAGTCTCAGGTTTTTCTTTGAAATATTATTTAAAGTACATTCTTTGAGGAGCCTAAAGCACTCATTCATAGCAAATGTTAAGGGGCACACTGAAACAACAGCAGGTATCCATCAGACATGTAAGAAAACAAAAGAAATTTACTCTCCCCACACATTTTGTGCTTTGGATTCTTGCTGAAACTTGGGCTGTACTATTTCTCATTCATTCAGCAAGATTGTTTCTGCTGTTAGGCAGCCCTGCTTATTTACCTTTCACCTGCTACCAGACTCCAGTCTGAGAAGAGAGCAGTAATTTCCTTGATGCTGTGACTTTGCTGTCAAAATAGTGCTCAGTTTCCAGAGCTAAAAAAGGAAGACAGTTCATAAATAACCTTGCAGTCTTCTTACAGAATTAAACAGGCTTCAGAATTTGAACGCTGACCTTGATCAGCTAAGTTAGTGGTCCTATTGAAAGCAGGTAGTTTCTCTCTTTAAAAAGTATAGCCCAAATAAGTATTGACCAAAATACCAGGTATGCAGCACATATGGCCCAGGTACCCATGGCATGAGGGACTGACAGAAACCTTTTTAATATGAAATTAAGCCAACCTGTGTGCTCAACAGTGGGAGCTGGTGAACAGCTTTTCTCATGCTTTCCAGGTAGTGAGTAGAGAGGATACTGTGGGATGGTGTGGAATAGCATCTTTGAGATCCATCTTCACAAAGGCTTCCCATCCCTACAATTGGTTGTGGCTTCTATGTAAAACATGCCAAAGCTTATTTTTTACTAAAAACCAAAGTGTGATGATTCATCTGCATCTTATTCATTGACCAGAAAGGCTGAGAGAAGCTAGGCAGGTACCTAGAAATTTTTATCAATAGTGTCTTTTGGAAAGCGTTAAGGCATACACTGCAAAGTACAGGCAAGCATAAGGATATGTACAGAAATTTTGAAAAGGTGAAGATCCACATGGACAGAACAGTTTGTTTCATGTCATCTTGTTATTGTTTGTACCACTTTTACATTCATATATAGAATGCACAGAATTCATTCATGCATAGAAATGCCTGCTTATGAAATATGTTTGAAGTGATCTTATTAAAACATATGATACTATAGTAATATTCATAGAATGAAAATTTTGATTCTAGAGATTGTGCCTTTTTAGTCAGAGAGCAAAACCAATACAAGTTGGGCATGCAAACAAAACCAAGCAAGCATATCTCCCACTCTGGTGGAAGGCAGTTTGAAATTCAGTTATGGTCCATGAGTCACACAATTCATGAGCTGAATCATTTCAAACAAATACAGGAATGAGAAAGAAAGTAAGTATAAATATATCAAGAATTGCAGCATATTTTAGACGAGAGGAAAATGTGCATAAATGCAAGTTTCACACGGTATTCAGTACACAAAGTACAGAATCCATTCTCAGAAAACAAACCCTTCCATCAGCTTGTGTGTAATATTGACTCTTTCCCTGCAAAATGCAGATGGTAGCATTTCTTCAGCCCAGGGTTCTGAGAATACAGTTGAAAGTTATCCTTCAGAACCCATAGTCATGGAGGTTGAACAGGTATCAAAGAGAACAGGGGTATCAGGAAAAGTTACAGTTTTGAAAATACATCAGTTTGGGGGGTGTTATTTTAATGGCCTCCCCCTCCCAAAAAAAAAAAAAAAAAGAAAAAAGACTAAGAATTAGGATAAGAATTCTTTGTGTACAGGAAAGACCAGCAGTGTGTGAGCAGTTCCACTGAAGTTGTCAGTGTTAAGTAAGACGCATGCTGATCTGCCAGACGTTAGTTATTAGGTGTAAACACTCCAGGAAATCATTCCACTGTGCCCTTACCTCAAAGCATGAGAGCAGTTGTGATGGGGATGGGGGTATCAGAATCACCAGCATAACTTCTGAGCTGCAGTTCTGGTGATGTTAGAGCAGAGTGTGCAGCAGCTGGGAATACAGCACTACCAGAGAAGAGAAGTAATGATTTGCTGTGGGTTTTACTGTATGATTTGCACAGTGTATTAGGAAAGGGCCTCTGTTCCATTTCCTCTCTGCTGCTCTCTTTTTATTCTCTACAGTCAACAAAATGCAATTATCTGCTAGAGCTTAGGTTTGAATGTGAGTAAAGTTTAAAGCTGTGAAGAATATCCCATGTTATTATGTTTTTATGAAAATTTTTTGCAGAATCACTCCCATGGTTTTGGTTATTTGCACAAAACAGCAGTAAGTTTTCTCAGCAACAGGATCTGACTAAAAGCAACCCTGGAAACTAAGATACTGTCTCAGAAAAAAGTCACTTATACTGACCTAAGTTTCCCAGAAGTAATTTCTACGCTGCTCTCTCTAACTCTGACATCTTAGAAGTAGCATATCAGAGCAAATGAACAGCGCTGTGCTGAGGGCCACTCATTTATGCATCATTCTGAAGTCAATCAGTGCAGCCCAGATATCTACTGTCATTTCACAGGGTCATTATTTCTACCAGTACAGTCCACTAAGCAGAAGACAGGGTGACAACAGGGTGATGCCGAGTAGGAAAGCATTTCATGTTGCTTATTTTTCAGAATTTGATTGAGAAGTGTATGTGTTTCTTATTATTTACATGAGGAAGTAGCGCACAAGTCTTTCTAGAAGAGGAGTTTTTTATCTTTTTTTTCCTTGATGAAATATATACTGTCTAATATTCTTTTCAGTGCTAACTTACATTCCTGCACAATCTCTACCATTAGTTAACTAATGCCTCTTGTGTTATCACAGTAAGTAATTTATACATTTAAATAATTTTATTTTCAGTTTACCCCTTTTGTGATATATTTCTCTGACTGAAAGTAGAACCTATCTTTCTTTTCTTGATCAGTGTGAAATTTCACTTGCAAAAAACATAATGCTGTTTTGTTTGGATTTTAGTTTCCAGCAGTGTGGGTGGAGGGGACTGTTAAATGTCATCTTAAATTAAGCCATTTTCACAGGAATGTGAGCACTTGCATTTAAACTTTTCTATTACCACTGCTTTCTTTGCTTGCTTTTAATCTTTCTTTCCAATTTCAATAAAACTCAGAGATTTATAACTAGCTGGCAAAAAAATTTAGGCTATATGTTACTTGTCTACCAAAATATATTTTTTTCCCTGTAAGAGGGTTGCTTTGCTTGGTAGTAAAATTCTATACCTATTATGGCTTATGAGATGAATTTTATAACAGTTCTGCACACACAGTCCACCCAGGTACAATGATGCATTGAAAGGAATGAGTCTGGCAACATGTAATTACATTTTTTTTGTCCCTTCAAAGGGAATATTCCTGAGAACATGTTTCTAGGATTTGGATGGGTCAGTTGTTTCTAATTGTGCTTGGTTGTTAGAATGACAAATGCACAGGGCATAGAGTCCAACAAATTCTTTAGTATGTTTTGCTTTCTCTCAGCTTCTTCTGTGAGTGGCAGGAAGCCATGCTGAGGAGGATGTCAATTCTGGGAGGAGGCAGCATCGATGGAGAGTGTGTTCTTACAAGCAAAGCTTTGTCTCCTTACCCTGCAGTATGCATCACCCATTGTGGTGCACACAATGTCCTAGTCTGACTCCTGTGTGATTGAAGACTTGCTCCCTGGTTCTGAGAAGCACTTGCTCTGGTTCCACATGGAGAGCTCAAAAAATGGTGCCACCAGACTCTCCCCAGAGCTCTCCCCAAACCTGCTCCATCTTGGCTACAAGCATGCCCTAGCAAAGAGGGACAGAGTGTCTGTGAAATAAAAAAGATGAGATTATTCCAGATTCATCCTTTTCCAAATGTAATTGAAGTCTCAACCGTTGATGACCAGACACTTTGACATCAACTCATGGAGTATATTCAGGAGCATTCCAAGTATTGAATCAGCAAACTGTGTTGGCCATAGAGAAGACAGAAGATCAAGAAGATAAATAAAAGCTAAACTCTTTATGCACTGTTCCCTAGAAGCTAAAAACCAGTCACTGATAAATAAAAGAATAGAAAAAGCATTTTGACACTTAAATAGAAGATTAATCTGTGTGAGACAAGACATCAAAACTCCCATTTCTGATGAAAATCTTATCTCTAAGAGGAACAAAGTGCAAATCTTAATTACTGTATGAAAATAACATCCATCACTCATGGGGTGAACATAGAAAGAAAATGAAGTGAAGAAGACTTGCTTAATGGGCTGATGAGTAGAAACAGAAGTGTTTGAGGAGTGGAACTGAATGCTGTGGGAGAAGCAGTAGTTTATGCATGCTGTTCTGCTGGTTTACACTCCTTTATCTGTGACAAGTGTGAGAAAAAAAAATCAGCAAGTCTCACTTCCTGGGATTATGCTAAGAAATGTCTGCTTGCATGAGAGAGTTCATAGTTCAAGAATATTGGAATAGCTGTCACATTTTGTAGCTACAAAACCAAGGCACAATTAGGAAATGGATTGGCTTGTGTATGTCCAGTCAGACAAGACCAGGGTCAAAAAGAGGACTACAGCAGCCCATTACCACTGGGATAGGAAGCAGTTTCACCACTTTCTGGGTTTGGACAGGTCTATGCTACATGTTGGAATGCATGGAACATAAGCCTCTCTGAGTCCTTCGGAGAGAGAAAAGAATACAGGGTTCAAATTAGAACCTCTACAGAAGCTGAAATATATTAAGCCACACAGACATGAAACAAAATTGTAAGTTTTAGTTTTAAGTAAGTAGAAATATATCTTAAGCGCTTTAAGAGACTATGTTAGTCTCTTAGTTAGTTAGTATAAGGCCCCAAAGCCTAGTTTAAAGTTTTGTAGTGTTATTTTTCACAAGTTTAACTTAGGTCTAGACATAGCAAAATATAGCAGATCTTTGCTTGTGTTTCTAGATAGAATAGAATTATATGTGTAAATAGATTTACACATATAGATAGAATTATATGTGTAAATAGATAGAACTATTCACGTAAATAGATAAACTTATATATGTAAATTTGAAGTAAGGAAATAGACAGTACCATTTGCACAAATAGATAATATTATATATGTAGTTTTTGGGTACGAACTGACACTACTTTCATACTACTTTGGTACATTAGACTCAAGTTCAGATTGGTTTAGAAAGGATGTTTTAGAATCGTGTTTTTAGCTGATTTATGATGATTTATGAAGAAAAATCCCTGTATTAGGGTGAAGAAGAAAAGGTGGGGGTGCTGCTGCTGCTGCTGCTGTTGCTGCTCAGGACTCTTAGAAAACTTCTAGCACAGACTTTAATACTCTGAACTCCTTGCCTTTGAGAATGATGTATTCATGCAATAAACCACTTTACTACGACCAACAACTGCTCTCATCTCTTTGAAGACCCAAGACCCATGAGAAGCTCAACACTTCTGATACTGGAGCCAGGAGTGCAAAGACTGGCAAAGATGTGACTACTGCGGCTGCATGCAGGTCAGCCCTACAGTGGTTGGAGGATCACTGGATTGACACAGCAGTGCTCAGCACTCACACTGAAGTGTCCAGCTAGATTGCTAGACTGGACTAGAGTATCATCACAAACATAAGTTCCATGCAGGTGCCATCAGCAATGCTCTGATGGTGCATAATTCATGTCAATTGCCTTCTGAGAAAAATCACATTTTCTGCATCTTCAAAGAGAGCATTCTCATCCCAAATATTCTTAATAAAATTGATTTTCCTCCTTGTGAGAGACACTTCTCCTTAAATTTTATAAATTCATGCTAGGATTTTGGTTCATGGTGATGAATGAGAGGTGGGTTTTCTTACTATCCAGGCCGTGGTCTGTTTCTAGAGCAAAAGAAACTGTAGGCAAATTTAATCAGTCAACATATGATGTATCATTCATAAATCTTCTTTCTCAACTAAGCATATTTTTCCCCAACACAGGTTAATGCAATGAAACCTTTTCCCATATTGCCATAAGACCCATGTCACTATTGGCCCCAAAGATTTTAGGGATCTGTTGGATCAGCAGATCCAGCACAGCTTCAGGGTCGACTGGGAGTTGATCATTCTCAGTCATGATCCTCCAGCTCAGGGGACTGACACCTCCTTGGTCATTCATCTGTGTTAAAGCTGGGGCAAGCATGCATTAAATATCCCTGCCTTGTCTCTGTCCCGTTCACCACCCCCCAGGAGGCTTGTTCTCCTTGAAACCTTTGAAATCCACCTTGGTTTCTCCTGGCACTACAGCTCCTTGGCTGCTGAGGGCTTCCAGGCTGTGATGAGGCTCAGGGCTGCCAAATGGGTTCCTGAACTCAGGAAATGTCTGAGCAACTTTGTCTTACCCCCTGCACATTCCTTGAGTCATGTCCACCTGAGCGTCCCTGACTGAGGCATCACGCTGCCTATTTTTTGTCTATTGTGTTCCTTTGCACCAGCCACCTACACAGATGGTTGTACAAAGGGCAGAAATCCCTTGGTCTGATAGCAAAACCTGAGAGGTCCAGTTTTTATTTTCTTTCTATGAGTACAGGATGTTTTTAATTCTCTGGCTTGCTGCCAAAATTGGTGAGTGCAGCTGTGTTTTGCAGTCCAGGCTTACCTCTTTCTCCCACTCTGAAAAAATCACACTGGGTATTTGTGTGATAATTCACAGGGTCTCTGCTGTTCCCTGATTTTTGATGGGCTCACCAGCAGCTGCATTGCTTGCCTTCACAGCTGGTGTCCTGAATCTTCTTTCTGCAGATTTGCTTTTTGAGTGTTCCCCAGGAATCCTGAAAATTTTCCTTGTGCTTTCCCCATGCAGTGATAGACTGGCCACAGCAGCAGCCTCTAAACAACATTCTTGAGTGTTTCTTCCATTTCCTGTCCTTAACTTTACCACTTTTCAGAATGGGTATTTCTATAGCATAGTTCTAAACACAAGTCCTTCCCTGTACACTAAAATATTAACCCCTTCAGCTTTGGTACTCTGCAAGACTTACACTGGACAAGTTCATGTTGATATTTTATTAGATTCCTCATATTGGATTCCAAAATAGCAGCTGAAGTGAGATTTCAGTAGATGTCAAACCCCTGAATAAAAAACTGAACAAACATATTGAAGCATTCAAAGAGCTGAAAGAAACTTGTTCTGTTTCACATATCTCAGGTGTGAAGCCTAACCATTACTTTTGTTCTGAAAAATGAATTCCTGTGTTGCTGTTCTTCTCTATTCCTAATGGTCAGAGCACTGGTTCCCTGGCAAACCCTGGGGTACCCAGGAAGTAGTCTAGCTGAGACCTACCAACCAAGAGTTTACAGACAAAATCCCTGTTGGGAGTAGCACTAAAAATTTACTAAGGGTAATAACAGACCTTGATAATTAATGAAAAATTATACTTTAGATAAGTATAGTGCCCGAAATGATTTTGTGCCAGCGTTCTTCATATTGCAATACTAATTATTTTCTCCCTTATATAAATACAAAGGTCTACACCATGGCTCCTTTACTACACAGATAAATGTAGAAAAAAAAATCTTTCTGAAATTGGAACCATAATTACTTTTCTGATTTTAACACTAACAAATACAGGAGCAACTTGAAATCAGATAAATGACTGTGATTTACCCAGCTGGTGATCCGCATTGGTATTTCTCACCATGAGCATGTGCCCACATATCCAGAGTGAACTCTGGCAGTTTCCAGTATACACCTGCTGGCTTTTTTTGCTAAATGCATCAGTTTTATGACCGGCAAAAGTTCCGTGACAGAGGCTGCCTGGACATCTTGTCTTATTTTCTCATTATAACAATGAAGTCCTTTTGAGCTTTTTCTAATACTGAACTTGAAAAGAACTGAAAAATAATCCTAGGAAGGAAATTCTTCCGGATTTTAAGACTCGTCTTAGTTCTGAGTTTTTTACATAATTAGAATTTAAAAAGACCATAAAACCATAACTGGACGGACAATATCTCCCCCCAAAACACTGCATGCTTTAGAAAGCAACATTTTTTTTCACTTGGCAGTGCAGTCAGATGTGCTAATTGTTGAACTGTAAATCCTGTGTACCTTAGCATCTTGGAGATATTTTTATAAAGTGAAGGTAATATTTCAGTATTCCCAAACCAGGTGATTCAGTCTTGCAGATGTATGAACTGTGTTTATTTATCTTTGGAAATAGTTGTGGTTTTTTTTTTAATGACATATCACTGTAGCAGCAAGTAACAAGTTTTGTTTTTGACAGAAAGTAGAGTGTCAAAACAATTTCTTGATTGTTACCAAACTGATGAAGCTAGGCAGTTGTGACGAAGCTGTTAAGATCTCAGGTGGAGCTAAAGGAGCAGAACAGACTTACAAGACACTAGCTCAGAAGCCATTAAAAGAACATCAGAAAGTCTTTTTTATTCATTTTTTGTGTCTCATCTCTGGAATGTGAAGTGTTTCCACGCTTCTAAACAGACAGTTGAGAAATTCTCAAAGGGAACAATTTTTCCATCAGAGAATAATTTTTTGTCAAATTTCAAATGTTTTTATTTCTGTGAAGGTATGATAGGTGAGACAGGGTTTTGAATTTTGCCAGCAACTGTCTTTAACATCTCTGTATCCTGCCTGCTAGAGATTAAATACTTCCCAGACTCTTCAGTTTCTTGTCTAAGTGGGAATTGGAGGTTTTCTGGGTTTTGAGATTTCAATTAGGATTCTAGCTGCCAGTCATAAAAATGAGCTGGGAGTCAAGGCCTGTAATTTGCAGGCTTAGAGCTTGGGAACTAGCACTAGGATTTCCAGACTCCAGCTATTAATAAAGACCCAGTGTTCCCCCACACCACAAAGCTCAACTAGAATCATTTAGAAACCACATTTTGGCACTTCCTAGGGGTTGCACATTTTTGTTTGTCTTTTTAGTTGATGTTTTGTTGTATTATGTTTAGCTTTTTTTTTTTTACTAAAATTCATAACTTCAAAGTTATAACGAAGTTCACAAATTCCTAAATCTTCTTCAAAATTAAATTATTTTCTCACTCCTTTTAATCATTTTGCAGTTATTTTCAAAACTTTTAATTACAATTCTACATGATTCTCCCATAAGGGCTTTCAGTTCTAGTCACTGTCTCTAACTGTTGATGTTATTATTCCATTTAATTTGAGAAATTGGTGTTTTTGAGTGTTTAGATCTTTTTTTTAGTCTTTTTTTTTCCCTGTTAAAACAAGGCCCTTGATTCCCTCATGAAAACCAACTGGTTACTGAGACTCAAGGGGAGACATATTGATCTTGTCTCTGCCTTTTGTGCACCTCCTCCCTAGACTCCCTATAATTCGCCAGACTTGTGTTAGTAGAACCTCCTCTTACTTTCTACACCCTCTTGTACCAGAGTCCCAGAGCCATCTGCAGTCCTTGTAAGCTACACTGAGTTTCGTCATTGGCCTTTTTTTTTAATCAGGCAAGTCTCACAGGTTTGTTGTTTATGAATATGAAAGTCTGTATCTTTTAGGTCTGCTCAAGCTGCAGCACATAGTGTCTCTGTTCATACATAATCAGTCAAGTATATTTCCAGCAAAATTGATGTGCCCTTAGCAGATCATTGTATTGAAATACAGGGTGCTTTCCCTTCGGCTGTGTAATTATCAAAATTTGGGGATCTGTGGAGTGAATTTTTAAAATGAAAAATCTATAGCACAATATCTGGGCTTTATCTTTAATATTTTTTGCTCACATAGAATTGTACAACCCTGACTACGTCCAGAATGCAAAGAAAGCTTTCATTTGCACTCGTTTGTCTGCTTCTGATTTGTTTCCCCTTCCTCTTTCCTGTCTTCTTCTCCCCTTTTTTCTATTCTCTCCCTATACATCTTTCTTCTGTGCAGCTCACTCTCTGCTAATTGATCACATGGATTTGGCTGAGTTAGGAACAGAAGAAAACCCACCAAGTCCAACCTGCATCACCATCCCAATCCCCATTGAGCTTGATGTCCCTACCAGCTGACTTTTAACATCATCCACCTCCTTTGTAGCTATTTTTAAGTGCACAAAAGAGTTTCCTGTAAATGCTTTACACACCTATTCAGTCAAAAAAGTTTCATGCTTATCTATATATTTGTCTTTTTTCTGGTTTTTCTTCTCTATTTTTTTATCTCCAGGACTCTGAATTATGGTCTATTAGTACCTCATTCCTCATGAATAGAAGCAAGGCAAAAATAGAAACTCTTGAAAACAAGAAATCTGTTTCATCATTTCTGTCCTGCAAACAGTTGCTGGACTTTCAACTTTTGAAATCTTGTTTTCATGTCAGGTTCCTGTTTAACTTTTTGGGACTAGCAGGGGCTAAAATACAGCAGCCTTGGGATAGGCAGGACTCTGAAACTCATTTATTTACTGAGGACACTGACAGGTGCAGAAGAGGGTGACCTGGCTTACCTTAGAAAAGTGGCAGCAGGGTATACAGTAACATGGTATTTGTCAGCACAGTGCCCTGCAGTTTGGCAGTCTGATATTTGCTTGCTCTGTGGATTGTACAGCTAAGAGTACATTGCAAGTGTAACCAGCAAGAATTTAGGCATGGAGCACCAAAGCTAATTCAGAATAGCTTGTGGGTTATTTTGCAAGGATCTCTTTCTGAGGAAGCAATGAATTGTTTCCTGGTATCCAGTTTTTATAGCTGTGAATTGTGGTCATGTTTGTTAACAAATCTTTGACAAAATGGAAAGACAGAAAGAAATGTGAAACATCTCATATGAGTGCTTGAGATCCCACATATGCAGGGCCATGGGGTTTGTTTTCAGGATGGAAGTGTCTGACAGAATATGGTGTTGTTAGTTAACTGTATTCTAAGTGTGCTGATCCAACACAGTGACTCTGGCTACAATGTTTGCAAAGGGTTTCAAGGTTTAAAATTTATTGGATTATAACTTGTTGATAGAAAGAAATGTGTATCTGTTAGTTTTATTACTTAGATTGTTCCCACCACTGTAAAGGCATAGAGTAGTAATTCTGTCCTATGGTAAAAATTAAATTATTGGGTTCCTTAGGATTTGAAACTAAACAACAACAACAACATCGACAAGAATAAGAGTATGAATAAGAATAAGAATTAGAATAAGAATGAAAACCCAGGCAAAATAAAAGCACCACACTGGCATATGTCACATATTTACAGCACAGAAAAGCTGTTCCAATTTCTGTTTATACTGTTCACATGCTTTTTGAAAAAAAAAAAAAAAAAAAAAAAAAAGCTTAAGAATCCATTAGTGAGAAGCTGCACTAATGGCATTGACATATGTATTCCAAACAGATTCCTTCTGAGCAATTATACCACAATCAATAAATGGGAACTATGTGCATTTGATTGAAAGACAAAAATCTCTGCTAAAACTGAAGGGTGAGTTATTCGGGAGCTGGAGAAACACCTCTAAGGATGAAGAGGAGCTATTCAGAATTAAAGTCTCCCCAAATCTCAGTGAAAGCCTGTACAGGTTACAGATTATGCTCACCAGTAGCGCTACTGTTCAATACAATCCCATTGTCAAGAATGACAGACAAAAGGAGATCATTCTCTGCAACAAATTTCACTTTTCATTCCTTTTCACTTTTCCATGATTTTAACAGTCAGATTGTGTCTACCTATGTTATCTGACTTTCTGTAGGAATCGTTGTTGGAGACACTAGGGAGGATGCAACTTTAGCTGAGCCTCCTCAGACTATTTCCTAAGGGAGCCTGTGTCCAAATCATTGCTCCTCTTACTCCAGATTCTTGTTCCAAAAGGTTTAATTTTTAAAAAGAAGAATTGTTACCTTCTAGTGAGAAAGGTTTTTATGTCTTCAAACTTCAGTGCCCAAAAGGTAAGTTGAACAGATAAGATAATTTGGGGTCCAATCCTTGACTTGACGTAGCAAAGTAATCAGGCAACATCCTGTTTTAGTGTAGATTATAATTCATTACTACAAATGTGTGTAGTGTATTCATTTGTTGCTATCAAGAAATAATGTTTCCAGAGGAAAAGCAGGTTACTAATACTGTTCTCACAAACATAAGGGCTTTTTGCCATAAATATTTTTTTCAATGTGAAGCATGTTGCTATGCACTCAACAATAAC
Organism: Melospiza georgiana; assembly: GCF_028018845.1. Lineage (NCBI taxonomy): Eukaryota > Metazoa > Chordata > Aves > Passeriformes > Passerellidae > Melospiza > Melospiza georgiana. The sequence goes on from NC_080465.1 coordinate 15,110,516, forward strand.
TGCCAATGGCTAAAGTGGATTTAAGTGAGTATATAGTATTCTACCTATTTTAGTAGCTTGAAATTTTTTTGATTTTGTTTTAAGAGAATATGACAGCCTTGATATCCTTTTTGTTTAAACCTAATAAAAATGAACCTCAACAGAGCAAAACATGTCCACTTAACTGCCTTATCTAAGTTCTCCTTCTGGGTCATAGATGTCAACTGAACTCTAATTCTATTTTTGCCTTTATTATTCTACTATTATTGCTAGTGTTATTATTCATTCTCTCTTTGTATTCAGGTTCCAGCTTCTTTTCCCTTGGCTGCTGACTATTACTGGAGGAAGATGAAAACACAAGTGACTGTATGATTTAAATCTTCATGCCTTCAGAATAAGCTTCTTTACTCATTGTTTACTGGAAAAGAGGATGCATTGAACACCATTAAAATATTACCTCGTGGAAGACAGTGCTCATGGTCTTTCAGGAGACAGCCTTGGAAGCTTATTTCTGGGCATCTGAGAAGTCTCATGGAAAAGTAAGAAGGAGAATATTATCTATCCAGTTGCTGCATAAACATCATCCTCCTCTTAATGTAACAAGGTTGCTACTGGCATCTTCACCTCACATTATGGACCCTGATTCTTGATTTGGGAAGACAGAGTAGGTGTGTTACTGTGGCCATTGGTTTTACACCAAGAGCAGAAGTATAAAAGTTTCTGATACCAAAGTAGGAAAAAATGTTTTCAACTCACGTTTTTGCAACCACTCTACTGGTGAAGTCCAGTTCTCGAATTTTGCTGTACAAGGGGGCTCTAGAGAGAGACTGAGAGATGGGCATTACAATTATTTACAAAAAGGTAGCATGGCTTGCTGATAATCCCAAAGCAGCCTATTTCAGCTCTAGTTCCTTTATTTTTATTTGTACCCTATACCTTGTATCCTCGAGCTGTCTTCCCTTAAAACTGTAGCTTCAACCTTGTGCTCTCCTGTTCATTTCTTCTTCTTTCTTTTACTTCCCCATCTAAGGCCTTTCTTTGGTTTGTTTTCTTAGCTGCTAAATAATGGATCCCCAGCTTCCTAGAGCACTGTGTCATAGACAGCAAAACAAGCTGGAGCCAACATCACTATTTTTAATAGATGTTTGCTTTCTGAGTAATCTACCTACTACTGCTGTGCCACCTGTCCAAGATACTTAAGGAGCGGAGGGCTGAGCAGTTGTATCTGTGGGATTTGCAGAAGAATAACATTGTGACTAATTGATTAAAGTATTTGTGTTGAATGACTGTACTCAAAATTATTTGAAATCCATTGTAAACTTCATTGGCAAAACATCTGTTTGGTTTTTTTTTAAAACAGCTATTTCAAAAATTTGTTGAATGTTTTTCTGGATATCCTGTTACAAAAGGTAAACAATTCACTTGATGTTAAGTTTCTTTATGGCTTTTATTATAAATTAATCCTTATTTTTCTCCTAAAGGAAGAAGCTCTGAGTGGATATACTATAAAGAAAATAAAGGAATTAATTCAGTAATATGGAATGCAATGAGGTTATTGGAGAATTAATCAAATAATCTCTTCTGATTATTGTTACGGTGACTCCTCAGTCACTAAGTTGTTTTTTTTTATTTCCTCAGTTCATGTACAGACTTTCTTTTCCTAGCAACAGTCCATCCTGTTGAAGGATCCTCATCTTGTTTATTATCATTGACCAGTTTTAACCCTGGAATTACTTCAAGCAATTTCAGTATTGATTGGCCTTTTAAACCTTCTAATAATTGACTTTACATTTATATTCTTCCAGACTGAAAGTCATGCTGGCTTTATGTGTTGTTCATTGGTATCTCTCCTTTTGTTCATCTTTGCTTTTTGTTCCAGTGTCGTTCTTTCTCCCTTGCATTGTGGCATTAAAGTTTCTGACTGATAAACATTTGCATTAAGTTAACTGCTTTTACGCCATTCCTAAAGGTTTCCCATAAAATTTCAGGAAAAGATGAACATGAATAAAAATCATAAAGCTCCTGAGTAAAAAAGAAAGGCAATTGCATATATAAATCTGTGAGCAACTGACACTATTTGCATGTTTAAAGTTACCCATGTACTACTTCTAATCTGGGTCATGGGGAAGAAGAATATGCTCGTGATTTTAGAAGGTTTCACTAGCAGTTTTTTGAATAGAAACCATGAATCAGCTTCCATGATGTTCAGAATTCTTTTCATTTACGTTCTCCAAATGTTTCTGAAAGCAAGTTTTTATTCAGAAGAATGTTCATTGCTAAGTAAAATATCAGAGATAAGGGTGTGAATGCATGTTTGCGTGAGTATTGGCACTGGAAGCATTTACATGGCCATCTGGACAACTCTGTCAGTTTGGGAGACATTCAAAAATTAGCATGTAATTTGGAAATCATAAGTGGAGTGCAAAAACAGAGTAGCACAGTGGTGTTAGTTTCAGCATCAGTACAGTGAGTCATTCAAGAGCAATCTATGGAATGAAATTGCATGAAGTAGTACTTTTCCTTACTCAATTCATTCAGGTTTTATCAAGCTGGAAAAAATGGATTTAGAAATAATGAAAATATTTGTAGAATTCCCCACTGATGTACAGATGGTGTGAGTACATGTGCAAGAAGCTTGTCATAATTAAAATTTTTTTCAGCTTTCTACAAAGCTATTCATCACTTCACTTTAAATAACATAAATCAGTAAAATTCCTATTTTTGAGTTTTGAAAAACTTCAAAATGAGGATTATGGAATTTGGTTCTTTTACTTTATGTTTTTCTCACAACATGCTATGGCAGAAATAAAACACAGTAGCAAACAACAGATGTGGACAGATGATGAGTGTATGTAAACCTAGTCTTTAGAGAGGTCATCATTAAGAAACCACTTTATACATGTCCATAGCTGAAATGAACTGTGCCACTTGGCTTTATTATAACCATGACTTCAGTTGATACAATTGGCGTGAACATGAATAACATCCAGAGTTCCTGGGTCCCAGGCTCTGATTTCTTGTTGCTAGCAAGTTGTCCCAAAACTCTCTGGCAGAAATTTGGCAACTTCTATGGGCAGAAAAGGCAGTTTTTGAAAATATAATTGTCTGAATGTCAAGCCATGATAAAATGATTCTTAATTGGAAGCCCATGTCAATCCATTAGTAACAACAGAGGGAACTTTCAACTAGAAGAGGAAGGAAGGAAGAAAGCAATTGAAGAACACAAGTCATTCACATACTTCTTCATGAAAATTTGTTATAAATGCTGCATAATTTTAGAGATTAATATACCTCCTCCTATATTCTAGCATTCTTGTATATTTCAAAAACATTTTCAGTGGAGGAGCCTGTTGAAAAAATTCCAAGAATAATGACTACTTTCTCCATTTAGGCTCATTCTTTTGCATGGGTAGAAATGATGTTATATTTTTTTTCCATGGGCAGCCCTTTGAGTAAGATATAAGAGATACATGATGTCTGGCTTCAACTGGAAATAACTATTTTTACTTAAGACCTTTCATATCTGGCATTTTATCCTTCTCAGTGTGATGCAAATAAAAAAGAAAAATGAACCCAGAAGAAAAAACAAGACAAAAAAAATCAAACCCCCACTCTTTTTATTAAGGATTAGTATTAGTATTATTTACAGGATAGACAGAACTACAGGAGCCCCTCTCTCATTTGTCTCAAGCTGCAAATATGTTTTTAGATCTTCCCAGAAAAAGAAGTGAAGGGGAAAGTAGCAATATGTTCAATAGCTGTTACTTTGGTATGCAGTATGCCTGAAAGAAAAAACAGACATAGATGTAGAGTCATCTGGGGCCCAGTGTTAGGATCCTCACTTTACCAACAATTTCTTTGGGAGTTTCCTTGATATTTCAATTATTCTCTTTAAGTACTGAAATTGCCTTTAATCTTCCAAACAGTTCTAGTTTCACGAGTTTAAGGAAAAGCTGTTTGACAACGGATTTTTTTACAGTTCTAAGGAATCTAATCTTGTAGCTACTTCAAAGGTACAGAGCTCCAGGACCATTACTGTTGGCTTTGCTGCAGCTGTGCTGGACATAAAACACCAACTGTGCTTCAATGACTTGGGCTGCTCACAACCCACCTGCTCCCAGGGTCACTCTGACCCACCACTGTAATCAGGTTGTTTATTTATTATTTTAATTGTCTTTAATTATTACTGGGAGTTGCAACCTTGTTCACAAAACTTCTATCACTAAAATTCCTTGTGCTAAAAGGAAGAATTTTCACTGGTGTACAGTGTGTAGCTCATACTAGGAAAACCAGTAAAAGGGACAGCGGGAAAAAAAACAGGGAGGCAAAACAAAGCTTGGTGGTCCTTGTGTGAAGCCACTGAAGTGGCATCCTTAATCTCTGGTAGGACAAGGAGTACAGAGATGGTAAAGGGAGAGAAGTGCCTGAGGCTGGGAATCAGATATGGAAATTGGGCTGATACCAGGTGAAAACACTTGTCCTCTGGAGAAGACATTCAAGCAGCAATGAAGCACTCTGATAGGAATGATGGAAAGAGCCAGATGAACGGAAAAAATATACAAGCACTTTGTCCATTTCTGACTAAAAAACAAGTTAAAATCACTAAAATTAACATTTGCTGTTACAACAGGGAATTCTTGTTAAGATGAAGCAGGAATGGAAACCTCAAGTTGTTAATTTATATGTAAAATAAATTCCTTTTAATTAGGTTTGGCTGAAAGCTGCTGCACCTGATGCTTTTTGATATTTTCTGTATCAGTCAAAGAAGAAAAGGAAGACAGAGAATGAAAAATAACAATTTCAATTCTATTTGCATAGAATCTAGGACTACAGAATTAGAGGATGCAGTCACTTCTATATTTTGGCTCTCATGCAATACAGAATGGAATTTTAAAAAATTATCTGCAAGGTTTACTACGAGCCAACCAAAACAAATAGAGAAGAGAACTGGCGTAAAGAGAAGCTATTACCTGAAGTGAACAGAAAAGAAAGGATCTTCAGGAGAACCCATCTATTTAGTGCCATATAGAAAATATTATTCTTACAGAAGAACGAGGGTCATTATTATTAATATTATTAGGGGCCTGGAGCACCTCTCCTGCAAAGACAGGTTGGAAGAGTTGGGACTGTTCAGCCTGAAGAAGGAAAGGGACCTGGGGGAGCACTGCAGCCTTCCAGTACCTGAAGAGATCTACAAGAAGTCTGGAAAGGGATTATTTACAAAGGCATGTAGGACAAGAAGGAATGGACTCCAACTGAATGAGTAAGTTTAGATCAGATATAAGAAGAGTTTTTTTACTGTGAGGGTGGTGAAACACTGGAACAGGTTGCCCTGAGATTCTGTGGATGCCCCATCTCCGGGCGTGTTCAAGGCCAGATTGGACAGATGGGACAATGAGAAACCTGTTCTAAGGGGAGGTATCCTTGTCCATGTAGTGGTGGTTCATCTTAAAGGCCTTTTCCAAAACAAACCAGTCTATGATTTGATAAGTCTGTGTAGGGAAAGGAAGGAGAGTGTTGCTGCAGAGGTATGCAGAGGTAAAAATGATGTCAGTAAATTAGTCAGTCATTCCTCTGCCTAGTAGCAGATGCTGAGGGTAATGGTGCAAGAGTGAAGGAAAATGAGAAGGACAGAAGAACAACTCTCTGAGGACCTCTTCCTGTGGAGAAGAGGCTAGTGATTGGATGCTGCTGCTTCATCTTATCAGAATGATGCTGCTGGCCTGGATTCTCAGCTGAAGCAACTCAGATGAACCACATTGATATGAGTGGAATAATTTTGACTTATGTTGCAATTTATGAAGCTTGCTTATGAAATTCTAGTCACAAACAAGTCCCTGAGGGAATGCTGCTTTGGCTAAGAAAGGATGAACTTCAACTGCTGGGGTTTCCCACTCTGGCACAGTATTAAAATCACACATTTAATATGTTTTAGATATGTTAATGAGTGTAAACAGATTTAAACATGTTTCAGTCTTTAAAATATTAAAAAACAGCCTCCCTCTTACACTTGCATTTCCTGGGATTTCCTGCAGCACAGCTTTTCAGCAGCTATGCCATGACCAGCATCAAGAAATTAATCCAGCAATAAAACTCCAAACACCCCACGATTTCCATAAATGTTTTTGGCATCTGATTCAATTCCTCCAGTCTGGTTCTCAGCATTCTCTTTAAAGATGAAACTGGAACTGAGCCTGGCAATGGATATAAAGAATAACAGAAAGGATTTCTACAGGTGTGCTTACTGGAAAAAGCAGGCAATAACCTATGCTGCTAAATTGGGGATGGCACATAGGAGAAAGTGACCTCCTGAGGAATCTGAATATACATAAGTCCATTGGACCTGCTGAGATGTATCAGAGTGTCCTGAAGGCATTGGCTGATGTAGTTGCCAAGTCACTTTCCATCATATTTGAAAAATCATGGTAGTCAGGTGAACCTCCATGTGACTGGAAAAGTGAAAATATTGTACCCAAATTTAACAAGGGCAGAAAGGAGGGCCCTGGGAACTACTGACTGGTCAGCTCACCTTAGTACCTGGGAAAAGCATAGAACAGGTCCTCCTAGAATCTGTGATAATGGACACAGGGAGGACAGGGAGGTGATTTGAGACAGACAGCTTGGCTTCACCAAGGGAAAATCCTGACTGGCCAACTGAGTGGCCTTCTATGATGGGGTGATTACATCAGTGGATAAGAGAAGGACTACAGATGTCATATATCTGGGCTTATGTAAAGTCCAGACATGTCTTCCCCTAAATGTCTTTTTCTCCAAATAGGAGTGTGATGGATTTGATGAGTTGATTGTTACATGGATAGAAAAGTGGGTGAACTGTCACATCCAGAGGGTAGTGGTCAACATCTCAGAGTCCCAGCGGACATCAGTGAAAATTGATGTCCCTCAGGGATCTGTATCTGGAGCAGTGTTATTTAATAGCTTCATCAATGACACAGATGAAGGGATCAAGTGCACTCTCAGCAAATTTGTAGATGATCCCAATGTGACTGACACTGTTGACCAACCTGAAGGCATGCCATCCAGAGGGACCTGGACAAGATGGAGAAGTGGGCCCATGGGAATCTCATGAGGTTTAACAAGACCAAGTGCAAGGTGTTCCTGGGCTGAGACAGGTCCCAGTATCTTCTCCAGGCTGAACAAACCAGCTGTCCTAATAAGGTCTGGATCCAATGGCCGCTGAGCTCTTGTTCTGCAAATCAGCTCCTCCATCTGGTTCACCATTCAGCTTCACAAAATCCTGTGCTGACACATTGCAGAGGTAGGCAAGCTCCGAGGATTGAGGACTGCTGAAGTTGCTCCTCCACAGAGGAAATCTCTGCAAGACTGTGGATGAGATTCTCTGCCCAGAACAAGGCCAGAGTGGAAAATTACTTTTACCTTGTAATTGCCATGGGGGTGTCAGATCCCCTGCCTAGCTCTCCTCATGGCTACACAAATGTCTAAAGATGCTCCAAGAATTTCACCTCTGAAAATCAACTTGCTGCTTTGTGCCTGTTTCAGGTTGCACTTCAAAAGCATAAGGGACTTCATACCACCAGCTAGGTGGGTAGTTCTTTCCTCAGAAAAATAATGCATTTTTTTCTCCTAAATATAGAATTTGGGGAACACAGACAGCTGCAGGAAAATTTTTAATGACATAGACATTTTCTTATTCTTAACAATTATTAATTTTTGAAGACAAGTGAAGCTATTTCCCAAAACTTGAAAGATATATTTTTTTTTTTTCCAGCAACAAAATAAACGTCCTTTAATTCATGCTCTCTGGAATATGAAAAATATATTTACTAGTCAATCTTTTACTCAGGTTACTTTTTATGTGGCTGATTTTTTTGTTTTACATATGAAAAGTGAAAAAAGTTCCATTGCTGTGTAGCCTTGAGGGGTATTTTTGATATCAGAGTGTGGCAATTTTTCAGACACCACTAATAAAAATTGTTACTGTATACAGTATAATCCCTTTAAAATGTCTTTCCCTGCTACTGCAGCTGTGAATTATTTCCTTCAGGGGAAAAAAATCCGTTTTTATTCTGGTCCTTCACTCCTATCTAAGTGTTTGCTTTACAGCTGTGCTGCAGGTTTCTAATTTGAGGCTAATTAAATGCAGACACTTATGAAAACCAAGGATGCGATTTGCAAGGAGAACAACACTCCTGGGGATGTGAAAAATGAAACAAAGTAATGAAAACCATCCATTACTCCTGAGGCTGCAAGGCAAAATTCTCTGTGGGTGTAGCTGCACTGGCTGGTGGGGTGATGCTGGAGGAGGCTCTGGTATGGTTCTGGCGGGCACACCAACAGCAGCACACAGTGCTTCACCCAGCACGTAACATTTAGGGGAAGACGTGTCAAAGACTTTACACAAGCCCAGATATATGATGTCTGTAGTCCTTCTCTTATCCACTGATGCAATCACCCCATCACAGAAGGCCACTCGGTTGGCCAGACAGGATTTTCCCTTGGTGAAGCCAAGCTGTTGGCTGAGGTCTGCGCTTGGCTGATTGCAGCCCATCCTCTTGCAGGGGCTCCCAGTGTTGCAGCTGAAATAGCTGCTATTAGAGTCCAGGGAAAGGAAGCAAAACGGGCCTTTACATAATATACACGGATGTTTAATTCAGCTGCGTGGTGAGATGTTCAGGGTCCAAGGCAGGACTCATGGGGAGAGTTCAGGATTCTGTCTTGCAGGGTAGGGGCTGAACAGTGGCATAGGGGCAGTACAAAGATGAGGGCCAATGGGGGAACAGGGAGGGAGGGGCTGAGGGACACAGGACCAAGGGGAAGGAGCCAACAGGCTCTAATGGCTTTTGAGGGAAGCTTCTTGAGTCTCCCTAACCCCGAGAATGCCTCTCAGGGTCCCCACATCCCAGCACCCCATGGGATCTCACTGTGGTATGCATGGCACAGGGACAGGGCTAGTGCTACATTTCACTGTCCTCACTGCCCTAGGGTCCTGTTCTTTATTTACACCATATAGGATTCTCTGGCCTGTGTGCCAAGCAGGAGACCCCTCTTCCTGCTGCTAGGGCCAACCCAAGGAACCTGAATTGCATGTGCAAAGAAGGTGAGAAAATTGCAAAACCCAGGCTTTTCTTCAATCAGGTCAGAGCCCTTTGTTATTACAAGTGGAAATGGACAGCTTTTAGATGGATTAATGTATGCTGCTGTAGATCTTCAGCTACTTATCTGAACCAGTGTAAGCAAAGAAAGTGATGAGCAAGTTAGTTTTCTCTGCCATTATTAAGTTAATTGTTGCCCTTGGTAAAATCTGTCCAATTTTTAAGCTGAATATCATGTAACAAAATTGCTACCAGTCACCAAATCAAAATTATTTGGAAACACATTTTGAAAGTGGTTGCATTTTCTGGCTGAAGAGGATCTCAGTTGCAAGGAGTTATTTGATTTGACTTTGCTTCCTTATCTATTGCAGAAGACATCAGGAATAGAGAATACTGGAAAGAAAAGGTACTAAAAGGTCACAACTAATAGTGCCTTTATCACTTTGCTGTAGTCTGCTGGCACTGGAGTAATCTTTTTTTGTGATAAGTGTTGTTATGACATACATAGAAGTGGGAATAAAGTGCTGGCTGTGAGCATATCACAGACAAAGGAAATCTCTTACTGGAACAGAGCACAAGGCAAGCCCAAGTGACTCTGTGGCTGCAAACAGGAATTTTTTTTCCTTTTTTCTTTCATTTCTTTTCCTTTTTAATTACTAATATACCAAGCTCTTTCAGAACACTTTTTTCCAAAGTCAAGATACAGCATTTGATTTGAAAAGGAAGCCAGGGAAGCACAGTCATATTCCTGTTCATGGAGAGTCACACATATAAATGCAAATATGTCTTCTGGGAGAAGGGGTAGATACTCAAGTCTTCTCTTTGTGTTTTTGTGATTTTGTGGTTTTGTGTTTTTGTCACTGTTTTTGTGAAGTATGATAATCAAGGTGTGCCTGGAAAACAAGGTCAGTGATGACAGTTGATCTTACAGTGTCTGAAAATTGTAGCCACTGATTTGAAGCCTAAATGCCCTCAATGAACTGAAACTGGTGTTATAAATGCATGGAAAGGGCCAGGCGCCAGCATCAGCAACCTCAGCAGCCTCTGGGGAGCTCTCTTTTATGTACAGTGAGGATGAGACAGGTGGGTTTGAGGTCATGTTCATGGAGGTGGGAACTATCTGCCTGAAGACCATACCCATGAGGTCACAACATGCCATCTGCCCTGCAGCTTGCATGAGCATCCTGTGGCTGCTGCTGCACTGGGATTTTAAATTCACCCCTCTGAAGGAGGCTTCCGTATTTTCTTTTTTTTCCTTCTGTGTCTTATTGTTCTTATACCCATGCAGATACAAAAATAGCCTTCCCTTTAGCTGTCTGCCCTGGTCCAGGCACTTCTCTTGAGACTGTTCCAGCTTATGTAACTAATCGCTTCCTGCAAAGTGTGTATGGATCCATACAAATAACTTGTAATGTTTAATTAAACTAAACTGTAATCAGCAGAATTTATCTTTTGACTACTGTGTACCAGGGAAGCTTTATCTGCTGAAAATATGCAATGAGATTGGCTTGACTTTTAAAGGCACCATGTGAGGTTCTCATTAGCCTTATTATAATTTTTGAATAATAAATATGTAAATGATGAGTTTCACATGGGAGATTTAATTCTGTGCTCTTATTTCTGATTAGCTGGAAATACACTCTGGCTCTGTCAGATAATTGGTAGCACAGCACACCAATAAGGCATTTCCCTACAATTCATCAGAAGCAGTTGAAATTAAAGAAGGCAGGAGCTGTTACATTTTTGACAGTTTTGTAATGCCAACTTGTTGAAGTTATAACTTAGCCATTAATATAATGTATGAATTATTAAATCTTTCTTATGTTAGAAATTTAAAAAGTGAAAACCCCAAACTGAAGATCTGAGCCTGAAGTATAAATGCTCAAATGCTCTGGGAATCAGATTTCTGCCTTCCTCTCTGCCCCATTTCTTTTCTGAACTACTCTCTAAAAAACCCCCAGGCATTTAGTTTGAGTAAGGTGGAGGGAAAGTAGTATCCTCAGGAATTTGAATTTTACGTGCAGAGCCCAAAGATGTAATTTACCTGTGTGATTATTTTTATTTTTTTTTTACATCCTGACATTGATGAGCCTGGCTATACGATGACTAATAAAGTGTCACTGCAAATGGAAGATTCCAAACAAATCTGAGTGTGGTAATTGGTGTACAACAGCTTAATATTTGAATGAATTTCCCTGTCCTTAACTGAATGCAGTGGAAGAGGCAGGATCATATGAAGAAATAGTAGTTGATTAGTAGTAGACTAACAAAGTGCAAAAGTACCCTCCGCATCAAGAATCCATAGTTTTAATTAATTATTGTTGTGCAAATTTTATTTTGTTGCTTTAATAATTGACTCCTATATACATAATAAAATGCAAAGAGTTCTCTACTGAGATGACAAAATAACCACAAGCAGAGACTGTGGTTCTAGCATTATTTCAGTATTTCATGACAGTGTAACATTTGAGTAATTTGTTTAATCAAACATTCTTTCCCCGGTTTGAGAAGGACTCTTTTCCTAGTTATAATGCGGACATCCACACACCATTTTTTTCTCTTCTCACAAGGCCAACTTTAAGTTCCTCGTTTGGTAATTTGAGTTCAAATTTTTACCAAGCATCTACCAGCTCTCCTCCACACAAGCAGTCTTCTTGGCTGACAAAGGACAGTTCTCCCCTATCCTGGGGCAGTTTCTCCCACCCATCAGAAGCATATCAGTTTTATCAGCTTCTCATCCCTTTTTATTCTTCTTTACTCTTTATATTACCTACCCACTTTCAAATGCACTAGGCTGCTTTGCTGCTTTTCTCTGTCATGTTGTAAAAAGTCATGGAAATGTTACTTAAACTGCTCCAATTGCCTTTTAACACTGCAAAAACAGTAGAATGAAACCAGGAAAGGATTTAATTTTAAAGTTCTGGTAATAGATGACAAAACATAAATAAACTGTGATTGTCAAGCTTGTCATGTGTCCAAAGTGGGTTAAATATTCATATTCTCATGTGAATTATGTAAGAAAATCATATGTGGCTAAATGATCTATTTACTCAATTTTAGTGAAGATTCAACAGAAGTTTTTCTTTTTTCTAGCTTTATAAATAATTTTTCCCTTTCCATATTTAAATTTTCCAGTTTTGGAAAGCCACCAGCTACAAACTATTACAACCTGCCACATGAAATTATTGTCACACAATCAAATATTCAAAAAATGTCTTACCAACTTAGGCCCTAATAAGAATATTTGATGGTGTATGCATTTCAATGTGTTTGTGCAATTCTCCATTATTCCTTTACAGGTGAGCCCATGTAAAACAGAGAAGAGATTGTTATTGCTGTACTGCAATCATCAACCCTTATTTCATTACAATTACTGCAGTAGTTATTCATCATCAGTATTATGATGATTTTAATAAGTTTAAAAAGCACATTCTTTCAATGTTCATTAGTTTTCTCCTATTGTTATGATCCTCATGACATCTGCTATTGGTAGACATTCAAATTATTGTCTAACTGAGATGAAAAAAATCCTTTGTGAATTGAATGCAAGGCAATGCATGATCTGATTTGTAGTCACTCTAAAATGCAACAAAAAAAGCTTTAATTCATATGCCTTTTCTTTTTTAATAGTTCTGCAATGAGAACTAGGGTAAGACCCCCTGGAAGTATTATTTTCCTTCTGTTAAGTGCTGAGGAGTGTGAGCAACCCTCCAAATTTATAGACTTCAGTCACAATGCCTCTTAATTATAGGAGCACTCTGTTTGGTGAGACACAAGAGTTCTTTAAATGGTACTGAGAAACTGCCTTCTGAGAGGATGGAGATGGCAATCCCTGAGTGTCAGCACTGCACATAGGGTGATTTTTAAGATCAACCACTGTGTTCCATCCCAGGGCATGTACAAAACCAGGCTTGGCCCTTGGCGTAGTGCGAAAGCACAGCAGAGGTTGGGATCAAACCCCTCAAAGATGAGGTGCAAACACAGCAGCATGAACCCTGGGTGCCTTGGTTTGGAAAGACAGGTGTCTGCAAAGGAAGGCAGGAGCCTCCCCTGAAATGGAAAGAATGTAAACCCCCTCCCTCTGAATCGTTATAAATTTGAAATTAAGGAGGACTCTCAGGCAAAAATATGGGAGCAGGAATAACAGTTATTAATTAGGGAAGAAAATAAAAAGATAAAATAAACAGTGCAGTAAACTAAAACAACACTGACAGAGTCAGAATACAACCTGACACCCTGTTGGTCAGGGTGTTGGTGGCAGTCCAGTTGGAATTGTGGCTGCAGTCCTCCTGGAGTGTCAGGTGTGGTTCTGTTGTAGCAGTTTTCCTGTGGAAAGCGTGTAGTTTTCCTCTGAAGGTCCAGTGGAAGAGGCAGCTGTTCCTCTGGGAAATCCAGTGGAGAAGCTGTGCTGGTGTTCCAAAATCTCAAGATTATATCTGGGTAGCAATGGTTGGCTCCTCCCTCTGGGCAGAGCATCTCACAATGGGATGCTGTAGTTCTTATCAGTCATGCAGTGACATTCAATGGTCTGTTATCAGCAGATGTCCCCCTAGAGGAGGGATTGGGTGGGGAAAAGATAAGGAAAACTACCCACTTAACAGAAGACAACTGCCATAGAGATGACAAATAGAATACAATTTGCTTGGCAATCCAGGACCCTGGGTGCGCTGTTATTCAGTGCAATAGGGCTGCTCTTTGAAAATGTACAAACAGAAGCTCAGATTGAAGCTGCAATGAATGCTTTTTTGTAATGAAAGCCGAGATCATGGCACAGTCCACATGGTCTACATTGAGCTGTCTGATACCAGAGGTGGCTGTGAAGAAACATTGTGAAAAATGCACCAAGTAGAAAGTTAAGAATTTGCCTCTCTTTTATGGGGAAAGCATTATAAAGACTTCAGTTCTTTACACTCATGGGAGAAAGCAAAAATATTCCAGGAACATTAAGGCTTGGTGTGGAAGATACCCATACCAGCTGCAGCTAGTAGGGTCTCCTCCTGGGTACAGAAACATAATTTAGGCATTGTTTAATCTAGGAAATATTAAAACCACAGCAGCAGCAGCTCTTAGTGGAGTCCTTCTTCAAGATACTGGAAGAAACTGTGTTTCAATCCTTGAAATAAAGTGGTCAGACATTTTAGAAGTAGTTCCGTTCCGCTCTTCCTTCCCTTCCTGCACAGTCCTTCTGAAAACGCAGTGTCAGAACTGCATTTTACAGGTTAAAAATCTTCTTATTTCATGGTAAAAATTTATTCATTATATATGAGTAGGCTTTGTTTAGCTAGACTTAAAACACAGTGTCCTTATCCTTGTCCTCATGAGTTTTCTGTGACTTGCATGCCTGTGAAGCATGTTTCTGCTTTGATTCTGAGTGTTTCTTTCATCAAGATAGGACCAAGAGAGTCCTCATCAAATTGCTCTATGTGTTTTTTATTCTCTGCTCTACTGGTCACCAGCTTCCCTGATCTTGGACTTCATGGTGGTTTAAGACCCTTGCTTAGGTCAGCTCTGCCCCACATAAAGATTCAGCAGATAGATGCTGATCTGCTGTGATAAAAGACAAAAATTATGCCTAACATCCGCAGCTGCCAAGCTGCTGTCCTACTTAAAACATGAAAACTGAAGGAAGAAATAGGAACCATTTCCATTTTAAAAAGCTGTGCTAGACAGCAGCAGCAAGAGACAATCTAACACTTCCAGATAATCAGAATAAAACCATGTCTGCTTCTACTCGGAATAAAGGCTAGATCTTCTTTATTGTCCTTTCCTTCTTTTGAGAGTCCACCTCCACTCAGGAGCTGTTACAGTGCAGAATTTGCTAGGCTGTAATACTGCCTGCCAAATTTGTAAATGGAATTCCCCATCAAGACAAAATCCTTCTACAATCTCACTACAAAGTGAGCAGACTGTGCTGGTTCAAATGTAAACCAGCACAAAAGTGGGAGGAATGAACCCCACACAAACACCTTGAGAGAGATTTCAGGAGTTACAATTTAATAGGAAGATTACAATAAATGCAAAGATACAGAAAAAACTGGCTTAAACCTACAAAGTTAGAGTACAACCTGGCACCCTGTTGGTCAGGGTGGCAGTCACAGGCCTATCAAGTAGTGATTGCAGTCCTGTTAAAATGGTGGTCCTATAGAAGGTCTGGTTTTCTGGTGGAAATCCAGGTCATCCTCTGGATCTGTCCAATGGTCGTGGTGTCCTAAGTCCCCAAAATGCCCATATACACTGTATACAGGGAGGTTCAGGCAGTACCTCCCCCAGTTCAAGCTGAAAGAAAAGGCAAGCAAGTAGAAAGAAAATCCTGTATTTATAGGCCAAAAATGCCAAAGATTATTGATATGATAGATAGGTATCTAGGATATTTCAGTATATATATCAAATGAGACTAAACATTGTGATTATTATTTCTAGCACAGATCCAGTTTTCATGTGGTTATACTCCAACTTTTTTTTTTTTCCAGTTCTGGTCTTGCAGACTTTCTTCCTAGTATCAGGTGAAAAGAGCAGAGCAGCACCTGACATGGACAATTTATATCAACTAAAGTATACCCTATTTATTTTTCTAGCTTTTAATCAATCTTGTCAATGATTTTCTGGAGTATGTTAAGACATTTTGGAGACCAGTAAAAAAATTTGGAATCACAACAGGAGATACAGGCACTTTTTCCTTAGTCGTTTTCACATCTCACTCATTGACAAACAATTGTGTGATTTGCATGACTACAGCAACACTGACAGGACTGCCGCAAGCTTTCTCTGTACTGTTGCTGAGAAAAAAAGAAGTATGTGTGTACACCAGTTTGGTCTTTTAAGGAGAGTAAAATATATTTGTGATTTTGAAGACAAATTATCAAACATGGACAGCTCAGGGCATGTTCTAAAAATACAAAGAAGTTTATTTGGAAGAGCAAGAAGGCAATACTGCCATTAAAACCTGTGTGCACGTACCAAATAGATGTATAGACATGAGCTTTGCCTGCCAATCTGATTACTGTGTGAGTAAAAATAAAGACAAAGGTGTGTATTTTTGCGAATAGATCCTGAGTCAATAAATTGCACTTTCAAGATATGGCAGTAAATATCAAAGATGCTTGAAATGAAAGTGGCACTAGGGCAGTCCCTTGGTCCCTTTGCAAAAGACTGAGGATTAGCACAGGTATTTTAGTGCTTCAGAGAGAAGAGCCTGACTGACTTCCCACCATGAGAGCCTGTTGTGAAGGCTGACAATCTTCTGAATATAAAGCTTTGCAGAGATGTAGCTGATGTCTTGGCCTCTCCTGCATGACTTTTTCAGTAGGACTCATTTTGGTAAATTACATTCTCTTGGCTTCCTTTAGTTTTGTTTTAATGGTTACTTGTTTAACCACTGCTGCTCTATAACACATCTTCTCTCAACTCCCTGTAGCCTTGCTCTTTAATCTTTATTCCACATATATGTGAGGCATCATTTCAGAGAGATAACAATCTAAGTTCAGGAAACAGAGACAGAGGAAAAGAGACACAGAGAGCAATACACAGAGAGTAAGTCAGGTCGAAACAGAAGGGTCTTGCTAATAATCAGGGTGACATTGAAGCCCTGGATGTGTCTCAAAGTATTTTAATACAGATTGTCTGTGGTTGCAGGATAAAAGAAGACATTTGCTTTATTCCTGCAGAAGTGAGTTCATGCTACAATTATTTCTTTCACACTGTTCTTCATGCATCTCCTTTATTTTCTTACACCTTACATTTGGTTTAGTATCACAGTCCATCAGGTGATAGTTTTTTCCTGGTCTACAGCATACTTATTTTTCTTGCTTGTTATTCCCAGGAGCACACGTGCATTCTACATGGCTGTATGAGGAGGAAGAGCAAAACTAACCAAGCTACTCAGGAAATGCCAGCTGAGAGCACTACTTCAGGAACAATTGCTCCAAATGTGAGTAGAAGCTGTAAATTTGCTCTCCTTTTTTCTTCTGACATGCACATGTTTTTCTAACACTCCCGTTCTTCTTCCACAAAAATATCACCAATTGCCATATTTAATTTATGAATATATATAGGAACATCTTTCCAGAGAAACCATTATTTTTTCTTTGCCTTTTTTGAATTTATCTGCTAAACACTTGTGAGATCTTGAAACTTATTATATTCCAGCCCCTCCCTATCCCTCCCCCCTTCCCCAGGGCTGGTTCCTTCACTGATGCAACTGCACAGAAACCTTTAGATTAGGAGGAATTCTCTAATTTTCATAATACCCATAGAACTGGAGTTTATATAAATCTGCTTTAGGAATCCTTGATGGGGATTGCACTGGCTGGAATAGAGTCTTTCCGGACACCTTCCTGGTCATGGAAGTGGCTCCTTTGGAATTGATGTTTTCACCAATGGTCCTTCACTGTTATCTGGACTCTGAAGCAGTGAATTCCACGGAAGCATTCAAAGATTTATTTAGTATCCATCTTAAAAAGTTACGAGAAAGAAGGTCATATGAACTTTTTGTTGTTGTTGTTAGGAAAGAAAGAAAATAAAAGAAGTTGCATAGGCAGGAATGCTTTATCAAACTTTTGAATTCTTCTTTCTGACATACTGTCATTTGTCCTCGATTTTGAGAGCTTTACCTGCACTGGAGTCATGGACAAAATGGGCAGATTTTTTCTTATCACCCATGAAGGAAGGTTGAATTCATGGTGCCAGCATGCAATGCTGGAAATGGGATTTACAAACCTTTATCAAGTTAAAAGCATTTAACATTCAGCCTGTCCCTCATCCAGCACCATTCTCAGTCTGCAAAAGCTGAGATCATATCATTATTTCTCTATAATTAGCCTATTTTCAGATAGGAAAATCAATAATGAGGAACACCTTCAGGCACCAGTGGCACAGATAAGAAAAGCCACAGCAGGGACTGTCACCAATTCTTGATTGCATGCTGGTGTTTGCTGGTCCCTCCTGGTTGAGGGATTTAGATCCCCTCTTCAAAAGTAAAAGCTGGTTGCAAATACTGCAAGGTTCTAGACACTAGGTGTTTATCTTCTGTTCTGCCTGAGATTCTGCATTTTTAGGTTCCCTGACTTTCTTAAAAAGCACCAGGTGCCTGAGTTTTCAAGCACTTAGGCATCACAAAGCTTTTGAAAAGTTTACATCTTTTACATCTGTTTCTGTAGCTCAACAGAGATGTCATGCATGTAAATACAGCCAGGGCTGTGTGGGAAATGTATGCTACTGCTGCATCCAGCAGTGAACGAACTGGGCCATTCTGCTCAGGAATAACTATGATGTTTTCACACTTACTATTATTCAGAATTGCACTGGACATTAATTTCATTCAATTTTTGGCAAATGGAACTGTACTTTGAGTTCACAAATTTGAAAAAAAATATCAAAAAATTACTCTAACTGGAATTTATTACCTGGAATTCTATTGCAGTGCAAGAGTAGCTGTGTGCATGTCATATCAAAAGATGTTCATGAAAGATGC
Organism: Melospiza georgiana; assembly: GCF_028018845.1. Lineage (NCBI taxonomy): Eukaryota > Metazoa > Chordata > Aves > Passeriformes > Passerellidae > Melospiza > Melospiza georgiana. The sequence continues at coordinate 15,129,035 of NC_080465.1, forward strand.
CTCAAGATAAAAATTTGGACTGGGGGCCCTGGATTCACGACTGGATTACACTGCAATTTTCCTGCGTGGCTTCAGGCAGCCCAGGTTATTCTCAGTGTTTAAGATTCCCACTTTTATAACTTTTCTCTTTCTCACAGGGCATGTGCTGCAGGTAAGTGCATTAAAAGTTGTAGGGTCTGTGAACACCAGAGTATGGAGGAGATAAATGTGCTTTAGAGTTTTGCTGAGGAGAAGCAATGCAAAATGCTTTCAGAAGAGGAGCAATTCATAACCACGTTATAGTGCCCTTTTTACCTCTGTATGCACCATACAAAGAAAACACCTTTGATAGTATTTTGGGTAAGAACATGAAAATGCTGTCTTATGTGTTATCTGTTTTTCCCTTCTCCTTTGAAGGGACCCTACCTAATTATTCTCAGTCGGCTATAAAGAGAGAAAAAGAAAAAGGACAGTCAGAGATTTCAAAGTTTTCAAAGTAATTTCAAGTACATAGTATCAAGTTACATACATACATACATACATACGTACATATATATGTATATATATATATATATGTATACACACACACACACACACACACATATATATATAAATAAAATGAAATTAGTATTTTATAATTTCTTGGAATACTGCTAGGGAATCATACCATATACTTTTTAGTTATCCAAGAGGGAGGATTGCTCATATACTGCTTTCCAGGCAGCTGGGAGAGGAAGGAGGGAAGGAAGAAAATTAGGATTTCTCTCTATATTTTTTTTTTAATAGACCTCCATCTCTGCTTCTAGACAGTTGTCTATTTCTAAAAATATGCAGCTGATAGGAGCTGCCCAATGATTCGACTGGTGGAGACAGTCAAATCATTGGGCACAATCCTCTTTGTGGATTGTGCAGAATGCGCTTTGAGAGACATGATTAATGAATGTTTCACAGGGCACTGAAATATGTAATGTATGTAACCTTGAGTGTACATTAATGTACACAGGTGTATTGGCACATTTTTGTAGTATATTTACAAACCAAACAGCCAAATTCAGTTACACTTCACCATAAGCTCCAGATATATAAACCCAGTTAGTATTCCCTGTTTGTTTTTTTAAAATCAAAATATTTCAATGCCACTATTGTTCTGTTAACATTATCAGCTTTGTGGTTCTTATCTACTGGGCCACTTTTACTTGAATTCTCCTCTTGTCATGCAAATTATTAGCAAGATACAGAATTATGAAGTATTTCTGATTATAAAAAAAAGCAATAAAACCAAAAATCAGTAAAAGACTGGCTGAAGTGAATTTATAAATTATTTAAAAACTGTCCATTTAACTTTTAAAAACATTCTTTTTTTTTTTTCTGCTTATAAACATTGTCTGTGGTTAGAAAAGCCATTAATTTAAATAATATTTATCAGTCTGACAAATATATTAACAATTTGAAAACTATATCAGGGAAAAATTTTAAATTTCACTCTCTTCCATCTTCTCATAAAAGAATTCATTGCAGATTTTCTAGCAAAATTACAACTGGAGAGGAAGGCAGTGCTAAATAGATAAAAACACCTAGAAGATCTCAAAAAATAACTATTTCTTGATTTTCCAAATACAATATTTGAGGTGGATTCAGAAGTAGAGCTCCTGCTGTCCCCTTATTTCCTCCATCTATGACTCGCTCTGGAAATGAAAAAGTCTCAAAAAAGGGCCTTTTCAGATCTTATTGAAATGAATATTTAATCTGATTCAAATTAAATTGATGGAGTTGCTAGCACCTCTCAAGCCAGACTTTATTGTTTTGCGAGGATGAACATTATTTCAATATTCATGCAGACACGGACAGCCTTGCCAACTCAGTTTAAGTGACAGTTCACACAGGGGGCTTGCAGAAAAGGTGGGGAGCAAATCCTGTGCCCTGAAGATGGGGAACCCTTGCTTTATGGTCCTCGAGGCAGTCAGCCCCGGTATGGCAGCTTGGGCCGGCGCAGCCTGCTTGCCCCTGCAGATGTCCACACCCCAAATACCTTGCAGGGGTCCCACGGTACGCCACGAGTACGGCTGAGACACCTTTGTTATCTGCTGAGGCTCTCAGTGGTGCAGCACGGTCAGGAACGCTTTAGATTGCAGCAGAGGGATCAGCCAATAACGTGTGGTGTGCAGCACAGGCAGCAAACAGCTCTGCGGGAACACCTCATCTTGAAATTTGCTTTGCTCTGTATCCCAGCTGACTTGTGTACAAATGAGTGCAGTGGAGACCAGGCTTTTGATACAGAGCTGAAGGAATGTTGCAGAAACCTGGTTTTTATCCAATAACTGGAGGGAGAGGATAAGGATTTCACTTGGAGGCATCCGATGTGTGATAGGGTGAGGGGGTGGCAGTGCCTGGGGGACAGTAGTGGTGGATGCACACCACCTCTTTACAGCGTGTTGGGTTTTCTATGGGCTTAATAGAGAATCATAAAGTTGCAAAGTGGTTTGGGTGGGAATGGATCTTTAAAGGACATCCAGTCCAAAACACCTGCAATGAGTAAAGACACCTTACACTAGCCTAGATTGCTCAGAGCTCCTGTAATCTGACCTGGATGTTTCCATGGATGGGGAACATCCATGACCTCTCTGGGCAATATGTGTATGCATTCTCATGGTAAAAACTTGTTCCTTGTGTCTTGTGTAAACTGACTCTTCTTCTGCCTCAAACAGAGAGGGGGAAATGTTGGAATCCATAAAGTTAAAGGGTTTTTAGGAAATAGTTAAAAAAAAGTATGTAGGCCTTGGATTGGAGTTTTGTTAGCATTGCAGAAAAGTTTCCCACGCAAGCAGAAAAGTTTCCCAAGCAGTAGACGTGACAAACAACAATAGACCTCTGTAGAATTGGCTTTAGGATGGCAACAAGGTTATTTAATGTATATCTTTAGAGGTTAGCATGAATAGAACTTTGTCTCTTATGAACTAGTCTTTGTTTTAGCTACGATTACGTATGTTTTATAAGATTGGATAGAATGCTTGTCAATACGTGTTTTCTGTGTCTGATTGGCTGAATTCTAGTCTGAGAGGATTTTATGTATTTCTGTACCAGCCCTGCTGGAAGAGACATTTTTTGGTGTAGATCAGTGAGCTGTCATGTCTCCATTTTGTATTTTGAGACTGATGTGCTGGAAATAAAAGCAAAAATCTCTTCACTGGTCTGGTTACAATGTTATCCATATTTGGATATTTAGCCGCGGCCTAGTGGGTTCCTTTTTTAAGACGTGGGTTCCTGACACAATTAGACTTATACTTACCCCGTCCCCCGCATATGTTACCCCTTGCCCTATCACTACAGACCCTGTCCCCATCTTTCTTATAAACGCTGTTTAAGGCCAGGAAGGCTGCACTGTGGTCTTCCTGGAGACTTCTCCAGGCTGCAGAGCCCCATCTCTCTCGACCTTTCCTCATAAGAGAGGTGCTCCATCCCTCCAAAGTTCTTCATGTCCCTTCATTGGACCCATTCCAACAGTTCCATGTCATTTCAGTGCTGAAGATCGTGGAGCTGCAGTCAGTGCTTCAGGTGAAGCCAGACAGTACTCAATGGGTCCTTGTCTAGTCCTTTGTGTTGCCCTGAAACTCTGAATGTCACAAGCTGCATAGAGGTACAATCTTCCTGGGCAAAGGAATGCATCTTGCTTTTGCCCTGTTATTTTTTCCAAGCTGAAACTTCAATGTAAAAAATTTTCCTTTGTTTATATTTTCAGAGACACTTCCAATTTTCAGTGAAAACTGACTAACGAAAAATAATTTGTTGTCAAACACATTTTTATCAGACTTGGGAGGTTGCCATGCATACATCTTGTACTGTGTACCTTCTGTTTTCCACCTTTTTTTATGAAAATGAGGAGAAAAAGAGAAGAAGATCAAGTAATGAATAATGTTATATTAAAAAAGGGGCTTTACGTGCAACTCAATTTTGGTCGAAGTTTTTAACTAGTTCTAAGACTACCAAATTAGTTTCTGCTTGAATTTCCCTGGAATTCTGTGCAGGTGCTGGGGTGGCTCAAGTTTGCTGGTAGGAATATAATACTGGTTTTGACTGAATATACTGAGCAGTCCTTTGGGATTAGTGGTGTGTGAACTGTTTAAAGTAAAGGTCTGGAAATTTGTAGATAGCAGGTCAAAGCTTTCAGTGGATACTGACAAGTATGAAGGAAGATGGATAACATGGGGATAGACAGTGAGAATGTCTATCCCCATATTATCCATGTCTAAATGTCACAGGGAAAAACAAAATGGAATAACCAAAGCAAGTTTATAATTAGATGTGTATGGCAATACAGTTTCCCTTTAAAGATAACCTCTCTCATCCTGCAGTTCATGTCCTTGTTCCTGTCTATCCCAGTCTAGCTGTAATTTCCCACGGTATTTTTCCAATATTGCAGAGTGAGGGAGTTAGTTGAATCCTACTTTCTTGATATTGAACACTGTTCCTAGCTTTAATCAGAGTACAACCTTCTTTCCTTTAGTAGATATGGAATATGGTTATATTTCCTCTAAAGTTAAATTTTCTCTCTCATCTTCTCTTTCTGGGGCCAGCAGTGTGGGACAGCAACCAGCTGAGAGGGAAGGGAGCTTGGCTGCCCCCAACTCCATGCTCCAGCCATCCTCCCAAAGGAAAACTACATTCCAGCTAGTCAACCCTAGCAGTCCTTGTGGTCAAAACCTTTACAGCCATCTCCATTCCTATTTCTTTTAATTATAGGTGTTAATCCAACTGATACCACTTCTTGCAGAAGATAACATAAAGATTCTACAGAAATGTAAAGTTTTTAACATCTTCTAAAAATTTTTTAATCCAGGGAGGGAGAGCTCCTTCTCATATTAATTCTTGCCTTTCTCATGTGGCTAACACTTTAACCCAAAGGCTTTCTGTAGCAAACCAGTAGGTGACCACTGACTTTGTGGTCTTTAAACAGAAGTTCCTGGGCTGGGGAATGACTGGGAAGGCACATCCAGCCATCTCACTCCTGCACTACTGCTAGAAGGAAATTAAATATAAACTATCTGAAAAATACTGCATGTATCTCCTCTTTCTGTGATAAATGGGTTACAGACTTGAGTTACTACTTTGGTTGTAGACACACTCTAATTCCTGGTTATCATTACCCTCATAGATCCATTGAATTCAGAGACTAGGAGCCAATTTACTTAATGAAACACTTTTGCAAGTGATATTTTATATATATATATATATATATGTAAAATGATAAAAAGTTGCATGTCTAGTGTGTAAAACCCCTAAGGATAAGTCATCTTAACACACTGGCACCAATAGGAATTAGGTCAACTGTTGCACTGCAGAATTTGCTTCTTCTCTAAATTCTTCACATGAATTTGTCAGTCAAAGTTATCCTGGAAATCAGTGGAGGTCTAGTTGCTTAGTTGAAAGCTTATTGTGAGCCTTGAGAAGAGTTAAAAACATGACTGACATATAGAAGGCAGTGCCAGAGGAAAGGTTCAGCTGAGCTCATGGTCATTTATATAAGGAAAGACTTGGAGCCCATAAAGCAATCTTTCTGCAAGCAGTGTCTCTGGTCCTGTCGTGAGAAGTCTCTGTAGGCACTTTGATATATAGGTCAGGTCACACAAGGTATTTCTCACATTACATGTGGGACTGTATTGCTAGCTAGGAAAGTTTAAAGTATTTCATTTATCTAAAAATAATAGCAAAAAGGGAGCAGGAGGACTGACTTTGCTACACTGGCATTCAAAGCACTTTCCCAGGTGCCCCAGGCTTGTATGGCCCAGCTTTAAAGTTCAGGTTCCTTCCTGCTACTGTCACCTATCTCAGGTAGATTAGCAAAATTTCTTTGCAGCTTCCAATTGCTCTTCCCAGACCTACACTCCCAGTTTTAAGCCTCACGTAGATGAAAAAAATGTCATTTAAAAAATGCCCTGTGAATTAGCTAGACAGAATAAAAATATAACCTGAGCAGTGTTGCAGAAATATTTCAGAAACTCAAAGTAGCATTTAACAAAGAAGTCTGCATGATTTCTTTCACTCTTTTTCATGGCAGAAAACTGAGCTGGGATTAAAATATTGCTGCAAAACTGGAAATGGTGGGATATCTTCAGCCCTAGACTATACATGGATCAAAATTAATACAAAACCATTGTGCATTCTGCACAACATTGACGACTAATATTTGAAATAAAATTAGAGAGTGAAAAGTAAGAATGGGCAGACATCTTCCACACAAAACTTTGAAGCCAAAGAAATGCAACACAAAGGAAAGAATCTTTATCAGAAACTGCTTGATGCACTCACAAAACTACTAGAAAGACATATTCTTCGACAAGTATCTTTTCAGTACCTTTTAAGAAAAGTGCCCAGTCAAAGCATGTTTTTCCATTATTTGAACCCAGGAGCTGAAGTGAGTTAAGTGCTATAGGTTTTCAAAAGAAACTGCAGCAAATGCATTACACTAGATCCTGCTTAAGTACAGTGATACATATAAATCTTTGATCTTTCAAATATTGTGGGATCAAAGTATTCACTGTTTTGGATACAAACCTGTGCTAAAATCAACTGATTATAGCCCTGGACACAGAAAAGAACCAGGTACAAATGACTTTGAACTGATGTCACTCCAGGTAGTCTGTGCACTTTTGAGTTAATTTGCATGTCTTTGAACTTAATTTCTTTTCTATTGCGTGGTCTGGAATAAATAGAAGTTGGTCATAATCTATTTAAAACTGATTTTTGTGCTACACTGTTACAGAGAGAGAGAGAGATTAATAGAAATGTGTAGCTGTGTGTATTTGGTCTCCTTATTCTTCTTAATATATACATTAAAAAAAAGATCACATCTAGCACCCTAGTTGCCAGTTTTTCTTAATTGGCAATGCTTCATCCTAAATCAAGCACTCACAGTAGCATGAATTAATTATTGAAAGCACAAGAAAATTTTGCAATGGGTAATTCTTGTTATCAGTGCTTATTTGATCATATAAAAACAGTTTGAAGTTTTAGAGGGAGGGAGGAGGAATTGCTTTCTTGTCTTTAAGGGGCAGTCCTCATGAAAAAAGCAGCCCAAAGGCTATACAAGAGAAAGCTCTGGATAAACCATTTGAAGGTAGGGTACTTGCTATACTCCTGGACCCAGTGAAAATTTTGATCATCACTAATTAATGAACAGAAATGTTACAATTCACAGGTTTGTTTTTATAAATCAAAGTAGGAGAATATTAGGAAAAGTAGTAGAGAAGCTTTATTGACTTCTCAGCAAGTTTTCCCCCTCTTCCTTCAAAAATAGCACTGGCCCCAAGCACCTACGCCCACGCCCCACATGAATTCCATGTGATTCAGGAATTCTAGGTCCCCAGAAGCTTCCTGCTGAGTAACACTAGACATCCTTTCCACTACTGGGCCTGTCTCCTGCAGCACACTGGTGCTCAACAAATTTTTTGGAGTACTGACCCTCTTCTGCCTGTTGCAGTCCTTGCCAGCACTGCTGGCTCCATTTTGGTGTGCCCTTGTTGTGGGCACACAGATCATGGACCTTCCTGCCGTGCACGAGAAGCCTTCTACCCAGTGCAGGGCCCCAGCAGCCCTCTTTGTACCTGGTTTGATTAAGGTTATATAGAAATGTCCTTGTTGGTGTACTGGCTACTTTAACAAGGTTTTTAAGGTGAACAGGTCTCTCTGCATCATCTCAGAGTCCTTGTGAATATGTAAACATAAGAATGCCCATTCAGTCATGGATGGAGGAAACAAAGGATAGTGGTCAGGAAGGCTGGTAGTACAGAGACTCTTTTACTTAGGATGTTTTCTCCAGGAATCCTTTCCTCTTACTCAACTACTTTATACTATCCTCCAAAGCAAAAACTAGGGGGAAAAATGTTTTAAGTGAGAGGAAATTCCTAAAGGACATACACAAATATCACTCACAAAAAGATACAGGTCATTGCAAACTCAAAGGTTCTAATACCTGAAATGATTTCGGCTTCGAAAAATGCACATGAATTATTGATGGTAATTTACATTTGAGGCTAATGGTGACTTGATACTGCAAGAATGTTGTTCTTTAAGAAAAGAGTAAGAAATTACCTAGAAACTTTACACGGTTTTTTTCAAATCTTTCAATAAAGAAACTTTCTTTTTTTCACTGAAGCATGTAGATTTTGCTAGAGATTAGAATTAATTATTTTTCTTTTCATTACCCCTAAAATGCACATATGGCAGTGAACTGAGTTTGCATGTCAAGTCAGCCTAGCACTCCCCACGTGTTGAATGCTATCTGGATATGTCCAAAAGTCCAAAAGCATGTTGCTTTTTTGACTTTGTCTGTAGTGTTTCCCATTTAGCAAATTTAATTTCTAATTTCACTCATCCTTGTGAATTCTTCAGAACAGCATTCAATGAATGGAATAAGGCCTAATCTGATGGAGTGAGCTGAAATATGTAACATTGAGAAGCTTATGATACAGCATACTTTTGGACCAGAAGTATATTCACTGATCATGCACCTAAGACAAGGTTCATCTATGAGCAGCTCAATGTATAATATACCATTGTTGAAGAAGATTGCACTCAAAAGAGGCTTTCAGTGCCTTTATTTACTGCTTGAACCTTACACTGCTGAGTTCTCCTCTCATATAAAAAATTAGTGCTCTGAGCTTTTCTACAAAAAATAAATCAGTGCAAAGGTAGCTTATACCATTTTGTCTTCCTTGTCTATCTGTGGTTTCTTAAACGTATGCAAAGTTTGACTGAAATGCCTCTTTGTCCAGAACAAAAGCTGCTTCAACTCTTTCAACTTTGCCAACAATGTCAGAGGAGAGCAAGCAAGTTATCAGGGAAAGGAAAAAAAATGTCATACATTATTTCAGCCTAGAGCTATGAAAACAAGCTCTTAAATATATGATTCATGTGCCTCACACAACTCTTTGTACTATGCTGACACACTTCCATAACACTGAATAAATTACTGGTGCATTTGGCATTTGTAGGTTTCCTTCCTCATGGTTTCTCTATCACATCCCCTCAAAAGACAATTTCTTCCAAGATTCCTTGACCAAATACTACATTTCATTGCTTGTTAGATGTCATAAAATAAAACAAAACGAAAACACAAAAAAACAACAAAAAAGATATTTAGATGGAAATTAAGCTAACTGAATTATTTAACAAACAGATGTTCCATGGAAATGCAAAATTTATTCCAAATGTGTGGAAAGGAGCTTTAAGGTTATGGTGCTGTTAAGTCAAACAACTTTTCTTCCTTATATCTTTAAAGTTACCAAGCTACTTCATGCTACTGAGTAGCAAAGTGGGAAAAATATATGTTCTTCTTTGAAGGCATAATGTAAATTATAAGCCTGTTGAGGTCCTACTGGCTTGTGTTTTGGTTAAACCAGTTAATTAGAAAGTGAGATAGTTCAACTTGAGCTAGCTGCTGAAAGTGCACAGTGTAGTAAAAGGTTCAATAAATCAAAAGCGAGAGGGTGAGTGTGCATGCCTGTGAAGAGAGATGAAGGCAGGTAAAATGTTTAATGCTTTCAAAATCATGGGATTATTTAGGTTGAAAAAGATCCGTTATCATTGAGTCTAACCATAAACCTAACACAGCTAAGTTCAACACTTAACACCATATCTATATGTGTTTTTAAATGTCTCCAGGGATGGTGACCCAACTGCTCCCACAGGCAGGCTGTGCCAATACCTGGCTAACCTTTCAGTGAAGAAATTTTGTCTAATAATGAATCCAAACTTTCCTGTCACATCTAGAGACCTTTAGTCATCCTTTGCCTTGCTACTTGAGAGAACAACCTCCACCTGGCTGCCACCTGCTTCCACATATTTTTAGAGATGGAAAGGCCCTCTGTAAGCCTCCTCTCCAGGCTAAACAGCCCCTGTTCCCTCATTGGCTTCTCATATAAATTGTTTTTCAAACCCTTCACCAGCTGTATTGCCCTTCTTTGGACATGCTAAATGGAAATAAACAACAGGGTCGTAAAGTAAGCTAAAGAAAAGCAACAGGAATTTTTTTGAAAACTCTAAGCTCTAGACCTGGGGAGAAACTGGAAGAGCTACAAGTAACTTACTGTGCAAACTGTGGCATGATAAGCACCACAGGGTCATGGGATTTTATTAGCTTATCTTTTATTGGCTTAGCTCTTGAGTGCTTTTAAACAGTGGGACATGATTTTTACACTATTTATCAAGAAATGTACATATTCTCTGCAGTTCTGAAAACATGAGATATGGATGTGCTGAATGTTTCTGAGCAGGGCAGAGTAAAGGGGAGGCAGTGTTGTAGTATGGAATACACTAAATGAAAAATGGGGGTTCATTGAGTAGCCAAAACTGTGAATAAACAATGTACCACACAGACAAATTTGAAATGTTCAGTGAATATTTCTTTATATATAAAACTGGGTAATTATGATCAGATAGTTTTATCATCATTATTTGATGATAACAATCTGGAGTAGGAAGCTGAGCCAGAAAAAGAGGGAAAATAGTAAAAAGACTATTAAATTAGGGAGTAATTTGAGCCCAGCTAAGTTGTCCATATAATGCCACCAGGGATAGCTGAATTAGTTCCTCAGGTATTAGTGATTATATTTAAGAACTCAAGGATAAAAAATGCAAGAATGTAAGAGAAAAAAACGGATGTTAAAGGGTACAGACTAGCTTAAACTCATTAAATAAGCAGCCCCTGGAACAAATGTTATATGCATAGACCAGATGGGAAGTGTGGACTGGATGAGTGGACAGTGAGACTGAGAACTGCCCAAACAGCAGATCTCAGAGGGTCATGTACAGAGTCCAGTTGGAGGCCTGTCACTCATGGTGACCCCCAAGGTCCATAGCGGGCCCAGTCTTGTTTAATTTACCCATCAATGACTTGGATGAAGGGCTGAGGCCTCCTCAGCAATTTCACTGACAACACAGAGCTGGGAGCAGTGGCCGATAGCCCAGAGGGCTGTGCAGCCCTTCAGAGGGACCTCAGCAGCCTGGAGAGATGGGCACAGAGGAACCGTCTGAAATTCAGCCAAGGCAAGTGCAGGGTCCTGCAGCTGGGGAGGAACAACCCCAGGCACCAGCACAGCCTGGGGGTGACCTGCTGGGAAGCAGCTCTGTGGAGAAGGAGCTGGGGGTCCCGGTGGACAACAAGCGCTCCATGAGGCAGCAGTGCCCTGGTGGCCAGGAAGGCCGGTGACATCCTGGGCTGCATCATGAAGAGCAGTGCCAGCAGGCTGAGGCAGGTGACCCTGCCCCTCTACTCAGCCCTGGAGAGGCCTCACCTGGAATGCTGTGTCCAGCTCTGGGCTCCTCAGTACAAGAGACACATGGAGGTCCTGGAGCGGGTCCAGTGGAAGCCAGCAAAGATGATTAAGGGAGCCTCTGTCTTATGAGGAAAGGCTCAGTTGGGCCTGTTCAGCCTTGAAAAGGGACTACTGATGTGGGACCTCATCAATTTCTGTAAATATCTGAAGAGATGGTGTCAAGAAGCCCAGGCACTTTTAAGTGGAGACATATTGTTTTCCAAGCAATAGGAAAAGAGGCGATGGCCAGAGACTGATCCACAGGAAGTTCCAATTAAAGAACTTTCCATGCAGCTGCCCACACACTGGAGAACACTGCCCAGAGAGGATGTGGAGTTCCTCTCACTGGAGATATTCCAGAACTGTCTCGCCTCAATTCTGTGCCATGTGCTCTGGGATGACCCTGTTTGAGCAAGGAGGCTGGACCAGATGATCCACTGTTGTTCCTTTCAATGTGACCCATTCTGTGAGGGCATGGTAACTTGGCTAATTAATCTGAGTAGAAATGCCAATGAATTAGAGTTTATACTATCGTGATCTACCAGTCGATACTTTCATGTAGACAGGAGTCAAAAATGGACAGACAGAAGACACATCAAAAATGTTTTCATCATCTTAAGTGCATGTCAAACTGAAATTTAACTAGTAATAGTTACTGTTGCAAGGAAGTATATAGTATAGTGCAGTTGAGCCCCACAGAAATGAAAAGTTTGAACCTGCTTTCTCTAGTAAGCATTATCAAAACATCATTACTCTTAGAATCCAAAGACTCACAATTTCTAAGTGATCTCTGTATTTTTGGACAAAGGAATGACTAAAAATATAGACTAATCTATTCTAATCTAATCTAAAACTACATTAGATTAGATTAGATTAGATTAGATTAGATTAGATTAGATTAGATTAGATAGTCATAGTTCGAACCCAACTTCCCACATGCCCACCCTGTAATATTTTCTTGCTTTGCTGTTTCCAGCTGCAGGGTTACATGTCTCTTCCGTCATCCTGGACCATGGAAAGTCTACCTTCATATAGTGTCTGAGGCCTGGTGGTCCTTTCTTACTCCTATCAACTCCCATGTCAAGATATGGAGAGGCCAAACCAGTTTAGTGCAAAAAGAAAGTTCCTCACACTGTTCTCTGTTATGAAAAGCACAAGGTCCCCTACAAGGGAGGCCTTGGACTTTGTGTCTTGTTCTCCCTGGAAGGCCAGAGGGTTTGGAAATATGTCCACATGAAAGGTGGACAAGAAGTCATGGGCATTGCTTGTGGGACTTGGAAAGGACTGAGAGACAACTGAAAGCACAAAAAAGAAGATAACAGTAGGCATCCCTGTGTGACTTGAACAGCCAGCTGCCCTGAAGAATGTTCTGATGTGCACTGTGACACCTGAGCTGACTGACTTTGTGTTGAAGGCAGCAGCTTTGGGTCACTCACACAGAACTGTGTGTGCTCTTTGCTCTGCAGCACATGGGATGGAATGTGGGGAACGAATGAGGGCAGGAAAAAGGGACACATGTGAGCCAGGAGTGGTGGGAAATGTACAGCCTGGGAGGCGTCCTAAAAACAAATAACACACCCTCCCCCTTGGATTTTCTCTGTGTCTGTGTAACAGACACACTTCTGTGGGACAGAAGTAATGGTCATCCAGAAATGTGATAGCAAGCCAGACTGAGCTTACAGGGAAGGGAAATAGAGTAGGCATGCAGGACCTACAAAGCTGTGGAACAGCAGCTGATGTCCACTTCCATGTGACCCCAGCAGCAAGAAACTCTGTGCTTCTCACTCAAACTGCAGGAAACTAGTTTCTAGGTAAAGTTGTGTTGCATGACAGCCCTCAGTCCAAAATTCATTCAGCTTTCTTAAAGTGGGGGTCACAAGCAAGCTGGATCAATTCTGGAGTACATCAGTGATGATTCAGGTCTGTCAGGACAAACACAGCTTACACCCGAGGAGGGAGGAATGTCCCTTGATGCTGTCCCAGGGCAGTTGGTCCTCCTGGCCACAGCTCTGTAGATCCCATGAAGCGCCAGAATACATGTCCAACAGTGTGGGCATGTTGCTACAGCTCTCCCTGGGTGACATCCACACTGCATGGAGGGAGATGAGGGGGTCACAAAAAGCCCAGGCAACCTCCTGGTCCGAGCTGCTTCCCCATGCCATTCACTGTAAAGACATTGGTGGTGGTAAGGAAAACCTGCCTTGAGGATGCTTAGGTAGGGATGCTCTTACAGGGCAGTGTAGATACTGTATTGTGAATCTTTGTACTTCACAGCTAGAGTCTTTAAGCAACAGAGTGAGATGGAAACTCTTACTCCCACTTCCATATTTATGCAGTCATAATTCACAGCACACAAGTCAGTCCAAAGCATTAAATTATCCATAGGGGTAACAAGTACTTAAAAAGAAAAAGAAAAAAAAAAAAGAGAGCAAAACCTGTTTTTCTCTTATTTTTTCTTATATTTTTTCTTATACTTTTCTTATATTTTTTCTCTTACAGCCATCCAAGAGTGCCCTAATATTGATATCACACCTTTTTTTCCTGAACTGTCACTTCAAACTTACTTTCTCTTCTTTTTTTGACAGACTTGATCACATCTCCCATGTGCTACAGCTAAAATCCAAATATTTTCAGTGTCCCATATGTTTTTTCCAACTTAAGCAAGTGAAACAAAACCTAATCTTAAGAAAGAGATGAACCTTTTCTTCAATTCCAACTTGGACACTTTTTCTACTTGTTTCCTAATATAGTAATAGATGAAAGCTCATCAAGGGTAGCAACCAAACCAATAAAAATTACCCCAATCTTTTTGCTCAGACATGACCCTCACAGATAAATTCCTATACAATATTACTTTCACCTCTCCATATAAAAAGCAAGATTCTCCAAAGTGCAGAAAACCATCCAACAAAAACTTGTGGGACTGTTGATATGCTTAAAATAAGAATATGTGTAAGAATATAGTATGTTAGCAGGTCTCAGAGTGTTGGCTCCTTGAAGCCATTACCATGTATTTCTGTTTTGTGGAAGAATGAGTTTTAGGGAGTTCTGAGAAGCTATTTAAATGAAACTAAATTATATTGGGTAAAATTGTGGAACCTTCTTATGCTTTGATCTTGACAAGTATAATCCAATTATCTTCAATGGTATTTTAGATTAAGTACTTTCCGATTTGGCCTCAATAACAATAGCAATGAGAAATATTAAGACGAGATAAATAATCTTCTTACTTTTGCATACTCCTAGTCCCATCACTGATCAGATTACTTGTATCTATCTGTTTTATGTTTCAAGAGACTGATGTTCTGGTTTATAATACAGAAAGATTTTAATTCTATTCACTTCATTAAATAATACTGCTCAAACAAAAAAAAAAAGATAGCTAAAATCATCACAGTGTAAAAGAGAACTCTAATTTTAATTGAGGACCAATCCTTGATAAGCAGGAAAGCCAGTAGCTTATGACATTTGAGTTTCAATCATGTCTCTAAGAGGAAGCCTTAAGTCTCTAACCTATTGTGGGAGTTAAAATTCTGGTTTTACTTTTATATTGTGCTTTCTGCACATGATATCTATGGTCCAAATTTTGATACTTCAAAGATAATGTTGGAAATGGGGAAAGCTGAGAAGAAAGTTCATCTGTACGATATTCAGTCCTGACACATTTTGTTCACAGCTTTCCCATTTCCCTTGGTTGCCACATGTGGAACTAGGTGGAACACTTCAACGAAGTTTTTTTGCAGAAGTGCATTGATTTTGCTCACTTTTTAAAGAGGAAGTATCCCTTTCCAAGGTCCAGGTGCTTGGTCTCTACTCTTCTCTATCTAGGGAATAAAACACATTTTAGCCGGGAAGAAGCATGGGTGCCTCCTAGGAAAGTGTCTGAAATACTTCCCCAATGGAGATGAAGTGAGAGAAGGAGAGTGTGCATGTCAAGAAAGAGTTAATTAATTACAAATTATTACAAATTAATAAAAATTTGTTACAAATTATAATACAGATTGTTGGATGGACTGTTTTTTACCTGATATTACAATGGCTGCTGGAGGCTAGGATCAAGATTTTAAAAATATCCCTGGACCTTCATATTGGTATATGAAGACAAAATATAAATAGAAAATATATGAAGAGGAATAATATGACAGCTATGATTGAAACAAAAGATCCCTTGCCTTCCTTCTGCCTTTAAACACAGATCACAGCTCCCAGATTCCCCTCATTTTCAGGACTTTCTTGTTCAACTAAGAAGTGAATTCTGGCAGTCTGCCTTGAGGATCTTGCAGCCAGTAGACTGGCTGCTAGATTCAGTGTCTTCTTCTGAGAAGGACAAAACAGGGGCTGCCCACTAAACCTTGGTGAGAGCAGCACAGGAAGGGAATTTTGAGATGCACTGTCACATGGGTCTAGTGCTTCTCTTAAGGCGACAGAACATCTGACAGCCACAGGGTCAGCCAAAATCATGTTCATTTGGAATCTACCCTGCAATAATGGCAAAATTGAAGAGTTCATGAAATGTTTTTTACCCCCATTCATTGCAGCAAAACACAGAGTATGAAATGGCTCTTGCCAGAACCTACAGCTGATGACAGGAGCAAAGTGCATTCCTTTTTTCTCTCTTCTTGCTGAAGGAGAACACAGCAGATATACCCTACCTCTGCTCACAACCAAAACTTAATTCTCCTAGATGCCTTTTACCACACCATCCTTCTCGTAACATTCTCTTATCCTCTGGTATCTTCCCCTTCTGCAGGACCACCAAAAAATCTCTTGCTGAATCACAGGCGGTCCCTAAGAGGGATAATCCTTTTCTAAGTCTGGAGAAGGAACAAGAGCCTATTTATCTTAATTACTGGAAATGTTCTTTGGAAACAAATGTGCCAGTTCTTCTTGCATCTTTAAGATTCCTTATCATAATCAAAACTACAAAACCAGTGATGTTTCCCCACACATACTAGGTAAATAACCTCTGATTTCGCAGGTGCGTTTGGTGGAAGCAACATTGATACCAAACCAAAAGTATGGGCTGGATAGAATGGAAAGACAGTTTTCTTCACTATCAATTGTTTGAAAATATTTTCACAAAAAAATAAATTCTTTAAAGATAGGCTGCAAACACTATAACCATGTGAAAGTAGTATAGCTATATAATGTAATTGTCTCCCAGTGATAGAGTGGAAGTCAAGACTTCACACAGATTGACACATACATAAGTTGCATTTTTGCAGGAATTTTAAATAGTGACTCAAAATTTTCACCTTACCATCTCCATTCATATACTAATTTCCATTTTCTGGTGTAATTTTTCATGTCATTATCGCTCTATGTGTTTTCTTTTTATACACTGCATTCACTTCATTTCTCCCTTTCATTTTACTTCCTTTGATAACGTAACAGCTGGGTTTAAGAAAGTGCCTCTTTTATTTGCTGTCACTACCGGAAAGGAAATTAGCACCTTGATGGGAGGTGTACTACATGAAGCATATAGGCATTACAGAGCTCTTAACACATTTTACTTCACTGTGATTAACAAAATTTAAACCAGGCATCAGCCGCTTCCTTTTCTCCCTACAATGCCTTTGCAGAATGACAGCCATAGAAATGTGCATTATGAAAAGTAGCTCAAGCCTCACCCTTGATATTGTTGTCAGAGGACAGCAGCAGTTCAATAATGAACTTTCTTTTCCATATATTATTTGAGAGGAATTATGTACCAGTCAACCTAATGGCTTTTTAGTCAATTCCCAATTGCAACAACAATAGTTACCTCTGAAATATGTCAGCATTAAATGCAGTTAGATCTTAAGGGCTGGATCATGAGAAATGTTGGGGGCTGAAAGGACAAGAAAAAAGACTATATGTTCCCACCTTCAGCTAACAACAATATGTGAGGGACTGAAATAATATTGGTTAATATTATTAACAGCTAGCCATGTGTGAAAGTAGTGGGTGCTTTGCTGAAGCCAGGTTTGCACCCCTCAGCCAAAAGGGATGAGGGGAGGTTTTGGGTGGGTGACAGTGAAGCCTCTGATCTGTGTAAGAACAATTTAGGTGCAGAGGGCGTGTGCACCCATCACTGCAGGATGACTGTGCAAGCGGACCTCTGTTATATCAGCAACTGGAGTTTGAGCCAGATAAGAGGCAGATCCTACTAACTTTTTATCCTGCCAAGGTCCTCCATGCACAACTGGATCAGGTGTGAAAACTCTCCTCTGGGGAAGTAGCAGGATATTCACATAAGAACCTGAAGTTTTCCGACCCTTCTGATGGGCCATGACTGGCTCCACTGCTCTGATGTGAGAGGCAGTGTCATGTCGTAGAAGGTGTCTGATTCTCTAAGACATGACACCAGTGATCACCAGAATACTTCCAGTCTCAATTCTGTACCCTTCCACCAGAGGCCTGCACATGACCCACAGTGTTGTACCAGAGGGTGAAAAACTCCCACACCCCCAGAGGAGGTACCTCGGTGTTCCCATAAACCTAAAGGTACATTAACCCAATTAACTCTGTGTTTTGTGTTTTTCCCCCACTCATGACAGACCCAGACTGTGACCATCACTTCAACCAGCAGACACTGAAATTGCAAAAATCAAATCTTGTCACTGGGTCTATGGATGGTGACATCTTTTAACCCTTATCCTTTCTTTTTTTTCTTTTTTTCTTTATTTTCTTTATATACTTTTATTTTGTTAAATTTCTACAGATAATAACCCAGATGTCTACCATTGCAATCGAAGAGTTCTAAAATAAACCTTACATGTACATTCACGCTGAGTGACTGTTATTTATATGCATATGTACAAACACTGGTCATCCAGTTTCACTCTAATCTGCTCCAAGGGATCTATTAACCTCCCCTTCAGGGTCAGGTTGTAACACTACCTGTACAGACAAGTATCTAGGAGCTGTTAGAGCAGAATTAACTTTCTGCAAGTCTCAGGAAGAAGACACCAGAAGACACGACAGACAAACCTTCCAGCAGGCTGCACAGGAAAGGACAGTAGCTTTGTCCTTGAGAAATGTAGTCACCCACTGTTCCCAGGGAACAAATGTACTCCACACTGTGGATACTAGCTTTGTAAATTTCAGTCCCCCCCCACCCCCCAACTATTTGTAGAAAGATGGACTTTTAGGAACAAAACACAATAACAGAATGAGAATTTTTCTTTCCAATCAGAGTCCCATGACCTTTGGAAATCCACAGTCCATTCTTCCAGAAATGCAAAGAAACATATTCAGTTATGAAATGCTGTTGACTGTTCACTGCTGTTGAGCTCACACAACCTAATTTTAGGCACCTAAGTAGGTGTGTGTGTGTTCAAAGAGTTGTCTCTCTGATTCATTATGTGGTCAAAGCAAAATGCTCCCCCATAAACATGAACCAGGGCAGAAATATTCTCCAGATGCTCTGAGTTTCCTTAAATAAACCTCTGTCCACAGACCACAGAAAGACCTTAAGGAGGCTGGTCTCCTAATGCAGGCATTAAGGACACACCCTGGAAAATGAATCTGTTTAATAAGCATACTCATGGATGAATAAGGCAGAATGGTATTCTTGGTATCTGATATAAAATAAATAAGTGACTATTAGAGAAATATAGCAAATCCTGTTATTTTAGCAGGGACCTGTATCAAGGGTCAAAATAAATCTAGCACTCCACATGGTCTCTCATCATGTCTAAAAGGAGCATAAAAGGAGCTGCAGGCCTCAGAGTTGAGGATATTCCATTGTCAGGGGTTGGCATTGATTATTAAATATATCCTTGATTTTGCACCTGGTATTCCAGGTCCAGGGCTGCTGTTGGCATCCCTTTTAACAAATGCATGCAACTGTGCTTCAGAGATTTGGGGCGCCTCGAGTGTCAAGAAACCTCATATTTTTCTTTTCACAAATAAAAATAAATTATATAATCGATCCTACTGTCCTTGTATCTGTACTTTAAACTGTACTATATATGAACAAGTACATCAATGAGTCCTTAAGCAAGAGATTACTGCAAGCCAAGCCTTTTGAAAATAATGTGCTTTTGTGAAGTGTTTACTAACTCACCCAAAATAGCTCCAGAAATATCACACAAGAGACCTGCTTAAAATTAAGCACATCTTCAAAACTACACAGTTTAACTGGGGTGTTCTGCTATCTTCTGGTCCATCCAACTGCAATTCAATGTGATTTTTTGCACTTTGTTACTTATCTGTGAGGCCTTTTTACTACATCTTGAGATGAGCTGTTTTGTGTTGTGTGGAGAGCTCTATAAACATCAGGAAGGATTTGAGCCTGCAACAAAGAGAATGAGGTGCTTAAAAACAGTGTAAAAAAAGCTGCATAGCAAACCAGCATTAGGTACAAACATAAAGAAGGGACTTCCTAAATTACCTAAACACTGTCATGAAAAGGCATTTAGGAGCTCGCAATTACTTGACACTGTAGGTTGTTAAACTGTTAAAAATGTTGAAATATCAGTAGGGCACTTTCCCTCAATTTCCTACTCACAGTAGAGTCTGAATCAGTATTCCTGTGTCTTTCTCATGTCTTACTTTAACAGAACCACAAAATCAGCCTGTTTGGAAGGGACCATAGTCAGCTTCCCTCTTCAAGCAGGGTCATCCCAGAGCACATGGTAGTGGATAGTGTCCAGATGGTTCTTGGGTATCTCCAGTAATGGAGAGTCCACCATCTCTCTGGAAAGCCTGTTCCAGTGAGTGGTAGCATGCACAGTAAGGAAATTCTTCTTCATGTTCAAGTGGAATTTCCTGTGTATCAGTTTCTGTCCATTATCTCTTGTCCTATTGCTTGGCTCCCCTTAAAGAAACCTCGTGCACCCTCTTGACACCCTCCCCTCAGATACTTACAGAAATTGATGAGGTGCCTGGGGTTGTTCCTCCCCAGCTGCAGGACCCTGCACTTGCCTTGGCTGAATTTCAGACGGTTCCTCTGTGCCCATCTCTCCAGGCTGCTGAGGTCCCTCTGAAGGGCTGTACAGCCCTCTGGGCTATCGGCCACTGCTCCCAGCTCTGTGTTGTCAGTGAAATTGCTGAGGAGGCCTCAGCCCTTCATCCAAGTCATTGATGGGTAAATTAAACAAGACTGGGCCCGCTATGGACCTTGGGGATCACCACGAGTGACAGGCCTCCAACCAGAGCCTGTGCCACTGATGATGACCCTCTGAGATCTGCTGTTTGGGCAATTCTCAATCAGTTTCCAGTCTCACTGTTCACTCTGTTCTCTCCTCCAACTCACACTTCCTGAGCTTGCCTATGAAGATTGCATAAGGGACAGTCAAAAATGGTATTCCACCAGCTCTCTCAACATTGGTGGATGCATCCCGTCAGGGTGCATGGACTTGCAGATGTCAAGCTTGTTTAGGTGTTCTCTGACCAAGGGGAAGTCTCCTTTCCAGCATTCCTTTGTCCTCAATCCTCCCTGACCAAGGGAAAGTCTCTTTATTCTGGTATCCTGGGTCAGAGGGCTGGATTTGTGAAGACCAATGCAAAGGGGGTGTTCAGCAACTCTGCCTTCTTTGTGTCCGCTGTTACCAAGCTCTCCCCTACGTTTAATAATGAGCCCACATTATCCTTTGCTTTCATTTTGTTATTTATGTATTTGAAAAAGTCATCTTTGATATTGTTGGCCAGGTTTAATTCTACATGAGTCTTTGCCTTTCCAGTCTCATTTCTGCTTATCCTGATCACCTGTCTATATTCAGTCCAAAGGGCCTGACCTCACCTCCATCTCCTGTGAATTTTTTGCTTAAACTTGAGCAGTGACAGGAGATCTCTATCTATCCACAAAAGTTTTTTGTGCTCTTGGCTTGACTTTTTTTTCATTGGAATACATTATTGTAGAGCCTGGGGGATGTAAGCCTTGAACAAACTCACCTGGACCTTTCTTCCTTTCAGGGTCTCTCTCCTCCAGGGATTTTTCCAAGAAGATTCCTTAACAGGCAAAAGTTAGCTCTCCTCAAGTCCACGGCTATAATCTTTCTCCTTGTCCTGCAACATCTTTTTTCAACACCGGAATCTACAATCTCATGGTCACTACAGCCAAGGCTGCCCCCTTGGCATCTCCAACAAGGCCTTCCCTGTGTATCAGTAGAAGGTCAAGCAGCACAATTCCTTGTAGGATAACCCACAACCTGTGATAGGAGAGTATTGTCATTGCTTTCCAGGAACTCCTGGACGGTTTGTGCTTCCTTGTGTATATTCTCCAGCAGACGTCAACGTGGTTAAAGTTCCTCCCAGGAACCACGGCCCATTATTTTGAGACTGCTTTTGGTTGCCTGTAGAAAGCCTCATCCCCTTCCTCCTCTTCAGCAATCTGTAGCACACACCCACAACAGTGTCACCCTTACAAGTCTGCCCTTTTATCCTGATCCATAAGTTCTTGACTTGCTCCTCACCAAGACAGAGTTTGATACATTCTATTTTTCCTCACACAGAGTGTAACACCACTACCACTCCTTCCTGGATTGTTTCTCCTAAACAATGTGTAGCCCCCCACAACAACATCCCAATCCTGTGAGCTATCCCACCATGTAATTGCAGTGAGACCAAAGCCCCAAGACTGGACATAGATCTCTAATTCCTCCTGTTGGTTCCCCACAATTCTGTGCATTGGTGTACAGGCACTTTATAGAGGTATTTGATGGTGACAATATCCCTGGGGAGGTGCAAAGGACAACCCATAGTCCTCTCTAGCGGTTGTGTGTTTGGTTGCTTGTTCTTGGTCAAGGTATTCTCTCTTTACCCTTCTTTTGCTACTCAGGGGCTTTATCCAATGATTCCCTGCTGGCTTCTATTATTCAGGAGTCCTTGGTACATCTCTGCAAGACAGCAGGTGTGCTCCAATGTGGCTGATACATCTCACAGGGCCTTCACAAGTACCCTGCCCTTTCAATTTTTCCATACTATCCCCCAGTTTGCCAGAGACAAGACTGATATTGTTTGTGTTACCCACCATACTTTCTAAACCAGTAGAACTTGCAGTCTCCTATCTTTTGACTAAAGCCAAAAAGGACCTCTCCTTTTCAGAAGCTTTGGTATGTTTTCATGACATAGAAGGATTCTGTCAGCAATTTAAAATAATTTTGATTTATTTACAAGGGCACATACTGTACTTCATCAACAGGGTTGCTGTGAAATAATGAAACATTTCAGAGAAAACTGCAGGATATTTAGAGTCATTTCTTCCTAAAAATATGCAAAACCCTTTGGGGAAAATGTAAGCAGATGGTGTGTAAACATTTATTGTTTTTTTATGGAATGATAAACAAACACTTTAAATTAAGATTCATAACTTTAGGAAATTTCATTCTGAATTAGACACCCAAACAAAAGACCCTCAAAATCCAGTTTACCTTTAGATCTCTAGTGTTTTCCTTCAGCCATTTCCATTTCTAGGGCTATCCTGCTGGGAACTGATTTGAAGGAAGAGCTCTTGGGACAGACACTCAGGTGTACTATTATTCAGGACAACATTTAAGCAAACAGAGGCATGACAATTAACAGGGGCAGCAAATCTGTCCTTGTAACCTATAGAGGGAAAGAGAGATGAGGGCAATAGTACTCCCACTGCTGACTAGCCCTAAGCCTTTCTAGCTGTTTACAACATATGTATTATTTGCAGTTTTGTATGATCCTCTAAATCGTCACTGCTGCACATCAGCTTACCTGGCTGTAAAATGTATTTAAAAATACTTCTTAAGGTGCTTGAATCAAAGGCCACAATATTTGTAATAACACACCCCAGTTAACCTCAGTGACCACAGTATGATTCTGAAGAGCTATCACAGTAGTTTGTCTCTGACTGCACTGTGTTCTGTCTGGTGAAGGGAAACAGCCTCTTACTGAATTTGAACATCACAACACGACAATTTTGCATTTCCATACTGCCACACATTGCTGTCATTGCCAGTTGGCAATCAGAGCACAAAAAAAAGGTCTCAGAATGACAAAAAACCCCCCAAATCTAAAGAGAGTTATATTTAAAAATGCTTTGTGTAGTGAGTATTTCTGTTCCTTTGGTAAAGTTGCTTCTCTTTCTTCACAGCTGCAAAAAGAAACTGAAGTCTAATAAACTAGCAAAGTCATGCTGTTATATTTTACTTTGGTTGACCATGATGTGAATTTGCCACAATCACATTGACGTCAATAACAATGATTTAATTAATTAATTTATATTTACACCAGTGTAACTGGGAGTACAATGTAATTGAGCTTAGTTCTCAAGATGACAAAGGATTCATGACAAAGTACAGGGCACCTTAGTACATCTGTTCAGTGAGAATATCTCACCTGCCCTGTGGAAACACACGGTCAGTGAACTGAGGTCTGGTGAAGGAAAAAAGCAAGAAGAAGGCATGTCACCACTGATGGCCTTGGAGTGGATTCTGCCTCATGCTTTCTGCAGAAATATGTTCTCTGTCTTTACCTCATTTCTGCATATGTCTTGAAAGACTAGTGGTTTCTTCGTCTTCCTCTGTATGAGAGTCTGTCCAAATTTTCCCTCATCTGCCTCATGATTGTCATTGGGGGACCACTGAAGAGAAGATCCCCCTTTCTAGAATCTCTGGCTCTGAAGGAGAAAGTCACACGCCAAAGGCCCTGAAACCTGAAAGCTCAGTGTTAAGTTACTTGTTTTCACATGTGTTGTTTACTGTAGGCTAAGAAGGGGGCACCGTGCCCTTTTTGCAGCAATGGCTCTGGAAGCTGTCCCACCTCTCAGCCTGGCTGGACTTCTCCGGAGTTCTGGGTGGTTTCCCACAGAAGACCCTCATCTGTTTTACAACCACCGTGACAGACAGACGGAGATGTAAAGAGCCTCTCCACCAAGGACTGAGACATGAAACCCCCATGTGAAAAGGCCCCTCTGCTCCTTCCAAGGACTGGGACTGAAACCCCCAGCCCGGGGTAGGGGTGTGGGGGAGGCAAGCTGATCAAAGCAAGATGTTTGCCTGCAGGTTGTGACCACTGGACCAAGAAAGCAATGGCTCTCATTTACTTCTGAGAACATGGACTACCTGTTACATCTGTTCCCTATTGTATTTGTTTCCTCCCCCTCACAATTTTCAATAATAAAAACCTCTGAGTTAGCTAGAGCCTTTGAGACCTCCCCAATGTAATAGAAGGATCCTCGACTGGACTGGACCAAAGGACTTCGTCTCTATGTTTGGTAGCTATAACCCCCCGCCTCTCTCTCTTCTCTCTCTTTCTCTATATTTTTCTCTCCCTTAATGCCTCTATCACATTTTGCTGTGGTCATTCAATAAAGGTGCATTTGTTATGATTATCACTGCAAACCCCCTTGTACTGTGTCGGTTCTTTTGCACCCTGAGATCAAATCCACGAAACATCACAAAACCCGTTTGTAAGGACGGATCGTGACACTCTGCTTATACCTGGTAATAGATTTTGGGACTCAGTTGTCATTAACAGTGATTCAGAAGAAAAAAAAAGTGGTATAACAGGACGGCCTAAGGAAAAAGGGGTACAATCAGTTTGCAGGCCGAAGAACTTAGGGACTGCCACATTATCAAGCACAACAAAGACTTGAAGTCACCTGAGATATTCACTGTCACATGATTATGAATAATAAGTCATCAGAGGAGAAGGTTAAATGATAATATAGAAAGAGGGGGTTTCTAAGCATAGGTGAAAATCAGATATTGAAATGCAAGTACAGCAGAAATTCAGTAGCTCTGGTTAAGACCCTGCATTGAGCTGTTTTCTTGCTATGAATATTCATGTCAACTGAATAATAAAACTTGATATATGATGGGGGCATACATTTAATTCTTTCTTGAGGAAAACTTCAGGAGCTTAAAAACCACAAACCAACAGGAAGACTCTGAAATCAACATACAGCTCACTCATTAAATAAAATAATTCACAAGTCACATATATATCTAGAGATCACCATCACCCAGCCCCTGCTCTGAGGAGGATCAAGGCTGCCCAAACTGATGCTCCATTGGGTTTTGAATATCTCTAAGGATAGAGAATACACAACCTCTCTGGGCAATTAGCTTCAGTGCTCAATCAAGGTCACAATAAGAAAAGTGTTTTCTTCTGTTTAAATGGAATTTCCTGCAATTCAGTTTGGGCTTCTTGGCCTTAAATATGAGCTAAGTAAATAACTAAGTAGTAATTGAATGAGGCATAAGAATCATGCAGATTTTGGAAAATGAAGTGAGCAGCATGCATATGAATAGACTAATATATGTGGATATTGAAAAGCAGGAGCCCAGTACGCAGGCTAGCAGAAATTGGTTTTCTTAATTTACTCTTTCTTGTATATTTCTAACTCTCTTAACTCTAATATGAGTTGGTGAGCCTTTATGTAGAGGCTGCCTGTTAGATACAAAGCTTCACAAGCTCATTGTTGATAATGTCAACGTCACGAATCAAATTCAGGCCAGTTCCAATATGTGGTACAAAGCTATCTAAAACTGTAAGTGTGGGTGTTTCAAACGTGGGTCTTGCCTCATTTGAAATTGAAATATGTTTGCAATTCTTGAATGTGGGAAGATTAATTAGCACCTCTGTTTCAAAATAAGAAGTATAAACCCACCACAAAGAATAAGGAAAGTGACACTGTTGACAGACAGGAAAAGAGGGCTGTCTACCTGGCAAATAGTGCAGGAAAAAACCCAAATGCATACATCTTTCTAATCTAAAGGGAAGGAAAATGACACTTGATGCTGACTGAGTTTTTCAGAACAATTTCACTGTCACATTTTTCATAGCTGCCAAATAATAGCAAACTGTGATATTGAGTTAACTCTCAGAAAGCTACTGATTTAATGATACTTCAAGGCATCTGTTTTCCAAAATTCCAGCTCTTGATTCCTCTAAGAAAGTGAAAGGAAGTTAGAAGGCAAACAAACAAATGAGTACCCATACATATTATGGCACATTTCACTCTGGTGTATTTCAGTGAAAGACTGGGATACATTAAGCAGTGCTTTGAAAGTAACTTTCTGCTGCAGTTAGGAAATAGAAGCTGCCTATCTCCCCATTTCATCTTTTTCCTGTGATCCCCTACTGGTTGGGAACAGTTCCCTTTGATACCTCAGATAGGGTCACTCACAGATGTTTCCTTTATTCTTTATAAAAGCAATCTCAAGATAGTGAGAGTTGGTATGCTCTTCATTTACTATCAAAGGGGCTTAATATGATGTACCAAAATGACATTGAAAAGAGTTGTCTCTTAGTGGGATAAATTTTTGAATGCAATTTGCAGATAGCAAGGTAGGTACCTGTAATATGGCGTTCAGAAACAAGATGAAAGGGAAATATTCAAATCCTTGAAACCTCTGTAATCCCACAGGTGATTGTCTTTTTACTTCAGGTAGTTCAGTAACACTGCAGCGTTGTGTTTAGATTACTGATTGACAATATGAAACATTCTACACTGTAATTTATGACAGAATGTGGACAGTTTATGTAAAAAAAACTGAACAAGCCAACAAAACAAAACAAAAAGAAAAACCCAGAAAAAACTACCTGCAACAACAACAAAAAAAATGCCCAAAAAACAAATAAAAAACCCCAGCTCCCTCCAGTAAAAAACAAAACAAAAAACCCCAAAACCACACCAAACAAAACAACAACAAAAAACCTCACCACACAACAAAAAAACAACCAAAACTCTTTTTGGAGATGTGACTGCTCAAGAAGAGATTCTTGTCACAGGAATTTACTCATAAGGATGTCTATGTAAACATATTTCCCTCTTTAATTTTCCTTCCTGGCTGGATACCTACCTCCTCCTTTCTATCAATGTTCAGAGAAGAAGCCCCAAGTGTCAATTTTGCATGCACACTTAAACAGTAAGAAAGTCTGCCCTTGAAAATGATGTAGCTTTCTCCTACAAATTCTTTTTTTAAAGGAAGTTTATATAAACTTTAGTGATATTTATTTCATAAATGAGTTAAGTCTGAATTTTATATAGCATATGAACAATCTGGAGTCACAAAATCATTTGCAGGAAATATATTTTATTTTAATCTCTTGATAAGAAAATTGTACATATTGTGTATGTACTGTGCACAGAGCCCCCCTGAATACACTGCTATGGCATTTTTATGCAGCTCATATAAGCCAGACATGAGAAATTTAGCTCAATCAAAGTCAAGCTGCCTTCTGTCAGTGCTCACATCTTCAACAACCACTCCTGAAATTGAGCGTATTTTTCATCTTGATAGACTTGATGTTGAACAAAGCAAATAAAATCAGTTTGATTCTCCTAAATTCAGATTAATCTGAAAAGCAAAAGATGATAAAAACATTATTTTGACTATCCAACTGAACAGACATGATGCCAGTTACCAGGGGAAAACATCTCAAGCACAGGCCTAAACTTACCACAGCAATAGGCTGCAATATTTTGTACCAGGCTTACTTCCTTTGCAGGAGGTGTCTTCCTTCAAGTATGCTTTGGGAAGAGGAAGGGTGGAAGAATGAGAAAACTAAAAGGCTTGAATTTATTAGAAATAAGAAGTACTCAAATGGTGGCTTAGGAAGATAAATAGTGAGAAGAGTCACGAAGATTGAGTTCTCATTTTGAAAGTTATCCATCAGTTATGCAGGTAAAAGCTGCATGCATTGAAAGTTAATTATCCACAGGACAAAATTTATGGGCTCCTAGATAGCATTTATCTGAAAATAGTTGTCTGGGAAAGCCTGTGGGGCAGTCAGCTCAAGTTCCTAGATTCCCTCTGAGCTCACACCAATATGTTTTGTAATGACAAAGCAAATAATTATATGTCACAGGTTTGAGGGCTAAAATGTCCAATAAATAGAAACTATCATACCTAGTTTCTAGGAAAACAAAGACCTTCATGGTTTAAAATGAGGTTTGGGCTGAGGTTGGCAATATTTGTCAGATCAGGGAGAGGTGTATAACCATATTGTCTTTCACCAGACATAGGTGGAGTCTTGCAGGTAGGAATGTTCTGGTACTGAGTAATGTTCTTATTTAAGACTCACCAGAAGAAATAACAAATCAAGTCAGAGAGAAAAAAAGGAAACAATGCACCTGGTATCCAAGGTATTAAATTATGTTATTAATTTTTTTAATTCAACCTTTCTTCTACAAAACCTATCACGAAGAGAAGCCTGGCAACATTCTGAGCAGTAGAAGGAATGTCATACTATATAAAATGACAGAAGAGTAACTAGGATTTAGGATTGTTTTTTTGACGATTATTATTAGAAGCTGTGATTGTGTAATTGATTTCTTACTTCAGGTCTTAAAATATCATAAGACCATTATTATAAGACCAATATCATCAGAAACATTGTTTTGAAGATATTGGCTTTTTGAACCAATCCATACATTGGAAGAATATTCGCTGTAAGACAGACTAGAAAGCACTATCTACAGAGCATCATTGGAGTTATCAATGGTCCTCAAGAACAGGTACTGTGAAACAAATGTACTTGCTCCAACATGAAATATTATAGGGATAGACATCCAAATGGATGGCACACAGCCTCATCCATTTGGATACAGGACATGTTGTGGCTGTTCTTGACTTTAACCCAACAGTTGCTATTTCTAAAAATACTCCTAGAGGGATGTCATTTGAAGGGTTGGAAAGCAGGACAGAATTAAAACCTGAATGGAGAAGCAATCCATTGCCAAATAACACCGTGCCTGGAGCAATTCACATAAAACTTCTTTCAAATGTCACTTACATTGTTGCAGAGCTCCATAAAGATAGAACCGGACCTATTTTTCTTTTGTTTCAAAACTTGTTCCCTTTGACATTTTGTTGCGGCTGTAGTTGCTGTCTGTCTCTCACTTCTTCCTGGCTCTGGCATTTATTAATGTGTCTTGTTTATGTTGTGCTTCTGCATCCTCATTT